>NC_080544.1:94562210-94898210 GCF_028640845.1 Ahaetulla prasina | reverse complement strand
TATTTCTCTGGAATCCATTGGATGTTAGTACGTTTGTGAGAGTGTGTAGTTCGGTTTTAGGTGTTGTTCGTCAGCTAAGCATTTTGTTCTAGAGATGAGTGTCTTGGCTACGGAGTTGATCTGTGCTGGGTGGTGGTGTGAGTGCATGCAGATAGCGGTTTGTGTGTGTTTTCTTCTGGTAGATGGTGTGTCCTAGGGAGCCATTGGGTTTCTTGTAGACTAAGACATCTAGGAAGGAAGTTGGTTGTTAACTTCTGTTTCCATGGTGAACTGTATTTTGGGGTGTAGGCTATTGAGGTGTGTGAGGAAGTTTTCAAGTTTTCTTTCCCGTGTGGCCAGATTATGAAGGTCGTCTACGTATCTGAGCCAGAGTTTGGGTTTGTGATCAGATTTTTCTAGTGCTTGGGTTTCAAAGTGTTCCATGTAGAGGTTGGCAATGACAGGTGAGAGGGTGATCCCATGGGTGCGCCTTCTATTTGTTTGTATTTTTGTCCGTTATAGATGAGTATGTGTTGGATAGGCAGTGGTTGGTCAGATCTAGTATGTGCTTGGGGGGGTTATATTTGTTTTGGATAGCTGTCAAGGCTTCTTTGATTGGCACTTGGGTGAAGAGGGATATGACATCAAAGCTCACGAGTAGGTCGCTGGCCTGTAAGTTTTGTTTCTTTATGATCTCTATGAACTGGAATGAGTTTTTCGTGTGAGGCGATGGATTCTGCATGGGCTGTAGTTGTTTGGCGAGAAATTTGGCTAGGTTTTGTGAGGTGAGCCTATGGAGCTGACTATGGGTCTGGTGGGGTTCCTTCTTTGTGTCTTCAAGATACACAAAGAAGGAACCCCCACTCAGACCCATAGTCAGCTCCATAGGCTCACCTCTACAAAACCTAGCCAAATTTCTCGCCAAACAACTACAGCCCTATGCAGAATCCATCGCCTCACACGAAAAACTCATTCCAGTTCATAGAGATCATAAAGAAACAAAACTTACAGCCCAGCGACCTACTCGTGAGCTTTGATGTCATATCCTCTTCACCCAAGTGCCAATCAAAGAAGCCTTGACAGCTATCCAAAACAAATATAACCCCCAAGCACATACTAGATCTGACCAACCACTGCCTATCCAACACATACTTCATCTATAACGGACAAAAATACAAACAAATAGAAGGCGCACCCATGGGATCACCCTCTCACCTGTCATTGCCAACCTCTACATGGAACACTTTGAAACCCAAGCACTAGAAAATCTGATCACAAACCCAAACTCTGGCTCAGATACGTAGACGACACCTTCATAATCTGGCCACACGGGAAAGAAAACTTGAAAACTTCCTCACACACCTCAATAGCCTACACCCCAAAATACAGTTCACCATGGAAACAGAAGTTAACAACCAACTTCCCTTCCTAGATGTCTTAGTCTACAAGAAACCCAATGGCTCCCTAGGACACACCATCTACCAGAAGAAAACACACACAAACCGCTATCTGCATGCACTCACACCACCACCCAGCACAGATCAACTCAGAGCCAAGACACTCATCTCTAGAACAAAATGCTTAGCTGACGAACAACACCTAAAAACTGAACTACACACTCTCACAAACGCACTAACATCCAATGGATTCCAGAGAAATAAGATTACCAAACTAATCCAAAAAGAACCCCCCACTAAAACCCAAGACAGAGAGCAAGAAAATGGCACAGCCCTCCTCCCATATATAAAAGGCACCACAGACAGAATCAGCAAGATCCTCCACAAACATAACATCAAGACAGCATTCTGCACAAACCAAAAAATATCCACCATCCTAAGAAACCCCAAAGACAAAATTGAGTTAGAAAATCAAGGAGTATATGAAATCCCATGCACCGCCTGCCCCACCACATACATTGGACAAACCAACAGAAGAATAAGTGCACGCATTGAAGAACACAAGAACTCATTCAAAAAAGAGGAACCAACTTCTTCCCTGGTCCAACACTTTAAAGTCACAGGACACGATATTGACTTTAAAAAGACCAGAACTATCGCCAAAACTGAACACTTTAACAACAGAATAATCAGAGAAGCCATCGAGATAGAAAAACGCCCACACAGCATGAACAAACGAGATGATACCTCCCGCCTACCAGCCATTTGGAAACCTGCCCTTATTGACAAACGTGTCCCTAACACGAGGAATGACACCAGACCCACACTCACGAGGTCCACACAGGATGTCACCACCACACATCCACCCAGAAAGCACACCCAAACCCACACTGATCAGGAAGCACGACCAAGGACCAGAAGCCAGACCGCAGCTGCAACATTAGCCACTTCAAACCCTCCAATCCATACATGCAGCAGACTGACACCCACTACGAAGATGTAGCACGACCACGAACACGGCCAAACAGCAGCAGTGCAGCTCACCAGCTCAAATCCCCTGCAGCACAGATTAGACTGAGCACAACCAAGCCCCCACCAACACAGGACACACCCCAGCCAATCAGAGCACAGAAAACCCCATCCAATCAGAGCACAGCCAAGCTCCCACCCAATCAGTTCAAACCCCACTAGCAGTTAAAAGGAAGAAACAGCTGCGATCACACATTGCTCCCAGAAGCACGGTTGAAGCCTGAAGATGACGAATGAGACTTCAAACGCCGCCAAGACACTTCCAATTTTACACGGGAGAAAACCCGAACAACCAAAGACCTATATATATATATATATATATATATATATATATATATATATATATATATATATATATATATATATATATATATATATAAAGAAAAAAGAGAAACAATAGGACAGGAACGGTAGGCACGTTTGTGCTCTTATGCACGCCCCTTATGGTCCTCTTAGGAATGGGGTGAGGTCAATAGTAGAAAGTTTTTGGTTAAAGCTTTTAACCATCTGATTTTAGACCTGGCTAAAACCAGGAAGTAACAATGTCTGGGCGGGTGGATGGAGCCTTGCGCTGCCACTGCTACCAAGTTCGCCAAACCATGTGCCGCCACCACTACCGATTCACTCAAACTGGAGCAAACCGGTAACATTTCACCCCTGGTTTGGACCCAGACCAAGAAAGCAGGTTGTGAAAATGCCTCAGTCAGTTCCCCTCTCTCACCAATTTTCATGAAAATAAAAGAGAGAAAAAAGCACATTCAGACTTGTAAGATTCTGTTACCGCTAATGATTCTGTTACCGCTAATGTAATGAAAATATTGTAGCTTTAGGTCCATGCAGTGTCTATTTCTTAGTCTGTCTATCGTGTAGGGCCAACATGGATCCAGGATAATGAGCAATAGTTGTCGGAATTGAGAAAAAGGACAATTCTGCCAAGAGAAGGATTTGTGCCAGCCAGAGCACTTGGAGAAGGAATAGGATGATAATCTGGATACATAATATAAAACATGGATGTCCTTTAAGAACCTGGAAAGCACATATAAAGAAGCATTCAAACAAAATCCCATGAAAAAAATCTGGAAGGTAAGTGTCAGCCCTTCCAGATAGAGCAGACTAAGAAACTAAAGTCATGGAGGCTAACATTACTTTTAATATAATGTTATAGCAACGGAATCTTTCAAGTCTGAATACACTTTTTTTGTCCCTCCCTATACGTTCATAAGAACTAGGGAGGGTTCTGTCTGAGATGCTTTATCAGATTACAGTTCTGGCCCTGACTCAGATGTCTTTTATCTGACCACTGCCTTAGTTGGCTCCTCCTTCTGTTCCTAAGAGTTATTCCTTTGTTCTTAAGGGTTAACTCTGCTCCTAAGAGTTATTCCTTCTGCCATTAGAGTGCAGAAGTTTTTAGTCCCCCCCTCTCTCTCTCTCTTCATCTTTGCTTGTTCCCAGTTGACCTTTGAGTTTTCTAAAAAAGAAGATGGTATGGGTATCATTTTATGCCCAGCAAGCAACCTATAGTTTGGATCTGAAGCAAAGGAGGCAAATCCTCCTATCAGTTTTATGTCTACCAACCATTCTCAGCCTATAATTTTCCAGGAATGCTTTCAAGTTATATTTAGGGGAACTAAATTCAGTAGAAGGAGAGAATTGAGAAGACTGTATATGAAGGCTTTACAATACAAGCTTGGCAAGGAGCACATCTTACATCAAATAAAGGGGTATTCAAGTTTTCACTGACAGAAGAATGTAAAATATTCTCAGATGTGGCGGGTGGCATGCTGAAAGCAGACCAGACATGTCTGTGTAATAGATACATTTTTCCTGAAAACAATGTTTGGATTATAGCTGCAGAATTAGACACTTTCTTTAATTTAGGCCAACTAAAGTTTCTTTGTTTTGTAAAGGGCTGCATTTTTGACAGTAGTTTCCTGACATATGGGCCTTAGAAAAGTTTGCATTTTAGGATAACTTTCTTCCCCTTTCTTTGTAATTCTGGGCAGGGGTGTTCAAAAGTAACCAACCCTGTGTAGTTCAGGGTTGAATTGTGGAGTCCTTAGCGCTCTCTGAGTTTGGTTGCTTGCTTGCCAAATTGCTTGCCGAATTCAAAAGAAATGATAAAAAGTTGAAAAGGGTGTGGGGGGTGGGGAAGACCAGAACTCCTCCTAACCAGCAATCAATGTCCAGATAAACAGGGATTAATACCAGACAAACAACCAAGCAGTAAACAATACTCTAATCACAGAATTATCAGAGAAAACAACACTCCCACCAATACTGACAGGACAAACTAAATCAGAGAGCAAACCCCACTCCCTTCTATTTATTTATTTATTTATTTATTTATTTATAATTTAATTTCTTCTAGCACTGAAGATGTTACCTAGCTAGGTAATAAAGTGTCTGCAAGCAAACAAATTAGACAGCAGTCAAGGATTCCACAAAAAAAGTCAAAATGGCAGCCAACAGTGTGAAATTGAAATCCTGTCCTTATTTTACATGCATTTGCCATTGTCACCATTTGCAACACACTCCCTCTTCAGATGTTGCCGGTTCTAGGCCAAACTCTAAGAGTTATATAAGGGTAAAGGTAAATATAAAGGTTCCCCTTGCACATATGCGCTAGTCGTTCCCTACTCTAAGGGGCACTGCTCATTTCCATTTCAAAGCTGAAGAGCCAGAGCTGTCTGAAGATGTCTCTGTAGTCATGTGGCCGGCATGACTAAATGCCAAAGGTGCACGGAACGCTGTTACCTTCCAGTAGTGGGTTTCAATTTAGTTTGCTACTGATTTGCTCGTGCACGTTCACGTGTGATGCTTCTGCGCATGCACAGAAGCATCTGGGCAGGTGGGTGGAGCCTCCTGCACCGCCCCTACTGATTCGCCCAATCTGGGGTGAACCGGTAGCAACCCACCACTGCTACCTTCCCACCAAAGGTGGTCCCTATTTTTCTACTTGCATTTTTTACATGCTTTCAAACTGCTAGGTTGGCATATAAGGGTAAGGTTGCCCATATTTAGAAGAGCTTCAAGTTGTTTCTCATCTAGTGATTATCTAAATTAGGGGTCTGTAAACATTTTGGGAATGAACTAGATCTCACCACTCCTCCATGTTCACAGGCACTGAATGGATGCCAATGCTGCCCAGAACAATATGCCCACTTGGGCTGGTAGCTTAGCTGAAGCTTATCCCAGGTGATCTACCACATTAGCTGCCAATTATTAACTTACAATATAATAACAGGTAGTGGGGTTAGATTCAGCCCATGGGTCCTTAGTTTCTGATCTGTGATTTAGATTTCTGGTGCTTACATCTGGCAGCTGTAACATTTACAACAGTTAGAAAACAAATATTTAAAAAAAAAATGGCTGAATTTTGGATTCCTGAAGATGCTAGTTTTATATGTCCAGTTTTGTTTTGTTTTAATAGAGAAGAGGCATTCAAATCAGTGGTGAAATCTGGCCGGATCTATCCAGCTCACGCGAACTGGTAACATTGGCGGCAGGAGGCTCCGCCCAGCCACTGGGATGTTATTATGTCCCTTTTTTTACCCTCTGCACATGCTCAGAAGAAGCGTGCATTCACATAGTGCGCATGCACTCCCAACCACTCCCGTTCCCGAACCTATAGCGAAGGTAAGTGGATTTCACCACTGTTTCAAATGAATTATTTTTAAATGTTCAGGTTGAAGTGATATCTCAATTCAACCTGAACTTGGTTAGAAGACAAGTCCAAGAAGGCATTAAAACGTCATGACATATTATGGCTTATCTTAAGATGAAGAAACCCAGTTCTGTCTGTCTTCGGGCACATGTTTCCCTACCCTTCCCTTTTCCTCAGTGCAGCCATGGGGAGATTAGAAATTTCTTCTTCTAATTTAGATAAACTGAAGGTTTATGATCTCTAAAGTCGGTTAATTTTAAACAAACAGTGGTTAAGATATATCACAACTTCCTGAGTGCTAATGAAACTTGGATTCATCAGAAATGGATGTGTACTCTTTTTCATTCTGCATGAAGAAAGAAGGAATGTGAAAATCCTATCTGGGGACAAGCTAGGCACATTGCCATCTCAATTAATCATAATTTACTATGACATCTGGCTGAAATGATTATATTCGCTAGTTTTCAAGCTACGATCTTAGGAACCTTGGACGTCTTCAGATATTTTCATGGTTCCTAAATAAACAAATGTGAAATGAACAAGCTGCCTTAACAGTTTAAGAGATTACAGTTTAATTGCAGAGGATATGTTGAAATTATGCTCTAAGAAAAAACGAGTGGGAAAACTATAGCGGTCACCACAGAATATGACTCCAGGTTCCATTGTCCACATCTCTTGGACTTGTTGGCAGGGATAGGTAGGAGTTGGCCAGAAATGTTTGATTAGGCCACAGTTGTATAACATGGGACGGTACTGTAGATCTTACAATATTATGTAAAGTATTTCTAACCTTAATAAGTAATTAATCTGATGTGGAAAACCTGCATATCTTAAGGGACCAAAAGACAGAAACCCATTGGCCAATTTCATTGATAACAAAAACATTCCCAGAAGGGACTCTTTTTAATAGCCTTTTATTCCAAAACAAATCAGATAACCAGGCCAGGCTATTTATATTATTTAGACTTTCATTGACTTGTCTGGGTGTTTCATTTCAAGTAAAAACATGAGGAGATCATTAGCGAAATTAATGCTATTCTATCATCAGAGAAAGATATAAAGTTCATAAACTCAGAGTTGAAGTTGCTATTTTCAAATAAGTTATTATTACTGTCACTGAGTTTATAATGAGAAACTAAGAGCTAGCATAATTGTTTTTTTTTTAAAAATGCTTGATTTTTTATTTTCCTTTCCCTTTTTCTATCCTCTCCTGAAATCTTTTTGGATCATTTGATATTAAAAAAAAAAAAGAATTGAAATACAATTTCGACGAAGCTTGCATTTGGAAAGTGAACTTCTAGTCTGTAGTTAAACAGTGCAAAGTGTTTACTGGAGCAAGTTAACTCCTAAGCCAATGCATAAAACTGGCCTTGAACAGAGTCAAAACATTTTTTTTTAAAGAAAATGTTTGATTCCTTTGGCTGATAACTTTTTGCTTTTGCCATTGAAACTTAAAAACACAAACAGAGCAAATGCTATTTGCTGACCTCATTAACACTTCGACTTCTAAATGAAAAGCATTTTGTAGGAGATTTTTCAATATCTTAATCATTTATTTTTTTTTGGCATCCAGATTTATACAAACCATATTCAGAAACAGGGGCGCATTTTAAGTAGCAAACACCTCCATTTCGAAATCTTGCTGCACAAGAATAATGGATCCACAGTAGGGCCTTGAGAGTTACTGCTAGAAACTGCAAAACTAAACAGGAAAAGAAAGGTGATACTATAATTAAGAAAATTACATTCAAGCTTATGTAAGTTAACTTCTCTTCCCCCGCTGCTCCAGAGGAATATACGTTTGAAAAAAATGGGCAAGTATTAAACAAAAAACTAGCTATTTTTTATTTATTTATTTTGTATTCTGGAAGAAATCGATCTTACATTTTCTTTTCCTACCCTGTTTCCCCCTAAAATAAGACATCCCCTGATAATAAGCCCAATTGGGCTTTTGTGTGCATGCGCTAAATTAAGCCTCCCCCCCAAAAAAATAAGCCCTCCCCAAAAATAAGCCGTCCCTGAAAATATCTAAATGCATGCGCAGCCAGTCCCTGCGATTTCCTCTGGTTAGGGTTAGAAAGACAGAACTGGAAATCAGGTAAGACGGCAAGAGGAACCCTGTCTTGCTCCAGGCGCCCCAAAATAATAATTTTTTAAAATTGTTATTAAAAAAATAATAATAAGGTCAAGCGCTTATTTCGGGGTTCAAAAAAAATATAAGACAGGGACTTATTTTCGGGAAAACACAATAACAAAATTATTTGAAGTTGATAAGTTATTATAAGTTTACTAATGAACCGTAGTCCCTTCAATAGCTGAAATGAAGACAGTTATTTCACTTATAAATCTGGTCTGGTTCCAATCTGGAGTGTAAACACTGGAAATAAAATGGAGGCTGGCTGCAGGAAAGAAGGTCTCTGTTTATTTGGATGCCAGAAACTTCAGTGACAGCAGCATGTTTCTGGAGTGGCTGACAAAATGAGGTTGAGAGAAGTGGGTTTTTATACGTTCTTTGGGTCTTTGTGATTGAGATGCCTGTTCCTATGTAAGAATATGTCCGTTAATATTTTAATGGCTGCTGCCAGATTCCTATGGGGTCATGTAGGGGTCATAGCTGGCTCTATAGACCACAGGGGAAATGAACATATAGGTGTTTGTCTGAGCTAATCTTGTCAGCTTTGGCTTGCCTAATTGTGTTGCTTATTTGGAGTCTCTTTGCTTATGAATAGATTGGCCCAGTCTTTCTGAATGGATACAAAATCTCCATTCCAAAAGACCAACCCCTTCAAGCTTCTGCTTCCTATGGCAAGGAAGACTGGAGCCTCTTTCCGCCTTTGTTAAGATTTTCTCCATTTCTCCTTTGGGGGAAATATTCTATCCTGTCTCTTTTTAATATTAAGAAGAAAGAATATTTTAATCTGTGGAGGGGGGCTTCCTACAGTAAGAAAAGAGAATACTGAAGAGAAAAGAGAATACTGCTCATAGACAGTAGGATTTAAATCATCTATCATGGACTCCTAAAAGTTTTGTGCATTCACAGTCTGAGAAGCAAACAGTGTTTTAAGTCTGTTTCGTAAATAAGCATCCCAGATGGGAGAATGAAGAGTTTCATCAAATTGATTTTCATCAGTTCTTCACTTCCTACTTCCTCTTTGATAATCCAAGAAATTTTGTTGTCTGAGTAGAATAGAATAGAATAGAATAGAATAGAATAGAATAGAATTTTATTGGCCAAGTGTGATTGGACACACAAGGAATTTGTCTTGGTGCATATGCTCTCAGTGTACATAAAAGAAAAGATACGTTCATCAAGGTACAACATTTACAACACAATTGATGATCAATATATCAATATAAATCATAAGGATTGCCAGCAACAAGTTATAGTCATACAGTCATAAGTGGAAAAAGATTGGTGATGGGAACTATGAAACGATTAATAGTAGTGCAGATTCAGTAAATAGTCTGACAGTGTTGAGGGAATTATTTGTTTAGCGGAGTGATGGCCTTCGGGAAAAAACTGTTCTTGTGTCTAGTTGTTCTGGTGTGCAGTGCTCTATAGCGTCGTTTTGAGGGTAGGAGTTGAAACAGTTTATGTCCAGGATGCGAGGGATCTGCAAATATTTTCAGTGATGACAAGATGGTGCCATCTTTCCTTATCATTTCAGAGGGGGTGAAATATAGGCAGTCCTCGACTTACAACCTTAATGGAGCCTGCCCATCATGGTCATAAGTCACAACAGTTGTAAAATGGATTAGTCGTGTCACCAACCTGATTTTACTATATTTTTTTATGATGGTTGTTAAGCAAACACAATGGTTTTAAAATGGCCGGCATAGTTGTTAACTGAATGAATGTTAACTAATGAGATGTGGAGAGATGTTATCTTTGTTTACCCAAAGTTTCCCACACAGCTTTTTAGAACTGAACTTAAAGCATTGCAGAGCATGGTATTTAATATTTATAAGTTGCATGTGATATGTAGGAATGAGCTTGAGGGATAGGAAGTAGGAGGAAGAGTCACAAATTGGATAAATTCAAATAAAAGATTGCTGAGTCTATAGAACAGTGTTGGCGAACCTTTTCGGCACTGAGTGCGTGGATGCATGTGCTAGAAACTGAAAGAGCAGTTTCTAGCACATGCGCGAACCCGGAAGATGATCTTTAGGTGCCCGGCGTGCGCATGTGCACTGGCCACCTGGTCTTTTGGTTTCTGGCATGAATGCGCATGCAAAGACCAACTGGCCGGTACGCATGCGTGTCCCAGAAACTGGAAGATCATCTTCCCGGTGCGCGCATGCGCTCAGGGTGGCTGCTCTTCCAGTTTTAGGTGCTCCCTTGCACATGAAGACCAGCTGGCTGGCATGCCGGAACCCGGAAGAGCAATGGGTGATGGCTCGCGTACCCGGAGAGATGGCTCTGCGTGCCACTTCCATCATGCGTGCCATAGGTTCGCCATCATGGCTATAGAAGCAATGGGGGGGGGGTAGCAAACATCTCAAAAGGGCCCTCCCAAGTTTCTTGGACTATAAAGTGTGGGGGAAGATATACTTCCAGACTTGCACGATCCTGTTCATGTAGGATGTTACATTAAGATAGCACTAGTACTACGTGGGATACTTCTTGTTTGAACTACCTTGCAAACTTGACAACTTGCTATTAAATGGTTGCTACTATGGCCTTTCAAATTTTAAATAAGTATTGCATCTTACTGGGAGGTTTTTTGTTTTTTGCTTTGCATTTTAGTTTTCTTTGAAAATTGCTCCGATTTAATCTGAAGAATTAAATCGTACACATTAACATTATTATTTTTTTAATTTGAGGGAAATAATCAGATTATCCTATTTTTGAATGCTCTCCTACAGTAAAATGTCCCAGCAGTTTGAAAAGAAATACAATGAATTAAGTAGAATAACCATGTGTCCTACTTTATAGAGGACAATCTTGGTATGAAGTCATCCTCTTTTTGAAGAGCTGCTCATGTCTGGTTTAAAAATAAAGAACTATAAGAAGGGCAGCCAGTTACTAAATACCTAACAGCTCTTAGAAAGCAAGCATATGTTTGCCTGCTTATTATCTTTCTTACTACCAGAAGAAGTGGCTATTTCCATTTCATTTGTAATAGTATTTTCTTTTTTTTGTATCTCTGCGTACAAATTATGAAATGCAAATCTCTGCATTCTATTCTTTTCTCTCTGATGACTCATAAGAAAGCATCTTGGAACAGGCGGGTGCATTAAAACTTTTCTTCCTTATGTATTTGTTCTGTTCTTTACAGCAAGAGTTTTGCAAGTGGTTTTCTGTAACTGATGCTGCCTGTCAGGTCAGTCTGACAAATAACCCATAATGCTCAACGATTCAGGAAAGGCCACGACAGCAAAAGCTTCCAGGAACTAGATCATCCCACAGATCTGTAACTGAACCAAGAGTGTATCTGAGGACAAATGAACAACCGACAAAGAATATTTTAATCGGACCAGAAATGTCGACAGTCAATTCCATTTCATTAGGGTGCTTTATAGAGGTGATCCTGAAGTTAGGACCATAATCGAGCTTTCCCATTACAGTCATAAATTGTGACGGTCATAAAGCAGGCTTGTCACTTGATTTTATAAGTTTCTTGCAGTCACGAAGTGAATAGCATAGTTGTTAAATGAACACCCTGTCATTAAGTGAAGCAGTGGTTTGCTAGGGAGCCAGTTTTCCCAAAAACAGGAAGCGACTGCTGAAAACTGGAAATTACGTCTGCTGCAAACAGCCGTAAATGTGTCCAGTTGGCGAGCACCCAACGTGTGGTTACATGACTGTAGGAGGAGCCTAAAGAATGGAATTTTGAATCCGTATCATAAGTAGTCCACGGGAGATTTGTGGGGAGTTCGAATGGTCTCTAAGGGATCCATTGTAGGTCAAGGACACCTGTAAAACAAACATGTTCCATTCTAAGAGTTCAACATACATCTTCAGCAAATATAGAGAATAAATATTTCTTTCATAAAAGTTATTCTATAGAAACCAGGAGAGAGGAAAAAATATATGAATCCAGCATCCAATATCTTTGTGAGTTCTTAAAAGAACTGTTGTAGTCTAATTGCTGCCTCTGTAGTTTTTCTTTGTGAGGAAAGCAATATCCTGTTCGGTCACCATGTGTTTTGACTTTAGTCGCTCTTTAGTCGACAGAAAGTTACCTGGTAGGGTAATGGTATACCATCATGGAGGTAGCCTATACGTCATATTCCATTATATTAACTTCTATTCCACTGTTTCTCAATTTCAGCAACTTTATGGCTGGCAGGATTTGAAGTCCACTCACTCAGTTGCTGAGGCTCAGAAATGCTGTTCTATCCCACTGCAATTCTATGGGCTCCATGTTATGGTGGTTTTATCTTAGTCTAAATTATTGTCTCCTATATTGTATTGTCCACATATCTTATATTTATATATTTGCTGACACTTAAATAAATTTTTATATCAGCGATATATGCAAAATAATATGCTAAATAAATAGGAGAAAGGAAGGAAGGAAGGAAGGAAGGAAGGAAGGAAGGAAGGAAGGAAGGAAGGAAGGAAGGAAGGAAGGAAGAAAGGAAGGAAGGAAGGAAGAAAAAGAGCATTTTTGAACAGTGTCTTGCAATTAGATTTCAGTGGAAAAATTCATGATGCAAATTGCCTGATAAATTTCCTTGATAACAGGTGTCTTTTTCTTAGTGAAGGTTGTGTGCTATTTTCAGTTGCACAACCTTGAAAGTCTATCACGTGCAGATTACAGGCAAATGTAGACGTTAATTTTAAATGGGCGAACATATCTGATTTCACCCAAGAGATTGTTTTTAGTCCAAAGGGAGATTGCTTATTCATTCATTCCATTTATATGGCTGCCCACCTCAGATTAAGGATTCTGATTTTTCAATCCACGTCGAGTAGAGCAATGCAGTGGGCTTCCAGGCAAGTGGTAATCTTTGCCACCTGTGCAAAGACTTAGGACCACAATTGAGCCCAAAAGTTCTGTTTTTAAGTAAGACATTTGTTAAGTGAATTTTGCCCCATTTCATTAGTATTAGAACCCAAGTTATTCTAAATGTAGCCCAGTACACTTAGGGTGGCCAGTAAACTTTATAGATTGTCCTTGGAAATTTTTTCCCAATGTGATAGCGCAAAGTTCTAAGATCCATCTTCTGCTGATGGATGGAGGAGGTGGATGGAAAAAGGTTTTCTGGAAGTGAACCAGTGGTGGGTTGCCCCCTGTTCAAACCAGTTCGCAAGAACTGGTAGTAAAACTGGCAGGAGGCTCCGCCCGCTGACCTGGACATCATCAGGAAGTTTCTGTGCATGCGCAGAAGTGTGCATACTCGAGCGAAGCCATGAGCACATGCAGTCCTGTTGAGAACCGGTAGTAAAGGTAAGTAGAACCCACCCCTGAAATGAACTGAGGTTTTGTAAGGATTTAAAGCAGTGGTGAAATTCAATTTTTTTTACTACCGGTTCTGTCGATGTGGCTTGGTGGCCGTGGCATAGCTTGGTGGGTGTGACAGGGAAGGATACTGCAAAATATCCATTCCCACCCTACTCCAGGGGAAGGATACTGCAAAATCCTCATTCCCTCCCACTCCTGGGGGAAAGATATTGCAAAATCTCCATTTCCACCCCACTCTGGGGCCAGCCAGAGGTGGCATTTGCCAGTTCTCCGAACTACTCTAAATTTCCGCTACCGGTTCTCCAGAACCTGTCAGAACCTGCTGAATTTCACCCCTGATCTAAAGCCTTCTATTCATTCAGTTCTTCAGAAGCAAATAGAGAATTATTTTATGTTGGAACATTAAAAGGAAAACTCTGAAAAAGGAAGGAAGGAAGGAAGGAAGGAAGGAAGGAAGGAAGGAAGGAAGGAAGGAAGGAAGGAAGGAAGGAAGGAAGGAAGGTTTATTGCATAATATATGGTTTCTGCTGCAGGTTTCAAAATTTCAGTGTCATATCTGGACACTGTGAATATAAAGGTTTTCATGACATTCCCTTTATTATCAGTCAATAGAACACATAATTATATAAATATGTACATATTTAATTAACTTTCATTAAGGTCACATTTATGTCAGCACTAAGTTGAGGTCATTGAACAACAATTAGGACCTTCTGACCTGCACGTCACTTGTGTACAAAGAAGATGATCTTGTCTCTTTTGGCAGGTTCGATATCAACCTTTATCTGCAAAAATATGTCCTGCTTTAGGAAGGACATAATGTATATTCTTTGCAGGACTTGCATACAACGTTTGATAGTTGCACCTTGTTTCCAGTTAATCACACTTGAACATGGAAGCTAAGCAGTGTCGGCTCAATTAGTGGCAATTTCATTGGCAATTTCAGGCTTGTTACCTGGAAAGGAAAGTGAAAAATTAGCCCAGCAGAAAATACTAGTAAATTATATTCACAATGCTGCAAGAAACTAGATGGATGCACCATCAGACTCAACTCAAAGGTGTTTTTATTTGCTTTGAATACATCAGCTTTCTCCCACTGGACACCCTCTGAATTTTCAGCTTTACTGGGTGAAGTTACTTTCCTTTCCACAGGTTCGTTTCCACAGGTTTGAGTGCTTTCCTAATGAACGATAATTATAAATCAACATGGGTTTAGGCCTATTCCACAAAACCTTCAACATTTAGCATTGCTAAAAAAGCATTAAGAGTTGTAAACTTAATTTTGCGAAGCTTTTTTTCTGGAAACATTGTATGGCTAATTAGAGCTAATAAAACTTATGCTAGACCAATTTTAACATGGGTGGATTTCAGTTCCCAGAATTCCTCAACCAGCATGCTGGCTGGGGAATTCTGGGAGACGAAGTCCATACTTCTTAAAGTTGCCAAGGTTGAGAAACACTGATCTAAGCATGCAAATGGAATGATCAATTTTACAAACAAAACATTTTCTGAAGCTCCTTAAACTCCAGCCATAAAGGCTGAGATAAGTGCTTTTCTTTCCCATCCCTTGGTTGCAAATTCCCTATTTCATCCTGCACCATCCATCAACTTAAAAAAACCCAAAAAGAAAGCAGGATATGCAAGTCCAGTATTTCCTTGCAAAGCTGTTTCCAGTGTCTCCTCCCTTCTCTGAATCTCCTCCCTTCTGCAAACCGGCAGTACTGACAGCTGCACACCCTTGTGTGTTTTTTCATGCCGCTTCTTTATTTTAAACCACCATCAGGATCAGTCGTACAGCAGGGACAAGAACCTCGTAATGGTGGAAAAGTAATCCATGACAAACTGAACAGTTCACCTAAACAAATCTGGTGGTGGTTGGTGAGCCCTGTTGTTAAAAGGATTGTGGAAGCTTATCTGTTCTTAAGGATTACATTTAATTGTTCAGACTGGGGCTTCACTGACTCAGCTCTTGACTCTCCATGTTAAAATCAACAAAGGAGAGAGCTAAGAATAGATCATAGCTGCAAGGAAAGTTGTATAGAGGCTGATGACCAGCTGCAAATAAAACCTTCACCTGCAACATGTGATAGAATTCTGGGTTTCAGCCGCAGCAGCAGCCACGGCCTTGAATGGCAACCCACATCCCTCTCTTTAGATCTTACCATGACAACACACCCAGGCCAACCTAATCTGAGCTTTGAAGTTAAACAGAGTCAGCCTGGTAGATGCGTAGCTGTAGAGTTGCTAGGGAATTCCAAGGCCGTAGGCAGGCATCAAAAAATACCCTGCAAGATAACAGAAAACCACTTCTGTATGATTGCTAAGAAATTGACTGATGGCTGCCTGCAATTTGCCAGTTCAAAACTCACCAGGCTCAATGTTGACTCAGCCTTCCATCCTTCCGAGGTGGGTAAAATGAGGACCCCAAATGTTGGGGGCAATACACTGGCTCTAAATCGCTCAGAGAGGGCTATACAGCATTGTAAAGTGGTACATAAGTCTAAGTGCTATTGCTATTGCTAAATAGGAACATTATCAATTCCCCATCAGCCTGGCCAATGTTGCAATGCACAACAGAGATTGTAAAACTTTTTCCAACTTGGGAAAGTGCTCTTATTAAAATGTTTGTTCCAGCAAGGGAATTTCTTTCACCTTTATTGAATTCCAAGGTTGTTGTTTTTAAAAAAAAAAATTAAGATGTTAACAGATTCAGGATTTCAGGTTTTACTGTCAGTATAAAAAGCAGCACATGGGTGGATTTTTTATTAATGTGACACACTCTGCCTTGCAATTTCTCAAATGTATTCTTCCCCTGGGAAAGAGTTTTTTTTTTTTAATTATTATTTTAACGGTTTGTTCTTAGGCTGCTTGATCATTTGCTTTGAAGTTCTTGACAGGTTTTTGAGCGAATGTGACTGGTGGAGGTGACAGTGTAGCTACTACTGGTGTTATTTCTGCTAGACCTCTTTCAACCGCTCACAAAGCCTCTGCTGTTGCTCCCACATCCGATTCTGAAAAGGGCCCCTGGGAAGATCATCTTTCAGGATCTCATTAAAGCTGTGGAAACCAACAAATCTGCAGATGACTGGAGAGAGGCTTATACAGTGAAATCTGGTTTTTTGGAACATGCCCTTTAGTCAACTTAAGGGCATCATAATCCATCCATTAAAATGTCATTAATTTTATGGTCTCCTAAATAAACCTGAAAGGCCAATTTTCCCCGCTCAAATTGAAAGACAACCAGTCTGGAAAACTCACATTTACATGCATAAAAAGGGATGTGGTGACTCAGTGGCTAAGATGCTGAGCTTGTCGATCAAAAGGTCGGCAGTTCTGAGGTTCGAATCCCTAGTGCCCCTTAACGGGGTGAGCTCCCATTACTAGTCTCAGCTTCTGCCAACCTAGCAGTTTGAAAGCACATAAAAAATGCAAGTAGAAAAATAGGGACCACCTTCGGTGGGAAGGTAACAGCGTTCCGTGCGCCTTTGGCGTTTAATCATGCCAGCCACATGACCACAGAGACATCTTTGGACAGCGCTGGCTCTTCGGCTTTGAAACAGAGATGAGTACCACCCTCTACAGTCGGGAATGACTAGCACATATGTGCAAGAGGAACCTTTACCTTTACCTTTACATGCATAAATACCTGTGCGTGTACACACACGCACACACACGTCTGTATGTATACTGAATTTCTCTGTGTGTGTTTGTTTGTGTGTGTTTATTTTCCAATGTTATTTTTATAAATAATTCAAGGCAGCAAACATACCTAATTTTCCCTCTTCCTCCTCTTTTTCCCACAATAACAACTGTGGAATAAATTGGGCTGAGCTGCACTGAATGTGAAATGTATTATTTTTTTTTTACAGATGCGCCATTACAATTGACTTACGACCACAATTGATCCCAAAATTTCCTTCGCTAAGCAAGACAGTTAAATGAGTTTTGCACCATTTAGTTTTGCATCTTGGAATAGATGCTAAGTGAATCACTGAAGTTGTTAAGTTAGTAACACTGTTGTTAGGTGAGCCTGTCTTCCCCATTTACTCTGCTTGTCAGAAGGTGGCCAAAGGTGATCATATGACCCCGGGATGCTGCAATGGTCATAAACATGAGTTGATTGCCAAGTGTCTGAGTTTGACTCTGGAGATGCTGCAACAGTCGTAAGTGTGAAAAACGGTTATAACTCACTTTTTTCACTGCTGCTGTAACTTCAAAAGATCGCTAAATGAACTTCTATTAGTCGAAGACTACCAATACTAATACTGAACTGAGCCTCCAACTGAGCCCTGGGTGCCAAATGAAATTTATTTAAATTAATTTATTTAAATATTGGCAAGTCCAAAACAGTGTTGGTGTGAAACCAACAAGGGTGAAATATATTGTAGGAATTTAGCACCCACCCCTCTCCTAGAAGAATGAAATATTTTAGAAAATATTTAAAAAGGCAGAATATATTTCCCTGGATGAGAAATGGAGAAACATGTTTTAAAGACAAAGCAGCTCCCTGCAACTTCCTGCCACCCACCACCTTTGTCAATGGGCCATTAAAGCCTCAACCAAGCTCACTCATTTCCCCCCACCTTTGCCAATGGGTCAGAGGTAGAAACTCATTCTCCCCACCTTTGTCAATGGGCCATCATCTGCAACATAATAGAACCCATCTAGCAACAGAAACTCACCACATGGCAAGGCTCAGGCAAGCTTGAGGGACAACCTACAATGTTAACTAAGACCCCTAGACCACCTGGGAGTTTGACAACCAATCAGGATACTCTTCCTGTGCCCCAGAAAGTTCAAAGCTCAGAAAAAGCATAAAGCCAGGGAGCACACAGGATCTCAGCCCCTTTTCTGTTCAGGAACTCAAGCCATGTGATCCTGACCACCATTAAACCATCTTTCCAAGCAGTATCCATATTTCCAGTGTCTTTGTCCCCACTTGGAACTGAACCCAGATGGATATTTCTTCCAACAATATCAGAAAATGTTTCTCTGCCTGCAGGTGATGTAGATCAACGGTCACCAACTGGTGGTCCGTGGACCATTGGTGGTCCATGGGAAAATTTTGGTGGTCCACAGAAAAATTATTTGCATTTTTTGTATTGCACTAAATCAGGGGTCCTCAAACTACGGCCTCTGGGACAGATACGTGCAATGAACATTTGTGTTGCTGCAGAGTCTCCCCCTTTGGGGTCTTTTTGTGCAGGTCAGAGGGGGGCAGAAATTCCAACTTGGGGTCTGCTTCAGCCTCCTGGCGCGAGGCTTTGGCCAAAGGCTGGAGGGAAGCGCCGCTGGTGGTGAAGAGCCGGAGGGCCTTGTTTCAGTGGGACTGCCTCAAGGCCTGGAACCGGCTGACCATCTCAGCCCACTGAGCCTCCAGGCACCGATCCTGGTCTTGCACTCCTGCAGGTCTTCCCTCTGCTTAGAAAGCCTATGCTTGTAGTCCTCAATGAGGTGCTTCTGCTGAGCTTCCTTCTTGGTCAGATCCAATTTGAACTGAGCCAGCTGTTTTGCCAACTCTTTCTTGTGGTGGCTGCTTAGCACCAACAACTGCTTCCTGTTGGGGCCCTAAAGAGCCTGGGGGGGGGGGGGGCTGGCAAGGGAGGAGTGAGTAGAGGCCGGTGAGGCACCCCTCGACATAAGTGACATCAAGTTAGCCATGACCACCTTTCCACGTCCACCCAGCTGGTCATTAGGCAGATCGTATTAGTGGTCCATGGGATTTGAAATTATGAACTTAGTGGTCCCTGAGGTCCGAAAGGTTGGTGACCCCTTTATTTTATTTATTTATTTATTTATTTGATTTTTATACCGCCCTTCTCCCGAAGGACTCAGGGCGGTGTACAGGCAAAATAAAAACAGACAAGAAAATATACAGTTTAAAATGCAAGATTAAAAAACTTATTATAATTAGCCTAAAAATTTAAAATGTGTAAAAACTAAAACCCATTTAAAATTAATAATAAAGATTTTAAGATCGATAAAATCTAAGCCAGCCCCGCGCGAATGAAAAGATGTGTCTTCAGTTCGCGGCGAAAGGTCCGAAGGTCAGGTATTTGGCGTAAACCCGGGGGTTTACGGGGTAACCCGGGGGTTAATGAAAAGAAGGACTAGGGGTGACATGATAGCAGTGTTCCAATATCTAAGGGGCTGCCACAAAGAAGAGGGAGTCAAGCTATTCTCCAAAGCACCTGAAGGCAGGACAAGAAGCAATGGGTGGAAACTAATCAAGGAGAGAAGCAATCTAGAACTAAGGAGAAATTTCCTGACAGAACCATCCATCACTGGAAAGACCTGCATCCAGAAGTTGTGGTGCTCCAACACTGGAGGCTTTTATGAAGAGATTGGACAACTATTTATCTGAAATGGTATAGAGTTTCCTGCCTGGGCAGAGGGTTTGACTAGAAGACCTCCAAAGTCCCTTTCAACTCTGCTATTCAGATACTCTGTATCTATAGCTGTAATCTATTTAACAGGGTACTTGAAACTCAGACCAGATGAAAACCTCACAGGAATTTGACACACCTGAAGTTTCTAATCTCAATAGCGGCTCGGATACGGTCATTTCCTTTGAAGCAGGGGGGAGGAATTTGTTTTTCAAGAACTTGAAAGTGCAGTAAAGATGAAACATTATTCTGGTCCTTCCTGAGCACTTAAAAAGAGTGTGTGTGTGTGTGTGTGTGTATGTGTTGGGCAGTTCATTTTCTAGCAGTGTAATGACAAGAGTCTTTGGGGGCCATTTCTGCACAGCTGGATCTTAATTGAGAGAACCAGCCCAGCCAGGAAAAGGCCACTTTTGCTGTAAGAAAATGAAAAAGGGAAAAGAAGAAGATAAAGAAAAAGAGATGATTAGGAGGTAGGTGGAGAGGAGAACCCAAAACAAACACAACTGTAGAAATTCCTAATTGCTCTGCTTTGTGGAGTTTTTAGCTGAACTGGCTGCAGTGCTATGGCAACAGGGCTTTGTTTACAATACGCACTTGGGTTTTTTCTCCTCAGCGTTATCAGCTCAGGAACTAACAAGAAACAGGCCTTCCATTGGGTCGTAAGACTTTTTTCCAGTCCATTATCTACTCATATTCTGTCCCAAACATCCAAACTGCCCAGCTTCGGATCATTGGGTGAGGTCATAACAACTTTGCATGATTTGATTTGATTCACAACAAAGAAGAACAACCAAGATGCTTAGCGGGCAGGAGGCTAAAACCTATGGAGAATAGTTGCAGGAATTGGGTATGTCTAGTTTAATGAAAAGAAGGACTAGGGGTGACATGATAGCAGTGTTCCAATATCTCAGGGGTTGCCACAAAGAAGAGGTGGCCAACCTATTCTTCAAAGCACCTGAAAGCAGGACAAGAAGCAATGGATAGAAATCAATCAGGGAGAGAACCAACCTAAAACTAAGGAGAAATCTTCTGACAGAACAATTAACCAGTGGAATGACTTGCCTTCAAAAGTTGTGGAGGCTTTTAAGAGGAGATTGGACAACCAGTTGTCTGAAATGCTATAGGGTCTCCTGATTGAGCAGGGGGTTGGACTAGAAGACCTCCAAGCTTTCTTCCAACTCTGTTATTCTGTTAATTATAACCTGGATTGGATGTGACTTCAAAATTGTATGCTAAAAATTTGATGTTTATCTCTACTGTGGATCGACTACTGACACTCCTATTCTGCTGCGGTGTATACTAAGTTATTAGCAAAGAAGTTATTAGTCCATCAAAAACTATAACTTGGGTCAGGCGTGGTTTTCACTCCTTCCTTTTGTGCTCCAACTTTTAAACACCTTGCTTGCTTGAATGATTCTAAATGTCCTCAAAATCTTGTAACTTCTGCTCCTTATTTTAAAACTTCTATTGGCCATATTGCCTTGATGAATTTAGTGCTTATAAATTTTGTCCAAGTCCTGAATCAGGGGTGAAATCCAGCAGGTTCTAACAGGTTCTAACAGGTTCTGGAGAACCGGTAGTGGAAATTTTGAGTAGTTTGGAGAACCTGCAAATACCAACTCTGGCTGTCCCCAGAGTGAGGAGGGAATGGGGATTTTACAGTATCCTTCCCCTGGAGTGGGGTGGGAATGGAGATTTTGCAATAACCTTCCCCTGCCACGCCCACAGATTTTGTGCTGAATCTATGTACAAAGTATTTTTGTGTACCATTTTCACAACTTGTTGAAAATGTATGGAGATAAGCCCGATTCCCATATTGCTGAGTAATTTATGGCAGGCTAAATATAAATGCTTTTTTGCTTCCAAAACAGCCTGCTGATATTCTAGGCATTGCTGCTTTCAGACAGAATGAAACCAGTTTAGCATAAGGATCATTATTTAATTAATTTGAACAATGAAGGACAGTCTCATGTTCTGGATATTCTGCCCCTGCAATTTATGTCATAGGTTAACTTGGCTTGTGGAGTAAAATATAAATTGTGTGCAATCTAATTAATAGATGGCATGGAAGAGGGTTTCCTCAGGTAAGCAAATTTAACTTTTCTAAACGGAAATCTGTTAGATTCGGGCAATAAAGAGGCAGGAGACCAGTGAGTGACAACAGCTCTTTAGTTTATAGTGAACCCAGCAAAAAACATCCGGCAAAATCCCTCCTTTTATACAGTTCTGGCTGAGGCTTGAACCAATCAGCAACGTGCTTGTTCCCGCCCAAAATTCCCTCCAAAAGTTTAAAGATACATTACACTCCTCCCCTCCCAGAACGCATTGTAACCATATTTACATTTATTTAGCATATTATTTCTCTACGTAGTCACGCAGGTAGGTAGGGCGTTTCCTAACTCTTTCGGACCTGCGCAATTCATTCTCTGGGAGTGAGTCGAGCTGTTCGGAGGGACTGTTAGTTCCTCCTAGCTCCTCCTCTGGGCCGTCTGGCCCTGGATTATTGGCAGAGTCGTCCCTGCTGTCTGCATGAGGAACCGGTTGGCGTTGCTGGACTTCATCGGACTCAGATAAGTCCCCCGTTCGCCCCGGGTTTGAGTTAGCTGTGAAATCAAACATTTGGTAGTCAGGGCCTGGCTGATTTGTTTCTGTTTTACTTGCTATTCGTTTCCTTATTTGGTCTATGTGGCGTCTCCAAACCCGGCCATCCTCCATATCTACTACATATGATTTCGGCCCGGTTATTCCAAGAATTGTACCTTTCAACCATGTTGGACCCTCGCTATAGTTGTGTGCCCATACTGGGTCACCCACTGTCATTTCTCTAGTTTTTCCTTGTATTCCCTTGTACCCATCTGGTGTGTAGGTCGGGTTTAGGCGGTCTAACGGGCACCTAAGCTTCCTGCCCATCAACAGTTCCGCCGGGCTGCGGCCAGTTGTCACACAGGGGGTTCTATGTTGGACCGCTAAAAAGGTATCGATTTTTGTTTGCCAATCGCCTGGCCTTATCCTAGATAGCGCTTCTTTTGCGCTCCGAACGAAACGTTCTGCAAGTCTGTTCGTCGCCGGGTGGAAAGGCGCCGAGAGGACATGTCTGATGCCCTCCTCCGCCAAGTACCCCTCAAACTGGGTTGCCGTGAATTGCGGGCCGTTGTCGGAAACTAGTGTGTCGGGCAAACCATGGGTTACAAATAAGTGCCTCAGGACTGAGATAACTGCCTCTGCCGTCGTGGTTCTCATGAGGATGATTTCCAACCATTTTGAGTAGGCATCTACTACAATTAAAAAGGTTTGCCCATGGAATGGCCCAGCAAAATCTATGTGAATCCTAGACTATGGTCCCTGGGGTTTCTCCCATTCCCTAATGGGGGCTGTAGGGGGTAATGGCCGTGACTCTTGGCAGGATTGGCATTTCCCTACCCTGTCGCTAATTTCCTTATCCATTAGAGGCCACCAAACATAACTCCTCGCTAAACTCTTCATCCTCACGATCCCCGGGTGGCCCACATGCAATAGTTCCAATACATTTTTTTGTAATTTCTCCGGGATGACCACTCTATCCCCCCATAACAGACACCCCCCTTGAACTGACAGTTCCGCTCATTTTTTCGCAAAGTCTTTGAAACGCTCGCCCGTCGCAGCGGGCCATCCCCTTTGCACCCAACCGATTACAGTCCGTATGGTAATGTCCTTGTAGGATGCCCTAGCCACTTCCTTGGATGTGACTGGGCCAGAGTCCAAAGAGTCAATTAGCAAGACAGGTACTCCCGGGGTCGGGTCTTCAATAGTCTGTGGTAAAGGTCCATGACGGCCCTGGACCTGACTCAAGTAGTGGATGGCCCTACTCACATCGGGGGAGGCACACTGGACCTGATTTTCATCTCTGGTCAGTGGTTGAAGGATCTGGACTTGAGAGATATAGTCACAGAACCTTTGTCATGGTCAGATCACTCTCTCCTTCGCCTGGACTTTCTGACCGCTACCCAACACCACAGGGAGACGGAACCACTACGTTGGTACCGTCCCAGGCGCCTGATGGACCCAGAGAGGTTTCGGACGGAGCTTGGGCCATTCCCTGAGGATCTGGCTCACGGCACGGCAGAGGAACTAGCCGCAGCCTGGGAACAGGCTGCGGCTGGGGCTTTAGACCGTGTCGTGCCTCTGCGGCCTCTGACCCGGCGCAGATCCCAACCGCCCTTGGTTCTCCGAGGAGCTGAGGGGATGAAACGCCGGAGAAGACGCCTAGAGAGTTCTTGGAGGTCCAGCCGCTCAGAGGTTGATCGGACACTAGTTAGATCCTATACTAGGACCTACCTAGTGGCACTGAGGGAAGCGAGGCGTTGCTACGCCTCCCTCATTGCGTCGGCAGATAACCGCCCAGCTGCCCTGTTTCGGGTGACCCGCTCCCTCCTTCACCAGGGGGAGCGGGATGACCCGTTGCAGGGACGTGCTGAGGAGTTTAACGGTTATCTATACGATAAAATCGTTCAGCTTCGGGACGGTCTGGACCAAAATTGTGGCGATTCGGACAGGGCGTCTGAGGGCGGTCTTGGTGATATTGTCTGGGATGAGTTTGACCCTGTGGCTCCCGAGGACATGGACAGGTTGCTGGGTAGATTGAATGCCACCACGTGTTTACTGGACCCGTGCCCCTCCTGGCTGGTGCTGGCCACTCAGGAGGTGACACGAGGCTGGCTCCAGGGGATTATGAGTGCTTCCTTGTTGGAGGGAGTCTTTCCGGCCGCCTTGAAAGAGGCGGTGGTGAGGCCCCTCCTCAAGAAGCCTTCCCTGGACCCGGCTGTTTTGGGTAATTATCGTCCGGTCTCCAACCCTCGCGCGAAGGTTGTAGAGAGTATGGTGGCATATCAGTTTCCCCGGCACCTGGAGGAAACTGTCTATCTAGACCCGTTCCAGTCCGGCTTCCGGCCCGGTTACAGCACTGAGACGGCTTTGGTCGCGTTGGTGGATGATCTCTGGAGGGCCAGGGATAGGGGTTGTTCCTCTGCCCTGGTCCTATTAGACCTCTCAGCGGCTTTCGATACCATCGACCATGGTATCCTGCTGCGCGGTTGGAGGGATTGGGAGTGGGAGGCACCGTGTATCGGTGGTTCTCCTCCTATCTCTCTGACCGGTCGCAGACGGTGTTGACGGGGGCAGAGGTCACCCGCGGCGCCTCACTTGTGGGTGCCGCAGGGGTCGATTCTCTCGCCCCTTCTGTTCAACATCTATATGAAGCCGCTGGGTGAGATCATCAGTGGCTTCGGTGTGAGGTACCAGCTGTACGCGGATGACACCCAGCTGTACTTTTCCACACCGGGCCACCCCAATGAAGCTATCGAAGTGCTGTCCCGGTGCTTGGAAGCCGTACGGGTCTGGATGGGGAGAAACAGGCTCAAGCTCAATCCCTCCAAGACGGAGTGGCTGTGGATGCCGGCATCCCGGTACAGCCAGCTGAGTCCACGGCTGACTGTTGGGAGCGAGTCATTGGCCCCGATGGAGAGGGTGCGCAACTTGGGCGTTCTCCTGGATGAACGGCTGTCTTTTGAGGACCACCTGACGGCCGTCTCCAGGAGAGCTTTCCACCAGGTTCGCCTGGTGCGCCAGTTGCGCCCCTTTCTAGACCGGGATGCCTTGTGCACAGTCACTCACGCCCTTGTGACGTCTCGTCTGGATTACTGCAATGCTCTCTACATGGGGCTCCCCTTGAGGGGCATCCGGAGGCTGCAGTTAGTCCAGAATGCAGCTGCGGGGGATAGAGGGAGCCCCACGTGGCTCCCGTGTGACACCTATCCTGCGCAGACTGCACTGGCTACCTGTGGCCTTCCGGGTGCGCTTCAAGGTGTTGGTGAACGTCTTCAAAGCGCTCCATGGCATAGGGCCGGGCTATTTACGGGACCGCCTGCTGCTACCGAATACCTCTCACCGACCGTGCGCTCTCACAGAGAGGGACTCCTCAGGGTGCCGTCGGTAGCGACAGTGTCGTCTGGCGACGCCCAGGGGAAGGGTCTTCTCTGTGGGGGCTCCCGCCCTCTGGAACGAACTCCCCCCAGGACTCCGTCAACTTCCGGACCTCCGAACCTTTCGTCGCGAGCTCAAAACTCACTTATTTATCTGCGCTGGACTGGGTTAGTTTTAAATTTATGGGTTTTTAATGGGTTTTTATTCTAAATTTTTAATTTTGGCCAATTTAATAAGTTTTTTAAATTGTATTTTAATTGTATTCATATTGTATCATGGTGTATTTTTACTTGGCTGTAAACCGCCCTGAGTCCTTCGGGAGAAGGGCGGTATAAAAATTTAAATAATAATAAATAAATAAATAATAAATAAAGGGCATCTACTCAAAGCGTCCGCATGCCCTAAGTCTTTTCCGGGGCGGTGGAGCAATTTGTAAGAGTATGCCGCTAGGAAGATAGTCCATCGGGTCAGTCTGGGTGACAGTGCAACGGGTGTTGGGCGGTCGCCCGCTAATAGACCCAGTAGGGGTCTATGGTCCGTGACTATCTCGAAATTTCATCCGAATACATATTCATGGAATTTCTTAACCCCGGAGACTATAGCCAATGCTTCCCTATCTAGCTGGCTATAGTTCCTTTCGGCCGAGGACATTGTTCGGGAATAATATGCTATAGGGGCTTCTGTTCCATTCGGCAATCTATGGCTGAGCACAGCCCCCACCCCATAGGGAGATGCATCACAAACTAGTACTAATGGCAACGTGCCATTGTATTGAATAAGGAGGCTATCGCTGGACAAAAGATTTTTCACCCCTTCAAATGCCTTAGCTTCTGCCTTCCCCCAGGACCAAACAGCTTTCTTTGCTAGTAACTTGTTAAGCGGTTCGGCTATTGATGCCTTGTTCTTTAAGAATACCGCATAGAAGTTGACAAGACCTAAGAATGCTTGTAACTCCGTTTTATTTTTGGGGGTCGGGGCCTTCCTGATGGCCCGTACCTTGCTCTCAGTGGGGTGAATCCCTTCCCTGTCTATTCGGTAGCCCAGGAATTCTACGGATTCTACCCCAATTTGGCATTTGTTAAGCTTAACTTTAAGCCCGGCAGACCTGAAAATGCCCAAAACTTTTCTTAGTCTTACCCCCAGTTCCTCCAAGTTCTCGGCTGATACCAATACATCGTTGAAATATGGTACCACCCCGGGTAAACCCTGTAAGAGTCGCTCCATTAGGTTTTGAAATAGCCCTGGGGCCACACTAACTCCGAACTGGAGTCTAGTGCATTTGAAAGCACCCCGGTGCGTGACAATTGTCTGCGCCTCGGCTGTGTTGCTATCTACGGGTAGCTGCTGGTAGGCTTGAGCCAAATCGAGTTTGGCGAAAACTTGCCCTTGTCCCAACGAGTGCAGCAAGTGTTGCACTACTGGGACGGGGTATGCACTCTTCTGCAATGCTTTGTTTAGCGTTGCCTTGTAGTCAGCACAAATCCGGACCGAACCGTCCGGTTTGACTGGGGTCACTATGGGTGTCTCCCATTTCGCATGGTCAATGGGCACTAGTATCCCCTGGCTTACTAGCTTGTCCAATTCCCGGTCAATCTTGGGCTTTAGGGCGAATGGAACCCTCCTAGCCTTTAACCTGATAGGGGCAACTTGCGGGTCTAGATTGAAAGAAATAGGGGTCCCCTCGTACTTGCCCAGGCAGTCTTTGAAGACGTCCTCGAACTCCTTCAGTAGTTCATCCTTGAGGTCGACTTCATTTCTGAAGACCCCGGTCACTCCCATGCCGAAAGCTCGGAACCAGTCCAGTCCTAGCAAACTCGGTAAGGTTCCATCTACTATGGTGATTGGCAGGGTTTTCTTGAACTGTCCATACTTGACTTGGACGGACGTTACCCCTCGAACAGGGATTCGATTCCCTTGGTAGTCCTGCACTCTCAGCTTCTGGGTTTGTAGTTGGCGCTTTGCGATGGCTGGCAAGTCTCTCACGAGGGTGTCCCAGGACATAATTGTGATTGATGAGCCGGTGTCCACTTCCATTTGGCACGGCACCCCTTCAATGTATATCTTGGTAAAAATCTTTTTTTCTAGTCGCGTCGATGCGAGGCCCACTCTCACAGTGGTTTGGTTTAACTTCGCGCCCTTTTTGAATGGACCAATCCCGGGCCGCTTCGCTGCTCCCGCGCTCTGATTGGTCGGTTTGAATTTTTGGCGGGAAGGTTGGGGGGCTCGACAGGCCTGTGCTATGTGACCTTTCTTTTCGCACCGCCGACAAATCGCGTCCTTAAACTTGCAGTTTTGTCGTTGATGTTGGCCCCCGCAACTCATGCATTCGCCCCGGTCCCCTCTCTCCGGCCTGCCGGTGTGGAAAACCTCTTCCTCTTCCTCACCTTCTGACTCGGCCTGGACTTCCTCATTGTGGACCGGTGTTGTTTTCGTTCCGGTACCCTGTACGTTCGGCTTTTGCAATATTTCTGCCGCTTTGGTAGACATCTCGTGAGCCCTGGCTTCGTCTAAAGTTATCGCCAAAGTCAGGTTGCTTTTAGACAGCAGCCGCCTTTGCAGTCGGATGTCCTTGACCCCACAAATGAGCTGTTCGAGTAAGGAGTCCTCCAAATCTCTGTACTCACAGTGGTTCGCGGCTTTCCTCAACGCGGCCATGTACACGCTTATCGATTCGCCTTCTCGCTGTACCCACTGCCTCAACTCGAACCGTTGGACAAACTTTGAGGGTACCGGTGTGTAGTGCGCTCGAAGTGTTGTTTGTAGTGTTTGCCACGGTACCGATTGTACCGGCGTTGGCTCTGAAAGTGACTCCGCGGTATTGAAAACCTCTGGACCGCAGTGGCTCAGGAAGTACGCTCGCTTCCTATTATCCGAAACTCCTTGTAGCTCGTTTGCTTTGAGGAAACACTCGAAATGAGCCATGTACGACCCCCATTTTTCCTTTGCTGGGTCGAATGGCGCTGGCGGCGTGTAGCTGGACATCGCTAACTATCCGCCCTTGCAACTGGCTGGGTTCGCGCTCTCTTTTGCTCCTTTTTCTGATCTCACTGCCTCAACATCCCATCCTCGTCGCCAATGTTAGATTCGGGCAATAAAGAGGCAGGAGACCAGTGAGTGACAACAGCTCTTTAGTTTATAGTGAACCCAGCAAAAAACATCCGGCAAAATCCCTCCTTTTACACAGTTCTGGCTGAGGCTTGAACCAATCAGCAACGTGCTTGTTCCCGCCCAAAATTCCCTCCAAAAGTTTAAAGATACATTACACTTACATTACAATTATCTTTTAGGTTCCATCCTATCTGTTGGTGGTAATGGTGAAGGCAGGGATGTAGCAGTGAAGAATTTTGCCAAAATTCCATCCAGTTTTGTCTTGTCAATCAATTGTGCAATTCTGATTGTACTAGCCATATTTTTTTTTATTTGCATTTATATCCCGCCCTTCTCCGAAGACTCAGGGTGGCTTACACTATGTCAAGCAATAGTCTTCATCCATTTGTATATTATATACAAAGTCAACTTATTGCCCCCAACAATCTGGGTCCTCATTTTACCTACCTTATAAAGGATGGAAGGCTGAGTCAACTTTGGGCCTGGTGGGACTTGAACCTGTAGTAATTGCAAGCAGCTGCTGTTAATAACAGACTGTCTTAGCAGTCTGAGCCACCAGAGGCCCTAAATATAGCCTTTATTACAGTGATTTTATGCCAGTTAGAGACAATTAGCAAAGAAGAAAGGAACATTCAGAATCCAAAACAGGTAGGTTTTGACTTACAACCCCAACTGAGCCCAAAATTTCTGCTGCTAAATGAGATAGTTGTTAAATGAGTTTTGCTCCATTTTACGACCTTTCTTGTCACTATTACGTGAATCACGGTATTGTTGTTCAGTTAGGAACATAGTTCAGGGGTGAAATCCAGCAGGTTCTGACAGGTTCGGAAGAACTGGTAGCGGAAATTTTGAGTAGTTTGGAGAACTGGCAAATACCACCTCTGGCTGGCCCCAGAGTAGGGTGGGAATGGAGATTTTGCAATATCCTTCTCCCAGGAATGGGAAGGGAATGGGGATCTTGCAGTATCCTTCCCCTGGAGTGGGGTGGGAATGGAGATTTTGCAGTATCCTTCCTCTGCCACGCCCACCAAGCCACACCCACCAAGCCACGCCACACCCACCAAGCCACACCCACAGAACCGGTAGTAAAAAAATTTGGATTTCACCACTGACATGGTTGTTAAGTGAATCAGGTTCTCCAGTGACTTTGCTTGTCAAAAAGTCTCAAAAGGGGAACACTGATACACTTCCACCATCATAAATGTGAATCGGTCACTAAGCATCCGAAATTCGATCATGTGACCATGGAGATGCTGCAACAGCATTGTGTGAAAAACAGTCATAAGTTACTTTTTTCAGTGCCGTTGCAATGTCAAACAGTCACTAAATGAACAGCTGTAAGTTGAGAACTACCTGTATTTCAACTATACTCTGATATACTTTGGCTCTGATGAATTTGTAAATAAAAACTGGTAATAAAACTTAAATTCACCTTCTCCCTGATGTTACTTGAATGCATATAACTAGAGTGCTTATGTTTGGTTATTTCAGGTTGAAAAAGCTAATATTACTTTGTCAAATACTATGCTGGTAATATCCACTGGATAAACATACAGTTGGAATAGTTTGTGCCCGTATGAAATATAAGTAAGATTGAATTACTTTGTCTTCCCTGCAACAAGCCATCATTTTATAAGAAATACTGTAAGCAGTTTTATTACACTGTGTAAAAACAAGATTTGCTTAAGTTTTCCAGAGAAGTCAATATTTGCAGTCATAAAACAAGCTGAGCTAAAACCAAACCAATGTTAACTATGCTAAGCCAAAACCAAATGTGAATTGCTGTTTCTCTTTTTTTTATGTTTTCTGATGTTTTCAAATTATTGATAATTGTTCAGAGTCACGAACCTGAAACTGGCTATCACATACAAGGAAGGAAGGAAGGAAGGAAGGAAGGAAGGAAGGAAGGAAGGAAGGAAGGAAGGAAGGAAGGAAGGAAGGAAGGAAGGAAGGAAGGAAGGAAGGAGACTCACGTGGCTTAGTGCAATATGTGAATTTGACAAGAGATTTAATTTCCCCATTGCAGTAAGCACCAGGGAAAACAGGAGATTCAGGCAGTTCAAATGAGTATAAAAATGTATTACAAGCTTAAGCTCTCTACAAGAATCTGAGCTACTAGCAGTCAAGTGAAATGAGTGGCAGATAAGAGAAGCATTCAAGGTGGACTGGAATTAGATCTCATGTGGATACGTTGGGACTCATGACTGATGATGCATTTGACCCCTCCCTCGGGCTCAGCCTGGTCATCTCCTACAAAGACGTGATTTGTAAAATCATGAGTTCATAAACACAACGGTAAACCACTTACGCAAACTGCAGTGACTATGTTCATACCTTTCCCAACACTCTGGAACGTCTCTTCAAATGCTATTGTGCTGAAACAGTATGCAGAACCAGCTCTGAAAAATAATGATAAATCATTGCTTGAAAATAGGGCAGCCAAGCTACTAATGAAATCTGGCACAAAATAGAATATGGCTTACAGTTGTATGTTTTCATTTATTTTATTTCTAACCTTTGTTCATTTGCTTTCTCCCAAGTGGTGTTCAAAATGAAGTGGGCATTCTGCACAGTAAAATACAAAACAGACATTAAAATATTTAAAAGGTCAGTAAAAAATCACTAAATGAACCAGTATGGTAACATTCATTTTTTTTTAAAAAAAGTCACAGCTGCAACATTTAGAATTCAGCCCACATCTGTCAAAAGCCTGTTAAAATACCAAGTCCTTTGCCTCTTACTAATGGATCACCAGATAAGGAATTGGTTGAAGTTTGTCATACTTCTTCCAACTGGCAATATGTTCTATGGCTACAATCCATCTAGATCCTATAGATCCATATTAGTCAAATTATTATTTCACTTGGCCTAATGTTGAGTATGCAGAGTTCTCTGCAACTTCATCCACTACTTGTTCTGGATTGACAGCACACATTTAGGTTTGAGACTCCATTGATTTTGAATCTCCCCAAAATTGCTTTCATGTCCACCTTACCACCCCAATTGTGTTGTTGTCCTCCAGCAGCCTGTGGAGCTGGCAATGGAGTTGGACAGTGATGAGGCTGAGGTGGGGCCAGAGCCATCGGGGAGTGAGGTGCGGACTCCAGAGCTTCCAGAGACTGCTAGTAGTGAGGCAGAGGAACAGGAGGAGCCGGTTCCAAATGCATGCATGGGAAGAGCTGCCAAAAGGCAAGAGCAGCTCAAACAGAGAGGACAACTCGGGAGTAGAGCCAAGAGATGTTTGGCCCCTCCCATAGGGCTTAAAACAGACCAGCAGCGGTGTTTGGGCTTTGCCGGAAAACAACGTTCATAGCTTCGTTGTCTTCTTTTTTCTACGTCTTGCATTTATTTTTGTATCTGTGTCTTCTGAACGTTTGCCAAGAAAGGCCTTTGGCAGTTTGCCTAATTGGACCAAGGTTTGCAATAGGACTGAGGTATGTGTGTTGGGAGGAATTTGCTTTAATTTAGTTGAACTACGCTGGGAATGAAGTAATTCTCAGCTGTTCGAATAAAGTTGCTTGTTTTTTTCATGGACTGAGTTTCCTATTACCTACTTCAGCCTGGGTCACAACAAATTGTGCTTGAGTCTCATCAAGTTTTGCAGATAGTGTTCAGCGTCCAAGTTCAGCGAAGCTGGCTGAGGAACTCTGGGAGTTGAAATCCACAAGTCTTAAAGGGACCAAGGTTGGAGACCCCTGATTTAAATTATACAGAGTTGACAAGGCCAGGATGTCCAATGGTTTCTGGAATTGAGGCGGCGGTAGTGGTATTCTTTGATGTTAAAAAAAAAAGTAGACACTACTGAATCTGTATTGAGGTTGACATCACCGTTTCATGAAGATCTTGCAACAAAGGAGCAGGAAGCCCTGCCACTGGTTTTCAGTACTTGTGATCCAGAGAACGTGGGGATCGGCAGAAAAAAAATACCAAATGCAGTTGTGGAAGGGTGGTCTGCCTACCGCTTCTAAAGAGGTTTCTTGGATGAGAAGCAAAATGTTTGCAAAGTTAAAAACCAAGAAAGTCCAGTTGTCTTTTGGAAACATTGTCATGTGGGACAACATGACCTGGATGATCGAGAATAACCATAAACACGCCACCTTAAATGACTTTGGTACATATCTTGCATATTTTCTTTCTCCTCACTCATTAGTGTGAGGCTTTCTGGTATTCATGGGAATTAATGATTTAAGACACACCTAATTTAAATTTTACGTATATGTATGTAAAATGTAAAACTTTACATATCAGACAGGAAGACGAGTTCTTTTCACCAATAATGACTTGTGGGAGCCTTCTTACATTTCCTGATTAAAAATAAAAGAAATCGTTGAAAAGAAAGAGAAAGGGTAGAATGTAAAATGGCTGCTGAAGATGAAAAGTAGCTGCCAGCAACCACCTGCGGGTAATCCTCAACCTTATGACCACAAAGAAGCCCAAAATTTACCATATTTTACCTTAATTTTGGGGGAGGAAAATAAGAAAAAACCTGATTGGCAGGTGGATTGGCCTCCCAGTACACCCCCAATCAGCTGTTTCCAGAGGTGAATTTTAGCAACATTTTTCTTGGTTGTGAGCTCTGTGCCTTGCTTTTTTTTTTTTGCTTTTTTTTCCTGCCTCTGAAAGCCTCTGAAACAGCTTCAGAAAAAAAGCCTCTGAAGTTCTGTTTGGGGGTTTCTTTTCTGATGCTCTGTTTGGGGGCTTCTTTTCTGAAGCTTCTTTTCTGAAGCTTTGTTTCTGATACTTTTTTCAGCCTCTGAAACCTCCATTTGAAAAACTGGGTGGGGCTACATTCGGAGTATAAGACACACCCAGATTTTCACCCTCTTTTTTTTGGGGAAAAAGGAACACCTTATACTCCAAAAATACGGTATATTACCAATTGAGGGAGTTACTTGAATTTTGTCTCATTTTACAACTTTTCTTGCCACTTTTCTTAAGTGGATCGCTGCATTTGTTAAGTTAGTAACATGGTTGTTAAATAAACCTGGCTTCCACATTGACTTTGCCCGTCAGAAGGTCGATGAAGGTGATCATATGACTGATTCATATTTATGACAGTTCCAGGGTCACTGGAACTGTCATAAATATGAATCAGGTGCCAAGTGTCTCAATTTTGATCACATGACCATGAAGACGCCGCTATCATCATAAATATGAAAAATGGTCAGGTCACTTTTTTAGTGCTGTTGTAACTTTGAATTACTAAATGAACTGTTGTAAGTCGAGAACCTGTATTTGATGACTTATCACTTTGTACAAGGTCCAAGTACAGTTTCTAAGTAAAGCATTAGGATAGGATAGGATAGGATAGGATAGGATAGGATAGGATAGGATGGGATGGGATGGGATGGGATGGGATGGGATGGGATGGGATGGGATAGAATGGGATAGAATAGAATAGAATAGAATAGAATAGAATAGAATAGAATAGAATAGAATAGAATAGAATAACAGAGTTGGAAGGGACCTTGGAGGTCTTCCAGTCCAACCAGAGGTGGCTCAGCAGACTAAGTCTGTCTGTTATTAACACAGCTGCTTGCAATTACTGCAAGTTCAAGTCCCACCAGGCCCAAGGTTGACTCAGCCTTCCATCCTTTATAAGGTAGGTAAAATGAGGACCCAGATTGTTGGGGGCAATAAAGTTGACTTTGTATATAATATACAAATGGATGAAGACTATTGCTTAACACAGTGTAAGCCACCCTGAGTCTTCGGAGAAGGGCGGGATATAATTTTTTTTTTAAAAAAAACCCTGCTTAGGCAAGAAACCCTACACCATTTCAGACAGATGGTTATCCAACATCTTCTTAAAAATTTCCAGTGTTGGGGCATTTACAACTTCTGCAGGCAAGTTGTTCCACTGATTAATTGTTCTAACTGTCAGGAAATTTCTCCTTAGTTCTAAGTTGCTTCTTTCCTTGATCAGTTTCCACCCATTGCTTCTTGTTCTACCCTCAGGTGCTTTGGAGAACAGCCCAACTCCCTCTTCTTTATGGCAACCCCTGAGATATTGGAACACTGCTATCATGTCTCCCCTAGTCCTTCTTTTCATTAAACTAGACATACCCAGTTCCTGCAACCGTTCTTGATATGTTTTAGACTCCAGTCTCCTAATCATCTTTGTTGCTCTTTTCTGCACTCTTTCTAGAGTCTCAGCATCTTTTTTACATCGTGGCGACCAAAACTGGATGCATTATTCCAAGTGTGGCCTTACGCCCTTCTTTAATTTCTTCTCATCCCCACTTCCAACTTAGTCTTCCTCTTATTTACCTTCCCATCCCTATCCAGCTACTGTATGCTGGCTGGGGAATTCTGGGTGTTGAAATCCACAAGTCTTAAGTCTAAAGATTGGACATCTCTGAGCGATGGCTTTCCTCATTCTGAGCTATAGGTTTCCTCATTCTGTCAGCATAATGTTTATACCTTTTCCTCAGATTCTACTAAAACAGGGTTTCTGAACCTTGCCAGCTTTAAGACCTGTGGATTTTAGGTTGGCTGGAGAATTCTGGGAGTTGAAGTCCACAAATTGTAAAGTCGCCAAATTTCCAAATATGACAGGGGTCCTCAAACTTTTTAAACAGGGGGACACTTCGCGGTCCCTTAAACTGTTGGGGGGCCAGACCTGCTGGGTGGGTGTAGCTAGGTGGTCATGTGACTGGGGGGGGCATGGGCAATTTAGCAGTCCATTAAACAATACACACAAATTAAACTTAAATTTTTTATGCGCCTGGGGGTGGAAAGCAGGTTAGTGAAGGGATGTGGCTGTCCTGCAGGAGGAGGGACTTCTGTTTGTGTGTGTGTGTGTGTGTATCTCCCTCCCTCCCTCCCTCTCTTTCTCTCTCTCTGGAGGGTGGGGAGGCCAAAAACGGGCCCGTTCTTGCCCTCCCAGGGCCTCCGCATGTCCCATTTTTGGCCTCCAGAAGGCAGGTGGTGGGTAGGTGGGGTGATGAAGACCCCTGAAATATGGGAATGTATGTTTTTGTGCACGGAAAGAGAGATAATTATAGCAATTGATTTTATACTCTTATTTTACAGGCAATTATTATTAATCAGGATGATTAAAATGTACATTTACTAGAAAGGGGGAAGTATCCTGAATTGGCTTCAATCAAAGGGGCAGTTTCCAGTTGATAAAGTGGAGAAAGGGACACTCTTTGGATATATTATTTTATTTTATGTTTATTTTGGGATAGCATTGCCTTAAGCTGGGAATTACTTTCCTTTTGGGAAAATAGAATTATGTTGGTAAAAGCAGCATTTTTCAAAGTCATGGGACCATATTTATGAAACATTATCCCTGAAGATATTTGCTTAGTTAACATACTGAGGTGGTTAAAACTATCATATTAGAAAGGCATTTGTTGCAGTTAATTACTGATTATTTGTGTTTTGGTTGAGGGTGGTTAGGTTGGGGTTTTTTTTCAATTTGTAATTGAATCACAATTATTTGGGATTAAATTCCAGTGGCCTTACTTCAAGAGACATGGTAGGACTTTTGTGAATATGTACTTGTTCAACAGAACTGTGGTTAGCCACTAGAAGACTATTGGATTAAAAAGACATGCAGAAATGGTAAAAGACTAAGTAAGCATAGCAACAACAGAGCTAAATCCCTCTCCTTCGTATGGGAAAGAATGCAGGAAATAGGATAAACCCAAGCATTTAGCTCAAAGTATACAAAAGTAAATCTAGAAACTCCCACAGGCAAGGATACATTGACATTAGCAGAAATAAATGAATATCTTCTCAATATCTCCACTCGCTGAATTCTTGAAAATAAATGGTTCAAGAAATGTATGAGACGACCTCCCAACAACAGATGTAAAAATAGAAAGGGTAACAGCTCATGGCCTCCAACACTGGACAGATAAAAATGGGAACAGAAATTCATCTGTCACTCTTAAGCCACACAAAGAATAGGAGAAAGTATGAAAAAATGGATGTTGGGCTAGGTGTTCAACAGTGGTGTCACTGAAATCACTTGGATTCAATACTGTACCCAGTTTTGGTCACCACAATATAAAAAAGATATTGAAACTCTGGAAAGAGTTCAGAGAAAAAGCAAAGAAGATAATTAGGGGACTGGAAGCTAAAACATATGAAGAACAGTTTCTGGAATTATGTCTAGTCTAGTAAAAGAAGGATGGGACAACATGATAGCAATGTCCCTGTCAGCGTTCCAAGTAACGCATCCACAAAAAGCAGAACTCTGAGCCAGGTAGATTCTTCAAAGAACATGTTTATTGGATACATCACATTGGCACAGCTAGTGAAAATCAACTCTAAAAGTTCCTGAGGTTTTCTCCTAATTAAAAGAGCACATATTTCCTTCCCCAGATGTCACCGGTCACACTGTCCAATGAAAGTAGTTGGGAGGCTGCTTAGTTGCTTCTCTCCTCCTTCACTTGCCATCTGTTGGGATGACCTTGGTTCCCACAAGAAACCTTTTTGTTTTGACTGGGAGAGTCTATCTACTTGGTTCCCACAGGAAACCTTTTTGTTTTGATTGGGAAGTCTATCTACTTCCCCCCTCCCTTCCCCCTTCCAAAGTTCATGGCAACTGTGAGGCCAGAAAAGATGGCTTCAGCCAGGCTCGCTTCAGAGTTGACCGTTCCAATATCTAACCTCCATCTCAAGCGGAAGATCCTATATCATTTAAGAGAAACTAGTACTTGCATAATCCTAAATCATGGTGTGTCAACCATCAACCATAAGTGGCTGAATTCAGATAGCACATTAAGAACCAGTTTATGAATTAGAAGTTGTGTTACCTTTCAGTATATTCATGTGTATTTTCTATCTAGTTTTTCTGATTTCTACAGCCTTTTTTTTTTAAAGAAGTGGGGTTGCTTTAGATATGCCTACCATTAACCAGTGGGGATCAGAAATCCTGGCTGATTTAATTTACCACTCAGTTAACCCTTTAATTTTAACCAAATTTACCGTTTAACTAATTTCAATATATTAATTTAATTCATTGATCAATTCAATATTACTGGCGTCCAATTCCAAACCAACTCTACTTTTGCTGTTCATACCTTATACTACCTGTAGCAAATTAACCTTTATGTAATTTGAAATGCCTTGTAGCATTTTCTTGTATTTCTCTTTCTTCTTTCTTATTTTTTGACAGTTAAAACATGACCAATGTGTATTAAGTGATCTTGGGTATCGTGACCAGACGTCCCGCTTTTGGTGGGACAGTCCCGCTTTTTAATAATTTGTCCCGCGTCCCGCGGCAATTCCAAAAAGTCCCGATTTTTGTTGTTGTTTCACTCCCATTCTGAAAATGGGAGGCGGCAATGCAAGAGGAGGAGGCGGAGAAGGGGGAATGGCAGAAAAGGGGGCGCGAGAGGGAGGAGAGACGCCGCTTGACTTCACCCGACAGGAAGAGAAGAGCCGAGAGGAGAGCCAAGCCTGCCTGGAAGAGCCGAGAGGAGAGCCGAGCCTGCCTGGAAGAGCGGAGAAGCAGCCGCTCCTCCTCCTTCAGGCAGATGGCAAGACTCAGCACGCATGCGCAGCCCCCCACCCCCCTCAGTCAATGGTGTCCCGCTTTGCCATCGCTGAAATCTGGTCACTTTAATCTTGGGTATTAACTCTTGCTTAAGAACATAAGGCAGTTTTTGCTGATTTGGATAGCGATTCAACCTTTTGAATTTCCCTTTTGAGAGAGACAGAGGAAAATTAAAAGGGCAAGTAGTTCCAGATCTGCAGAAATTCTGTACTTTTTCAGCATATATGTAAATTTGTAAACAAAATGTAAATAAAGAAACATATTTTAAGCAGTGGTGGGATTCAAATAATTTAACCACCGGTTCTCTGCCCTAATGATTTCTTCCAACAACCAGTTCACCAAACTGCTCAGAAAGTTAACAACTGGTTCTCCCGAAGTGGTGCGAACTGGCTGAATCCCACCACTGATTTTAAGTCTTTTAGAGCAAAACGAAAGGAAGCAAGAATCACAAGCAAGCAAGAATTACAGTGTAGAAAGTTAGCACCCATCCCTCTCCTAGAAGAATGGAAAAAAATGAGAAATATTTAAAAAGGCAGGATAAAATATTTCCCCTAAACGAGACATCAAAATCTTAAGGGAGACAGAAACTCAGAGCTCCAGCTCCCTACCCCCAAGCAGGTACTAAGCTGAGGCCAGCTTTTAGAAATCCAGATTTGGTAAGCCATTACTCCTTGCAGCAAGGCCTGAACAAAGGGTTACCCATCAGCTACAAAAGGAATTGCCCAACAAGTCCCTTCATTGCATCAGCCAAACTTCAACCAAGCTTAGCTCAGACAAACTCCTAGAATTTGTACATGGCACCATGGGAGTCTGACAACAGCCAACAGAACACATGTTTTTGCATAGGAGCAGGAAGTTCAAGTGCAAAGCCCAAGAGAAGGTATAAAAACCCCTCACTCTCAACTCCATGTAGTCAGCTGCCCAGAATCACACGTGCTTCATGGTTCTGCTTCATCAGTAAATGGACCCTCTTTCCAATCAGCTTCCAGCCTCCATTTTGTTTTTTTTCTCAGCTTGGAACTGAACCAAATGGATATTTCTTTCAACAACAGAGACATTAAAAATGACGAGAGTAATTCAAGATGAGACTTCTACAGTTTGGTAGAATGGTTGAAGCACTAAGCTAGAAACCAGGAGACTGTGAGTTCTAGTCCTAGCTGGGTGACTTTTACCCATATCATTCTTTCTCAGCCCTAGAAAGGAGGAAATGGCAAACCACTTCTGAAAAACCTAGTCAAGAGAATTGCAGGGACTTTTCCAAGCATCAACATTGATTCAAAGAGAAATAGAGACACACACAAAAAGCAAGAATTAGACATAAAGATGTAGAATCTCATGAAACCAAAACAAGAACCTCCAGCCTTCTCTTATTAGTGAGTTTATTAAGGCTCTCTTCTTTCTAGTGAGTTTATTTTGAATTTCTTCTTTCTGGGATTTGCGTCACTTGTAATCTGCCATTATAAGATAAAGTTAGTTATCTAAGTTTATCATAAGTTCCACTGGAGACTGCCCATTCTAGAACTACTCCTATTTCTTTCAAGGCCTCCTCACAGTCTGTCACACATGTCTTAACAATAGAGATGATAAGAGTAACTAAACAACTGGTGGGGATCTACTTAGTTTGCAACTGTGGTCAGACAATTTCAAAATTCCCGCTCCCCAATCTTGAGACTCTTAATCTCTTAAAACTATTTTAAAAGGCGTTTAAGGGTTTGTTGCAGTCATTAAAGATAACACCTTCTTCTTTGTTGCATGTGACTCCTGGTGATTGCATGGATGTGCCATTCTTCTTTTTTTGGCGAAAAAAATTGGAAATGGTTTGCAACCGTGTTTTCTTCAGGTTGCTTTTTTACTTTCCAATCTAGTATTTTGCTGCTTAACTTTTCTAAAAACAGGCAAAGGTCACTTAAGCAGTGTCATCTGGTAGGTTTATCACTTTTTGAAAGAAATATCCATCTGGGTTCAGTTCCAGGTGGGAAGAAAGACACTGGAAACATGGAGGATGATTGGAAAAAATGCTTTATTGATGAACACAACCACATGGGTTTGAAGTCCTGGTGCAGCTGAATCCATAGAATGGAGAGTGAGGGTTATTTAACCCTCTCTTGGGCCTTGCCCTTGAGCTTCCTGTTCCTGTGGCAAGAGCATGTATTCTATTGGCTGTAGTCAGACTTCCATGTGGAGTCATGTTTGTCTGAATCAAGTTTGGTGGAACCTTGGGCTGATGTAATGTCCCCAGGTGATTTCGCAATGCAGTGAGCCCTGCTGTTAGATGGGTAGAGGGCTAATCCTATTATGCGTGAGGGGTCATGTCTCAATCTCATCACCCTGGAGCTGCAGCACTTTTGTCTTGTAGATAGGCTGGCGCAGTCTTAATGTGTACCAAATACAGTATCTGCTTGGGGGGCAGGGAGCTGCTTTGTCTTTAAACACGTTTCTTATTTTCTCATCCAGAGAAATATAATATTCTGCCTTTTTAATATTTCCTAGAACCGTGATGGCAAACCTGTAGTACGCGTGCCAGAGATGGCATGCAGCATGCTCTCTGTGGGCACACGAGCTGTCACCCCAGTTTAGCTCCGCCACACATACAAGCGTGCCTCCCACCGGCCAGCTGGTCTTCAGGTCTCTGCCACGCATGCGTAGGGGGAGGGTGCATGCAGTGGGGGGTGTACACGCATGTGTGTGGGGGCAGGGAGCATGCGTGGGGGCTGCGTGCACATTGCATTTTGGGGGTTCGGATGCACATGTGCACTTTGAGCACTCGGTCCGGAAAAGATTAGCCCCATCACTGTCCTAGGATATTTCATTCTTTTAGGAGACTGGTGGGTGCTAATTTTCTACACACTGCAGTAGGATACCACTGGCATGATGTTGCCATAAAGGTAACGTTTTTGGGTGTAGTCCAACACTTCAACAAGTTGGTGGAAACTAAAGGAAGCCTCTGATCCCACCACAAGTTGCAGTCTCATCCATTTATTCGGCAAAGAATCATATCTGAGGTCAACTAGGTATGGAGTGCTTTGCTGCTAAAGCTGGGTATTAATATACAGTTTTGCTTAACAAAATGGCAATGTTGCACTCCAGAAAAAAAGAGAAATGTATGTGGGAAGACCCACCCCCCGAAGAATGAAATGTTTTGGAAAATATTAAAAAGGCAGAATATTGTATTTCCCTAAAGGAAAAATGGAGAAACGTGTTTTTAGAGGCAGAAAGCAGCCCCCAAGTCTTTCTTAATAGCCCACAGCAGATGCTAGCACTTAAGAGATAAAGAGTTTATTAAAAGAGGAAGACAGCTATTTAGAGAGCTCTATTCATAAGCAAAGCAAATACTACAGGCAGAAGTCCATTCAAGACAGGATATTTCAAAATGGCTTGCAGCAAAGTTTGACAGCTAACAAAGGCAGAACGGTAGGATTAGAACAAGCCATCCCTCACCCAAGATCCAACACAGGATGAAAGCCATCAGCCACAATAGGAATTGCACAACAGCCTTTCAGAAAAAAAGCACCCTTCATTGCACAACCCCCAAAATAGCTCAAACTTCAAAGTCACAAAAGCCTATAAAGATCCATCCACTCATTCAACCAGTTATTCAGCTGACCCAGAACCACTGTCTCTGCGGTTCTGTTCAATAAACCATCTTTCCAATCACCCTCCATGTTGTTTCCAGTGTTTTTCTCCCAGCTTGGAACTGAACCAGACAGATTTTTTTTTCCCTTCCAACATGTATGAAGTGAGAAAGAGTGGCTGCCAAATACTTTCAAGACCAGTCAGAGTTTGGATCAAGTGAGGGTGAGAAATCACTTAAGGAAAACAAACCCATTCTTGGCCAAGAGAGCCAATGCTCAGTAAGGAAGTTGGCAGTGCCAACTTTGGCTCCAGGGGCAAAGCACAGCTGCCCAAAGCAACAGTTACAGTTTCAGCTTCCTGTAAGTTAGAATCCCAGTAAAAAAAAGAGAGATCACTCTATGTCACGTCCTGCACAACATAAGGTTAATTTGTCCTCGTGTTAAAGATGTACTACATTACTTTGCATATAGATTTTTCCTAAATAGAATAGAATAGAATGGAATAGAATTTTTTTATTGGCCAAGTGTGATTGGACACACAAGGAATTTGTCTTGGTGCATATGCTCTCAGTGTACATAAAAGAAAAGATACGTTCATCAAGGTACAACATTTACAACACAATTAATAGTCAATATATCAATATAAATCATAAGGATTGCCAGCAACAAGTTATAGTCATACAATCATAAGTGGAAAGAGATTGGTGATGGGAACTATGAAACGATTAATAGTAGTGCAGATTCAGTAAATAGTCTGACAGTGTTGAGGGAATTATTTGTTTAGCAGAGTGATGGCCTTCGGGGAAAAAACTGTTCTTGTGTCTAGTTGTTCTGGTGTGCAGTGCTCTATAGCGTCGTTTTGAGGGTAGGGGTTGAAACAGTTTATGTCCAGGATGCGAGTGATCTGCAAATATTTTCACGGCCCTCTTCTTGATTCGTGCAGTATACAGGTCCTCAATGGAAGGCAGGTTGGTAGCAATTATTTTTTCTGCAGTTCTAATTATCCTCTGAAGTCTGTGTTTTTCTTGTTGGGTTGCAGAACCGAACCAGACAGTTATAGAGGTGCAAATGACAGACTCAATAACCTGTACTGAATCTATCAGAATCTTGGGCATAAAGTTGTTGGATTTCCTCTGTCTCTCTCAGAGCAAGAGACCGAGCAAGCGAGCAAGTGATTTATGAAAGAGATTTTCTGTTTATAATTGGATTTCATTATGTAATAGGAAGACCATCTCCTGGAGCAAGGAAGTGACACGTCTGGTAAGAACTGTAAGCGTAGTTTCTATTCTTTCTGTTCTTTTTTTTAAACAAGCGCATTATTTATTTCTGTTTATATTTTAATCCTTTCCACAGTTTTAGAATGTTTTCTATGTAATTATATATTTTGGACCATGAAAGAATATAAAACCAACTTTGTAAACAAATCTTTTCATTATGGTAAATGGTCCCAGTCGACATTAATCAATCTGCTTTGACTCTGAAGGAGACTGAGCAACTACGGCTAAACATCCTTTTGCTATGAATTTGTATTGTGAATGTTTAACTAGAAGGAAATTCAACTGGCATAGAAAGCAATATTTGAATGTTATTGACACTCCTTGATTATTTCTACATGATTCTATATACTGTAGCTCCACATAGAAGAGTCCCCTTCACCAACATAGATGTTCTCTCTGTAGGGTGTTAACTGGATCCATATGCCTGCCTCATGGGTAGGGTCTTACCTTTACTACCGGTTCACAGTGGGGTCGTGCATGTGCGCTTGCTTCGCTCGCATGCAGAAGCTTCCTGATGACGTCGGGGTCAGTGGGCGGTGTCTCCCCCGGTTTTACTACCAGTTCACAAGAATCGGTCCGAACTGGGGGCAACCCAACACTGGCCGGCCTGCCTGCCTATCTCTTTGCCTGTTTCTCTGTCTCTCTGTCTGTCTGTCTATCATCTCTCTCTCTCTCTCTTTCCCTTCCTCCCTCTCTCTCTTCTATCTATCTATCTATCTATCTGTCTATCTATCTATCATCTATCTATCTATCTATCTATCTAATCTTTCTATCTATCTATCTATCGATCGATCGATTGATCTATCAATCTCTCTCTTTATCTAATCTTTGTATCTATATCTTTCTATCGTCTATCTATCTCATCTATGCAGTATTGCAGATTAATTCTGCCAACAGCCAGGAATTCAATCTTTACGGGCTCAAGATTAACTCAGCCTTTTATCCTTCCGAGGTCAGTAACACGAGGACCCAGGTTGCTGGGGGCAGTGCTGATTCTATAAACTGCTCTCTCTCTCTCTCTCTCTCTCTCTCTCTCTCTCTCTCTCTCTCTCTCTCTCTCTCTCCCTCCCTCCCTCCCTCCCTCCCTCCCTCCCTCCTAAAGTGCAGCATACAAAACTTTACAAATCCCATAAAACGGCTAAAACCATTAAATCAGACAGGCAGTCCAGACTAAAATGATCTAACAAACGCCAACAAAATAACACAGGGGCCATTAAACAAATAACAAACATCAAGCCCAGGCCTGGGACCAAAGTCAGAGAGGTGCCATCTTTTTTTTTCTGAGGGGATGCGCTGTACCTGAGGATTGGAGATGCAACAGTGAAGCCACACTTCCTTGGACTAACAAAATGATAACATCTAACAGAAGGGATCTGGAGCACAGCCACCCTGCTGGAACGTACTGGGTGGGCAGAAACAATTGGAGACAAGAGGTGACTCAGCTCTCTAGATTCTACATCATACAGAGCTTTATTGGAAATAACCACCACTTTCAATTGCTCTTGGATGCCAACTGGCAGCTTATAGGAGTAATACTTTGGCACATCAAGAGGCACCCATTACTGCTTGCATTGCTGCATTTTGAAACGGACGTTTCTTCTGGATGGCCACTTATGTCTTTGCTCAAACGTAGAGAACTGGATGCCTACTGTTCTCATCCTGGCAATCAGAACTAACACATCTCCTCTTGAGTAGGATATGCATCATTCATGGTGAGGCAAGTTGAGCTACTCTTATTAAATGACCAAAAGCCAAGCGTTTTGCTGCTGAAAGTAGCAGCCACATTTTTATTTATTGCCTTAGCTCAGAGGTGTCAAATTCGATTTCATTGAGGGCTGCATCAGGGTTGTGTTTGATCTTGGGGTGGGGCAGAGGGGCATGGCCAATTCAATGTCACTCATGTCGGGAGCGCTTGTGGTGGCCTGAGCGCTCTGCCAGTGAAAACAGGCTCCCAAGCTCTGTTTTCAGTTGCGATGGCTTCCTCCAACCCTCTGCCAGTGAAAACGGAGCTCGGGAGGGCTGCTTGCGGCCTTCACAAGCTCCGTTTTCAGCTACGACAGCCTCTTGCAAGCTTCTGGTCGCGGGCAGCCCTCCTGAGCTCCATTTTCACTGTCAGAGGCACTGTGGGCTGGTCCTTCACTGTTTCCAGGTGGCCCCGTGGACCAGATTTAAACATCCTGCAGGCCAGATCCAGCCCCTGGGCCTTGAGTTTGACACCTCTGCCTTAGGTTATAGAAACCACTTCACTGAAATTAACACTATAAGGTTTCTTCCTTTTATTTGTGTATGTACCGTAACATTTTTTTCTTTCATTCATTCAGTGGAGACTACTGGACAAGTCCCTGCAGTTTCCTGGCAAGTTTTTTTCGGGGGTAATTTGCCATTGCCTCCATCCAAGGGCCAAGAGGGAGTGACTGGCCCAAGGTCACCCAGCTGGTTTTCATGTCTAAACAGGATTGTTTGGTTGTATTACTTTGTGCTGCTGAATTGGTTCTGAGATAATCAACTTTATGTCTTATTATGGTTTTTTTTTCATAGTGTTATTTGTTGTTTTAACAGTAAAACATTGAGCTGCGTGTCAAACGAGCAGCTATACAAACTAGCTAAATAAATAAATCTTACAGCCTTGTGCAAGAAAGGAAATTAACATCAACATGAAAATAAATAATAGTTTAAAAATTCAATATTTAGAATGTGTAACGGGATGGATTGCCACATTCAATTATATACAGTATACTAGAATAGATTAAATCATATATTAATTTAAATAAAGTAAGTTAAATAACTCGCAGGAATGGTTGGAATGAAAAGAGAGGTCTTTAGTAGGTATCTAAACAGACTTCATTACCAGCAATTTCTTGTCAGTTTTATTGACAAGTTTATTTCTTTTTTGCATATCAACAAGGTTTTGTTCTAAATAGATTTGTTTAGTTTTAAGCTGTGATAAATACATATCTGGAAATTCAAATGAAGAATCTCAACCAGCAGGTCTTTTTATTTCCTGGACAACTTATTAGACTAAAAGATTCATTGGCTATCAAGCACCATATTAGATTCCTAGAGCTGGTCTTGCTTTTTGTCAATTCAGCTGGATAAAGTGCTTTGAGTTCTAGTACGGCTTTACCTGTATGGCTCAGAAAAATATTGGTCCAGGATGACTTGCCTCATCTAACTTGCTGATTAGTTTAGGTAGCCACAAAGATTTCCTTAACTTAAAGTTTAGGTGACTAAAGCTGTCAGCTCAGTACAGGGGTGAAATTCAAAAAATTTCCCTACCGGTTCAATGGGTGTGGCTTGGTGGGTGTGGCAAGGGAAGGATACTGCAAAATCTCCATTCCCACCCCACTCTGGCACCAGCTAGAGGTGGTATTTGCCGGTTCTCTGAACTACTCAAATTTCTGCTACCGGTTCTCCCGAACCTGCTGGATTTCACCCCTGCTTCAGTAGCAACTTTGGGCAATGTACAGATTTAAAAAAAAAACCAGCAGTAGCAAGTGTGCAATGCAAACAGCCTGGTGTGTTCTTCATTGTGTGCCTGGTTATTTTATTAGAGCTTTCCAGTAGTTAATTCCTGAAATGAGCGAACTTAATTTGAGTGTATTTTTACGGCTGGGTTGAAAAAAAAAGTGCTTATGAATTTTTCTACTTCATAGACCCAAAACATGACTGTTTGGGGGTATATTATTGGTAGTCCTTGACCTACGACCACAATTGAGCCCAAGATTACTGTTGTTAAGTGAGACACTTGTTAAGTGAATTTTGCCCCATTTTATGATTTTTTTTTGCCACAGTTGTTAAGTGAATCACAACAGTTGATAAATTAGTAACCCGGTTGTTAAGTGAATCTGGCTTCTCCATTGACTTTGCTTGTCAGAAGGTCTCAAAAGACCACCACATGGTCTTGGGACACAGCAATGGTCATAAAATAAATGGTTTAAAATAAGTTTTTTAATCTGCTTTTTAAATTGTATATTGTATTATCTGTTTTACTTTTGCCTGTACACCGCCCTGAGTCCTTCGGGAGAAGGGCGGTATAAAAATCAAATAAATAATAAAATAATAATAATAATAATAATAAATAAATATGAACCAGTTGCCAAGGATCTGAATTTTGATCACATGATCATGGGGATGCTTCAAAGGTTGTAACTGCGAAAACAGTCATAACTCACATATTCAGTGCTGTTGTAACTTTGAATGGTCACAAACAAACTGTTCTAAGTCAAGGACAGCCTGTAGATATTTTGATTTGGAAGAGGCATCATTCATTAATCCTTTATAGTAAAAAAAATATGTTTTGGATTGGCACTTTAAAACACACCCATTTTTTTAGTAGAGCATAACCTAATTCTGATGATTAATTCAAAAATAAGCCAGGACTATGTTAATCACAGGGACGCGGTGGCTTAGTGGGTAAGACGCTGAGCTTGTCAATCAAAAGGTCAGCGGTGAGCCAGCAGTGTGCAGCAGCTGCCAAAAAAGCCAACACAGTTCTGGGCTGCATAAACAGAGGGATAGAATCAAGATTACATGAAGTGTTAATACCACTTTATAATGCCTTGGTAAGGCCACACTTGGAATATTGCATTCAGTTTTGGTCGCCACGATGTAAAAAAGATGTTGAGACTCTAGAAAGAGTGCAGAGAAGAGCAACAAAGATGATTAGGGGACTGGAGGCTAAAACATATGAAGAACAGTTGCAAGAACTCGGTATGTCTAGTTTAATGAAAAGAAGGACTAGGGGAGACATGAAAGCAGTGTTCCAATATCTCAGGGGTTGCCACAAAGAAAAGGGAATCAAACTTTCTCCAAAGCACCTGAGGGTAGAACAAGAAACAATGGGTGGAAACTAATCAAGGAGAGATGCAACTTAGAACTAAGGAGAAATTTCCTGACAGTTAGAACAATTAATCAGTGGAACAACTTGCCTGCAGAAGTTGTAAATGCTCCAAAACTGGAAATTTTAAAAAAAATGTTGGATAACCATTTGTCTGAAATGGTGTAGGGTTTCCTGCCTGGACAGGAAACCCTGTTTGGACTAGAAGACCTCCAAGGTCCCTTCCAACTCTGCTATTATTATTATAGTTCCAACTCTGCTATTATTATTATAGTTCAGCGGTTCGAATCCCTAGTGCCACGTAACGGGTTAAGGTCCCATTACTTATCCCAACTTCTGCCAACCTAGCAGTTCAAAAGCACATTAAAAATGCTAGAAAAATAGGGACCACCTTTGGAGGGAAGGTATCAGAGTTCCGTGTGCCTTTGGCATTGAGTCATGCTGGCCACATGACCACGGAGACCTCTTCTAACAGCGCTGGCTCTTCGGCTTTGAAACGGAGATGAGCACTGCCCCCTAGAGTCGGGAACGACTAGCATGTATGTGCAAGGGGAGCCTTTACCTTTATCTTAATCACTTGTTGGTTTGTCAAAACTAATCCTTCCTGCGGTATTAGTTTTTTGGCACTTATTCACTTTTGGCAATCTGGGAAACGAGGATCTGTCCTGATTTCTCCATTGATTCTTCAGAATTGGTTTGATACTCATCCAAGGTCCCAGCTGGCCAAGATCTCTATTTATGAAGCCAGACTCTTCCCAGGCCTGATTATTCCTACAGTGATGAGTGCTTAGTCTAGTTTTCAAGTATCTTTGTCTACTTTGTCTTCCTTTCAGCTTATATGGATATTCTGACAAGGAGGGGATTGCATTAGTCGTATAATTTGGTTATCTCTACCCTCATTTTGTAGGCTAAACAAAATGTTGATCAGAAATACAGCTGAGCTCATGTTTGCTTTTGATGGTACAAAGGAGAGGAAAGAAGAGGAAAGAGGAACAGAGATAGAAAGGATTGTTTAGTCTTTCTGAATCCTCCCTTTCCATGGTACTTTTCAAACAAGGGAGAATCACAGTGTAAAATGACTTAAACTAGAAATTAAAAGTAATACCACCTCTTTCATTTTGTTCCCTTTTCCTTTTACTGGAGCCAAAAGAAGTTACAGATGAGTATCTATGCTCTTTTTTTGGGGGGGCGGTCTGATGTTATCTTGAAGGGACTCCTGCTCAAGCAGAGGACTAGACTAGAAGACCTCCAAGGCAGTGGTGGGATTCAGCCAGTTCGCACCACTTCAGGAGAACCGGTTGTTAACTGTCTGTGCAGTTTGGCAAACTGGTTGTTGGAAGAAATCATTAGGGCAGAGAACCAGTTGTTAAATTACTTGAATCCCACCACTGCTTCAAGGTCCCTTTCAATTCTGTTATTCAGTATTCTGCTCAAATTCACCCTCCCCGGTCTATTATTCCCTCATATATTCCCTCAATACTGTCAAACTATTTACTAAGTCTGCACTACTATTAATCTTCTCATCGTTCCCATCACCCATCTCCTCCCACTTATGACTGCATGACTATAACTTTGTTGCTTGTATCCTTACAATTTATATTGATATTGATTGTTTCCTGGTTGCTTATTATTAAGCAAGACTATCATTAAGTGTTGTAGTTTATGATTCTTGATGAACGTGTCTTGTCTTTTTATGTACACTGAGAGCATATGCACTAAGACAAATTCCTTGTGTGTCCAATCACACTTGGCCAATAAAGAATTGAATTCTATTCTATTCTATTCTATTCTATTCTATTCTATTCTATTCTATTCTATTCTATTACAGAAAGGGAGAAAAACAGATCCGGATATATAGAGATATATATCCCATCCCTTCATAAAAGCGCCAGGAGAATAAAATTGGAAAACAAAGCTGAGAAGGACAAGAGACATAAATCACTGTCTAGTTTCCAGTTTCAATCAACTATCAGGTTAGCTCAGCTTTCCTCCCAAATGGTTATTATGGGAATTGTAGTCAGACACATCTGGAAGTTGCCAGATTAGAACTGACTGGGCTGGCTGAAAATATATTCTTGCCTTCTTCATAATGTTGTAGGAACTACAGTAAGAATGGTAAGCAAAGGTTGGTTTGCAACCACTGATTTGGATATATGGTACTCAGGCCGCCTGTTTCCAGTTATGGGATTTGTAGTTCATCAAGGGGACATTGCTGCTGTCTTTCAGAATCCGCAGATGCCTTTTTCAGGTAATAATCACTCCATTATCATCACTGACAGGAATGATAAATCTGTCAGCATCTAGACTCAGCCAACTGTTTCCTTGCTTCCTAGGAACAGTTAATTTTTTGCTGGAGCCTCAAGGCAAAGAAATTTATTTTCTGAAATACCATTTCCTGATACCGGCAGAATAATAGCTCCCCTAGAATCTGCAAGAATGATTCTTAATCAACTGAGAAAGGTTGTTACTGTTTCTAAAACAGGAACATATAGCTCAGTCAAAACAGCTGTGGAAATTACCCAAAGGCCACAACAAATGAATAATGCTCAGATTGGGATTTCTGTTCACACCCCTGGGTCTTGGGGCTGGGATGGAATGGACAAGCGAAACCAGCAAGGAAGTACAGCAGGACTGAATGGTCCCTGATCTGCATTCCAGACACTTCTTCCCATTCGTTTTGCAGTTCAGATATGTAAGTTACTTTTTTTAAAAAAGTAAACTTCCCATTAAAAAAAGGAGGTTAGGAAAAATATTGATCCCCTTTGAACTTTTGGTTGATTTCCTAAAGGTGCTTTTTCCAAAGATAAAAACCAGGAAAGTCTAGCTGCCTTTTGAAAAGCACCTTTGGGACAACCATGAGCTGGATGATTGAGAATCTCCCGTTGATTTGTTTGGGGATCCACTGGTTTGGAAGGAAGGAAGGAAGGAAGGAAGGAAGGAAGGAAGGAAGGAAGGAAGGAAGGAAGGAAGGAAGGAAGGAAGGAAGGAAGGAAGGAAGGAAGGATTTCAGCGTGACAGTAAAATATGCCATGTGTTGGATATAATAATTAATGCGTGTACTATTTTAAATTACTTTTAAATTCTATTTTGCATTTTAACTGTTTTTAGCTTCCTTGAATAGTCAGTTGAGTTAAAAAAAAAACCTGGGATGGAATTCAAACCATTATCATTGCCATCATCAACTTGGTGTCTCCTAAATGAAAGGCAATCCTAGCAATCCAGGACTCAGGATCCAAAGAAGATATACCATAAATATTGGGTAATGTTTGGGTGGCAGCATGAATTTTATCTAGCTTTCAATGTGGCGATTTATTTTGAAGTGACCTCCCTGGAACCTGAAAACGATCCTTTGTTGACAATAAAATTTGCAAATACTGTGAGCTCATCTTCCATTTTTTTTTTTGCATCTTGCTAGCCTGTCTTCTTCACACGAGGCACCCTAGGAGGGAGCTGCTCTCTTTTTGTCTGGATGATGCATAGTTATTTGTGGCTGAAATTAATGAGTGGATGGTTTATAGCAGGGGTCTCCAACCTCAGCAACTTTAAGACTTGTGGACTTCAACTCCCAGAATTCTTCAGCCAGCAAAGCTTGTGGACTTCAACTCCCAGAATTCCTCAAACAGCAAAGCTGGCTGAGGAATTCTGGGAGTTGAAGTCCACAAGTCTTAAAGTTGCCAAGATTGGCGACCCCTGCAGTAGACCACTGCTTCTTACCTCAGCTACTTTAAGAGGTGTGGACTTCAACTCCCAGAATTCCAAGAGGCTGGCTGGGGAATTCTGGGAGTTGAAGTCCACAAGTCTTAAAGTTGCCATGGTTGGAGACCCCTGGTTTGTAGAGCAATATCACAGCTTTTCACATAAGCCTGAAGAACAAGTCATGGACTATGTTAGCATGAGTCCCTGCAAAGGCAAAGGATAACAGTCTGGCTGTTGGGAAAACAAAAACGCATTATTGTTTGAATTAATCTCTAACACAGTTGGATAAAAAAGAAAACATCTAACTAACCAAATATCCATGTTTCGGTGATACACACCATCAGCCAATTAAGGTCCTGTAATATATAATGTTTGCTGACAGAAAAAGATTTCCCCTGTGACTGACTGCAGGGGGCGGTGCTCAGTTTCTTGTCTGAGGGAGCCAGCGTTGTCTGAAGACATTTCTGTGGACATGTGGCCAGCCAAGGCGCATCAAATACTGTTATCTTCTCACCGAAGTGGTACCTATTTATCTACTTACCTTTCCATGATTTCGAACTGTTAGGTGGGCAGGTGCTGGGACAAGGAAGAGGAGCTCACCCTGTCACATGGTGCTGGTCTCGAACCTGGACTCTAGCTGACAAATTCAGCGCCTTTAACCACTGAGCCATTGCATTTCCTGCTGATGGCCTGAGTGGGGGGGCGGATCCAGTGGTCCAGAAAATACTAAGATTGGGAACAATATTCTTTGCAAATCTTTCATTAAACACTCTGGTAAATAATAGGGTTAGATGATTCCACCACAGTTTTCCAGAAGAAGGAAAAATTCTAAAAGAAGAAGTCTAGCTGAGGGAAGGCTTCATGATGTACTTTCCTTTCCCTTGGGATTAAATAGAAGCCTGGGAAGCCAGGAAGGATAAAGCTGACTGGCAAGATCATGGTGCAATGAAAGACAGGATAGTCACCCAGATCTCTTGACCGTCTTTGTAACTAAATAAGTTCAAAACCTCTACTTTCGCTGCAATTCCCTTCTTCAAATGCATTTTCCCCCATGAAACCAAGTAAGAACTGGTAGGAAACAATGTTAGGGAATTTCTCTAGTGGTGACTTGTATTCCATCTCTGAAGCTAAGCAGGCCAGATCCATAAGATAACTTCATTGGGAGCAATGTGTGATTGCAGCTGTTTCTTCCTTTTTAACTGCTAGTGGGGGTTTGAACTGATTGGGTGGGAACTTGGCTGTGCTCTGATTGGATGGGGGTTTTTTGTGCTCTGATTGGCTGGTGGTGTGTCCTGTTTGGGTGGGAGCTTGGTTGTGCTCAGATTAGTCTGAGCTGCAGGGGGACCTGAGCTGGTGATCTGCAGTGCTGCTGTTTGGCTTCGTGTCCGTGGCTGTGCCACATCCTCATAGTGGGTGTCAGTCTGCTGCATGTATGGATTGGAGGGGTTTGAAATGACTAATGTTGCAGCTGCGGTTTGGCTTCTGGTCCTTGGTCGTGTTTCATGATCAGTGTGGGTTTGGGTCTGCTTTCTGGGTGGATGTGTGGTGGTGACATCCTGTGTGGATCTCGTGAGTGTGGGTCTGGTGTCATTCCTCGTGGATGTTAGTACGTTAGTGAGAGTGTGTAGTTTGGTTTTTAGGTGTTGTTCGTCAGCTAAGCATTTTGTTCGTCAGCTAAGCATTTTGTCAGCTAAGCATTTTGTTCTGCTTAGCTGACAAACAACACCTAAAAAACGAAATACACACTCTCACTAACGTACTAACATCCAATGGATTCCAGAGAAATAAGAGAGAAATAACACACTGTAAGCCATCCTGAGTCTTCGGAGAAGGGCGGGATATAAATGTAAATAAATTTTTTAAAAAAACTATGAAGATGTAGCACAACAACAAACACGAAGCCAAACAACAGCAATGCAGCTCACCAGCTCAAATCCCCCTGCAACTCAGACTAATCTGAGCACAACCAAGCCCCCACCCAAACAGGACACACCCCCAGCCAATCAGAGCACAAAAGAACCCCATCCAATCAGAGCACAGCCAAGCTCCCACCCAATCAGTTCAAACCCCCACTAGCAGTTAAAAAGGAAGAAACAGCTGCAATCACACATTGCTCCCAGAAGCATGAAGCTGAAGCCTGAAGAAGACGAATGAGACTTCGTCAAAACGTCGCCAAGACACTTCCAATTTTACGCGGGAGAAAACCCGAATAACCAAAGACCTACATACAAACACCTGCGAAAACCTCAGAAAACATATATATATATATGCTTATATATTATATAGTTATTTTCATGCTTATGCTTATATATACTGTTGTGACAAATAAAATAAATAAATAAATAACTAAGAAGGGGAAAAAAGGAAGATGGCATGATAGTGTCAAAAGAGATAATGTGAGAAGGCTGGGAATGAATAATCATTTTTTTAAAAAAAAAGTCAGGTGCTGCTAGATCAGTCCACCCCAAAGTCACCCACTGAGACTTGCTTTCTCAGCATGGCTGAGGAAGGCAAGAAGTAGAGGGAGGACTAGTCAGGTGTTATGGTGGCTGTAATCCAGATTTACTGTAGTATCAGCCTATCCAGATTGTTAATGTACTTCAATCGGGAATGGAATTTCCGAAGTTGGCTTAAGAAACAGCTGACAGCAGCATGAGAGACCAGCGGTTTAGAGTGCAGTGTAGCATTCTCATTACTTTTACAACAGAGAAAGTAAGCTGCATCAAGGACCTGGAGGAACTATTTTTAGAATGCCAAGTACAAATCCCAGAATCTGGGGAGAAGCTGAGTCAGTAATAAGGAAAGAGCCAACGGTCGATAAAAAAATACTTCTTCCACCAAGAATTAGCTCTGGAATGGATTAACCCAAATATATCATTTCTTTAGGAGAGCTGGGTCAACTTACTTCTGATTCTGTTCCAGGTTCTTGGAAATTGCAAACTTAGCGTGACTCTGGGCACCGGTCAAGGCAGGCGAGGTGAGAGAAGGAGTGAGTGGGTGGGGCGGGTGGAGTGGGTGGGGCCAGCCAGTAGTGGTATTTGCCGGTTCGCCAAACTGTACAGAATCTTAACTGCCAGTATGCCCGAAATGGCAGCGGTCCACCTCTACGCAGGGCCACTCTGGAAACAGTAGAGGACCAGCCTGTGGTGCTTTGCCAGTGAAAACGGAGTTTGGGAAGGCTGCATATGGCCCTATCGAGCTCTGTTTTCACTGGCAGAGGGTTGAAGGAGGCCATCTTAGCTGAAAACAGAGCTTGGGAGCCCTTTTCACTAGCAGAGTGGTTGAGCCACCCATCATTAGGGCAAAATCTGTTTTCATTTGTTTGCACAAAAGGGGGAGGAGGGCATTCAGGATGTGGACTTGCTAATGTGCGATCACCAAAGGGCCAGTTTGCTGGGTGGTGCCACCCTCTAAACCAAAATGGCTGGTTTCCCAACTTTTTTTTGAGTTTAGCCTAACCTGCAAATAGAGACGTGAAACTAGACTGGCTGCATATCTACCTGGCTGGGTTAGGAAACCAGCCAGGGCTAGCTGTCTGTCCCCAGTAGGGCACTCTCCAGCGACGAGGAGTAGCTGAGAGGGGTGGGACCAGGTGAGTGATGTCGAGTTGGCCACGCCCACACAGTCACATGACCACCCAGCCCTGCCCATCCAGCCTGTCATTAGGGCAGAGAACCGGTTGTTAAAAAATTTGAAGCCCTGCGGGACAGATTTCAGCACCCTTGCTATAAAAATATTGCCTCGATTACACAGGAAATCAATCTGAACTCTTTCCTAATAAGATATATAGAAGGGATGCATATGGATCCTACAAACAAATCTTTCAATGAAATTACTCTTAGTAGTCTGTAGTCAATTTTTTTCCCCATTAGAACCAATTCCCAATAAGTTCCAGGTCTACAGCCTGATGCTTTCCTGACAAAGACTTTGCAAGTAAAATTGTGTTTGTTCCTAGACTGTTGTGTTATTTTAAGTAATGGGCTAATCTTAAAGCAAAAACATTGGCTTGGTATTCTAAAGCAGAACATTGTGTTTGTTTATATGTGTTAACGTTTGAAATAGGCTCTCCGATTTCATGCTACAAATTGGCAAATAAGAAGTTTTAAGACTTCCTTTTCCCCATAAAGGCAGATTGATGTTGAAAGGCATCGTGCCAGCTTTTATATTGCTCTGGTGCCACCATCGTGAGTCACAGGAAGCAATCCAACAGGATGCTAAACCAATATTAGTTGGGAAATTATCCCTTGGTCAATCGTACTGCTTGACTTCAAACAGCCCCCACAGGGCAAAGTCTCTCAATTAATTTTCCATAATTAAGACATTTAAAAGTGTTCTAATTCCATATCTGTTTATGTAACTTACAGCAAGCAAAGCCTTGGGGCGGAAGGAAGAAGATTAATTCTAACTGGGGTCCAATTAATTTGCAGCTTCAAAAACAAAAATGTTAAGCGAAGGGTCACACACAGGGTAAAATTGCACAGCTTACACAAGGACCTTTCCTACATTTAGTCTTTTTTTTTTTCCCTGAGCACCCACCAGCATGTTTTGTCTTCCTACTGTATATTGATCCTGACATTAGCAGGGACAAAATGGCACTACTCTGTGGTCTTTGGCTTATTAATACATGCTTTCAACTGACTATACAGGTCACCAGTAAGATCTTTTAGCAACTCACAAGAATGCATGAAATCAACATGAACAATCTGTCTAAAAAGCATTTGTTTTTTGGGTCTTAAAGGCCAAAAAAGAGAGGTCAGGTTCTTTTAACTTCCCAAGAACTGAGTAGCTACATGAATCGTTCAAACCACAGCTTGCATATTTGTGTTTTAAGATGACTGGTAAAGAGGCTGGTAATTCCTTTAGGATTTTTCATTTTAAAAGAATAAAATTCTTTATTGGCCGAGTGTGATTGGACACACAAGGAATTTGTCTTCGGTGCATAAGCTCTCAGTCTACATAAAAGATATAAGTGATAAATCATGATCATGGTGGTCATAAATATATTTATCATGAATCATAAGATACAACACTTAGTGATAGTCATAGGATAGTAAATAAGCTGGGGATGCAGCCAAGAAATTAAAAGACGCTTGCTCCTCGGCAGGAAAGCTATGGCAAATCTAGACAGCATACTAAAAAGCAGAGACATCACCCTGCCCACAAAAGTGCGTATAGTCAAGGCTATGGTTTTCCCAGTTGCAAATGTGTGGCTGTGAAAGTTGGACCATAAGAAAGGCTGAGCACCAAAGAATTGAGGCCTTTGTACTGGAGAAGACTCCTGTGGGTCCCTTGAACTGCAAGGCAATCAAACCGGTCAGTCCTAGAGGAGATCAACCCTAACTGCTCTTTAGAAGGCCAGATCCTGAAGACGAAACTCAAATACTTTGGCCACCTAATGAGAAGGAAGGACTCACTGGAGAAGAGCCTAATGCTGGGAAAGATTGAGGGCAAAAGAAGAAGGGGATGGCAAAGAACAAGATGGCTGTATGGACTCACTGAAGCAGTTGGCATGAGCTTAAATGGACTCCAGAGGATGATAGAGGACAGGAAGGCCTGGAGGAACGTTGTCCACAAGGTTGCAATGGGTTGAACACAACTTTGCAACTAAGAATAATAACAACTAAATAAGCAATCAACAAAAATCATAATGTCGTTTTGAGGGCAGAAGTTAAATTTAAGTCTTGCTTTCAGAGTGAAGTAGGAAGTTATCAAAACCAGAAAGCTCAAAACTGGGAAATGAAACCTGGACTCAGGATTGGGAGTGGAATTCTAACTCCATTCTGCCTCTAAGCAAAATTGCAGATAAAAAGTTACACTTAAAGAGATAGCAACCCGAGGGCTTCGCGTGACCCCGGTATGCTGCTTTAAAGACAGTTGATAGTACATTCACTTTTCTTTTTCAAGGGCCTAATTTGGCATTAGACAATGGCAGGTCTCTGAATGATTTGCATTATAATTGCAAGAGCATTTGTTTTCCTTTTTATCTTTGCAACAACAACAACAACAATAACAACAAAGGAATTCTCTCAACCAGTAAGTTTTGGATTAACTTCCTTTGCCCTGAGAAAGTTTACAATAACTGATTAAGGAAAGAAGCTAAATGTCTCCTGGATTCCACTTTTTTGGATCCTTTCACTTCCCCTCATTTGTATAACTCAAGTGATTTTTAAACTTCACCCGTTTTCTTGTAATCCTTTCTGCTTACTTACAAATGTTCAAAGTACCCAATGTATACTGTACACCTTTCTGTCAAACTCAGAATGCATGTAGTTTGTCCTCAGAGCTTTTCGAAAAAAAGTTTAAACCAAGGGGCCTCGCGAATGTTGTCCTTCATTATTCAAAATCACTTATCAGGTTTACCTTTTTATCCCCTGTAGATAAAACATTTTCAGTCAGTGTTGTGACTGGGTAATAGTTTCATATGTGCACTTTTACCCAATTTTGGGTACTTTATGTAAGTTTGGGAAGAACTAGTTTAAACTGATCCCAAAATGTGGAGCAATTTTGAGGGAAATAAAAATAACGTTTTGGAAATATGTGAAAAGGGATAAATATGGCTATTTCAGCAAAATGCAAAACAAATATATGAAATATATTTGTGATCGAACTAAGACGAGGGGATTTTTAGAGTTTTAGAGAATTGTATAGGAACAATAGTGATATGTCAAAGGGTGATTTGAAACAAATGATGTTATTTTCTCTTGCAAATTCATCATTTATGTGCAGACCTGAGAACCCTCTGAATGATACTATATGGAACTGTCTTCTAAACCACTAATATTTTGACAGAATAACAGAGTTAGAAGGGACCTTGGAGGTCTTCTAGTCCAACCCTCTGCTCAAGCAGCAAACTCTACATACCATTTCAGACAAATGATTGTCCGATCTCTTCTTAAAAACCTCCAGTGTTAAGGCACCCACAATTTCTGGAGGCAAGATGTTCCAGTGACTTTCTTGACTATAAATGTCAATTATCGTGCTTTTTCTCTCCCAGATCTCATTCAGTTTGACTGAGCATTTACTTTCAAAGTTGAAAAAGAATTTTGATGAGCTTCATCAGAGAAAGGTTGTGTTATAAGAGCCGATGCGGTGCAGTGGTTAGAGTGCAGTACTGCAGGCTACTTCAGCTGACTGCTAGCTGCAGTTCAGCAGTTCAAATCTCACCAGACTGAAGGTTGACTTAGTCTTCCATCCTTCTGAGGTGGGTAAAATGAGGACCCAGATTGTTGGGGATGATATGCTGATTCTGTAAGCTGCTTAGAGAGGTCTGTAAAAGCACTATGAAGCAGTATATAAGTCTAAGTGCTATTGCTATTGTCTCATTTTTTCAGTTCCAAAGGGCCAAATATAGCCCTCCAGAATTTTTGTTATCAGAGACAAAACATGCTTTCTGACCTCTTAAAGCAAACTCCAGCCCCCTTCATTCTTGCTCATGGCATCATAACTAGAGTAGAAGCATGGCAGGATTTGAATTCTGATATTGCAATTAATTTTGCAGCATTTCACCAGGTCCATGCAGCCAAGAGGTATAGTATGTATAAATTACATACATAAATCTTTCAGAAAGGAAGAAAAATTATTACACAGCATGACTTAAATGCATGAAATTCTTCTCTTCAGTTGTTTTTCACAATACAAATTTTGTAATGCAAATGGATGGCAACAACCTGTCGTGTTTGCTCCCATTAATGATGAATTTGCACGAGGACATAGCATCATTTCTTTCAACCCACCCTTTGACACATCACTATCGTTCCTATACAATTCCCTATAACTCTAAAAATCCCCTCATCTTAATTCCATCACAAATTATTTCATATATTTATTTTGCATTTTGCTGAAATATTCATATTTATCCCTTTTCACATATCTCCAAAACGTTATTTTTATTTCCCTCAAAATTGCTCTGCTTTTATTTGCTAATTTTAACCTTAATAATTGCCTGCTTTCTCTAATCACATTCTCTACAGTTTTCTTTTTCTCTCCATACACACTATATAATTTACATAAAATGCCCTAAACAATTTGAGGGGTGGATAAGTGCAGAGTTGTACCATTAGTTGACTTCAAAACAAATTATATGTTAATGTAGTCGATTCAGATTCTCAAGCAGCAATAGAAAGACCGTCCAGCTGATATATTTTTCACCTTTTGATGCTCTCAAACACTTTTACAAGGAAGGCTTCATATACAGCTGATTACTTTTATTGAGTCAATGAATAATGGAAGATGGCTTAGCGCATCCAGCCAAAGAGGTCCTCTGGGGAGCGTTAATAAAATTAAAAATATTTAAAAAAAGCAGGATAAGAGTAGAACAAGAACTATAAAGCAGCCATGATACAACCAGGATGAGTCAAAGAGCAGGGTGGAAAGCAATGGAGCATGTTAACAAAATTCAGAATCCGACCAATTGCAAGGATAGAAATGATGCAATGATCCGAGAGCATTGTCCTTATTTATGTGTTTTACACCATTTGGCGGAGAAGCGAGTATAAAGCGAAAGGTCAAGAGAAACAATGGATGAATAGACTCATGAGTTGAAGAAATGAAGCTGGATAGGGAATTACCAACCACTTGAGCTGGTTGTCGCTTAGCCAGTACATATTACAATAAACAACCAGGGACAAACAAAGGATCAAATATTTTCATATTCAAATCTCTTCTGTCGTATTTAGTCATGGTTTATTTTCAAAGCCCCAAACAAGACTGTGATTCTTGCAAACAGGCTGTGGAATAATGGCTGGTTTTTCCCTTCAAATGTCACTTGGTTACCCCCAAGTTTTTCTAGTTGGCCTTGACTTATAACACTGGAGCCAATTAGAGACTTCACTGAGGGAGAAAAACAAGAAAGGATAAGTCAGAGTATCACAAACCACACAACCTTGTTTACATCTGTTGATAAGGGAAAGGCTTGGTTCATGCATGCTGATAAGCTATTCATTTATTGTTGATTAAATAAAAGTTAGTGATCATGACCTTTTGAAATAAAATGAGGGGTATCAGTAAACGAACTGATAACTATGGTTTAATGTTCTAAAAGAAACCATGATCTATTCATTGCCAATTTTATTTATTTGTCAACAAGTACAAGAAAACAAGTAACAGAATAGACATAGACTTGGAAGCATGAAAAAAATTGTCACAAGAAAAGGATATAAATTGGCAAAACATAGCCACAAAACACATAGAATGATTACATATAATTGGGAACAGTAGGACAGGGACAGTAGGCACGCTGGTGCACTTATGCATGCCCCCTTAGGGACCTCTTAAGAAACATGAAAGGTCCACAGTAGACAGTTTACGGTGAAAGGTAGGGGGATTAGAGAGACTAACAGCAGGATCAGGTAGAGTGTTCCAGACATTTACTACTCTATTGCAGAAGTCATATTTCCTACAATTAAGATTAGAGCAAATTACATTGAGTTTAAATCTATTGATAGCCCTTGTGTTATTACGGTTGAAATTAAAGTACTCATTTACAGGTAGAACATTTTGGTAAATGTTCGTAATAGCTCAGGCTGTTAGAAGCCTGTTATTAGAACACAGCAGCCTGCAATTACTGCAGGTTCAAGCCCGGCCCAAGGTTGACTCAGCCTTCCATCCTTTATAAGGTAGGTAAAATGAGGACCCAGATTGTTGGGAGGGCAATAAGTTGACTTTGTAAATATACAAATAGAATGAGACTATTCCCTTATACACTGTAAGCCGCCCTGAGTCTTCGGAGAAGGGCGGGATATAAATGTAAATAAATAAATAAAAAAAATCTTATGAACTAAGCATAAGTCAGAACGTAGACAACGTAGTTCAAGGCTTTCTAGACTTAAGATTTCAAGCCTGGTGGTATAGGGAATTTTATTTTGAGCAGAAGATTTGAGAACTCTCCTAGTAAAATATATCTGGACCCTCTCTAATATATTGATGTCTGAAATCCAATGTGGGTTCCAGGCAGGTGAGCAGACAATTTGGCACACCAAACAAAATCAATAGCAGATAAGTCACATTAGGTGATATTTAAGCCCTTACTTATTTAAAAAAGCAAAGCTGAATTAGATTTTTGGTAGTTAGCTGACCATACCCACATTACAGAAGATGTAATATCAGAAACAAAAGTAGTTTAATACTGCTTTCTTCTGGAATCAGAATCTGATCATGGGCCTTGAAATGAAGCTGCACGTCATGGTGCCAGAATAAAAAAAGAATACCTAATAGACCTACCTAAAAAGATGGTTGTTATTAGTGCAACTGCCAATCAGCACAGGTAAAGTCTTTCTTTCTTTAAAAAAAATTTGATTTCCCCCCCCCTATAAAATGGATTGAGGCCTCAATAGTTGCATTGCAAATCACCCGCCGTTGGTGGCAAGGTGTTACAACTGACTATTTCTGCCATCGAGCCGTTAATCACATTTTTGCAGCTATGATAACAATAGCACTAAAATAGAATATAAAGCTACACCTTAGCTCACTGAAGGCTGGTCATATAAATGCCCTCATTTCATTCCCAGTAGTATCTATCTCAAGAGGTTAAGTTGTGATTGAACTGGGCTTTCCTTTGATCTGCAAAACAGCTGGCAATAGCAGCCGATGACTAGAGGCTATTTTTGATGAAGTGAAGTCACTATAGCTGCAAGTCCCTTGAATTAGAGCAGGTTTACTCCAAATGCTAGGCAGAGCTTTGATATGTTGAAGAGCGTCTTCTCCTTTTCTTTCTCCTTCTCTTCTTCTTCTTCTTCTTCCATTCCTCTGATCACTACTACATGTTGCAACCACGGCACCCACTTGAGCCTTCTTCCCTCAGCTGTCGTCTTCTTCAAAGGGATTTTTCTGTTTTGTTTTAGGAAAGTGTTGCCATTAACAGCAGTTTTAAAACCTTTGATGGTTGGAAAGGAATCTTTTTTTCCCCCAGCGCTAATGGCAGCTGTTGCTGCTGCTCACATCTTCCTCCCACCCACTATATACTATTTCTTCTTTTCTTTACTTTTGGTTCATTAAAAAAAAAAAAAAACAACTCACACGTATCAGTGTGTGTACATGCACATGACCAAGAAATGGAATGGAACGTGACCGATTTTCATTTGGTTCATTTTATTTATTTATTTATTACAAATATTGCCCTGCAGGCAAAAGATGAGAGGAAGAATAAATTCTTAGGACTAACAGGAAACTTTAGAGGGGAAAAACTTGATGTCAAATCGAGACAGGAACTCGATTGTCTATAATAAATCATTAGCAGGTGTCCCGAGGGGCTGAATGAGAGTTTTTAATGTGGCAGTTTGCTTTGGTTTTGGTGCTTAAGACTGTGTTGAACATTTATGTGCAACGTTTGTTAACACAGGATAGTGGTGAATGCTGGCCTATAGACAAAATGGTCTGAAATAAAATAATCATTTAGGGCAGCGGTTCTCAACCTGTGGGTCGCGACCCCGTTGGGGGTCGAATGATGATTTGCCAGGGGTCACCTAAAACCATCGGAAATATGGGAAGTATACTTGCGAGTCAAAGAATCGCGCTCCAATGGTTGACTCCACAAGCCAGCTGCAGGCTCTTCTAATCGCTAGCCGAATTCGGCTTCAGGCGCGATGAATTAAAAAAGAGAGAAATCTTTGCTCTGATGTCTCCCCCTCAAGCCAGCTGCAATCACTCCCAATCACTAGCCTAATCTGGCTTCAGGCGCGATAAACTTAATAGGGGAGGAGTTTCCACTTTAATGCCTCCGTCCTCAAGGCAATCGCAAGCAGTTCAGATTGCTAGCCAATACGGCTTCAGGCGTGATAAATTTAAAAAAAAAAACAGTTTGCCGCTTTTTCCCCCCTTCATTTATTTGTAATTTAATTATAAGCAGAAATATATTTTGCACAAAATATAATTACATATTGTTTCGTGATTAAACATAAAGCTTTGGCTATGTTCAGTTTGTAACAATGAAAATACATCCTGTATATCAGATATTTACATTATGATTACGATTTATAACATTAGCAAAAGTACAGTTACTTAGGCCTATGAACAAAAATAATTTTACGGTTGGGGTCGCCACATTGTGGGGAATTGTATTAAAGGGGTCGCAGCACTATAAAGGTTGAGAACCACTGATTTACAGAGTATTAAAAGAGAGACAAATGAATGAGGTATGGTAATTTAGAAATAATCATATATCAGTTATTTCTTATGACCATTCTGAACCGAGCCTTGAGTAATTCACCTAATTTCAAATATAAGCATAAACAAGAAACAATGGATGGAGAGAAAGAATCAAGGAGAGAAACAACTGGAACTAAGCAGACATTTCCTAACAGTGAGAACAATCAACCCGTGGAATGGCTTGCCTTCAGAAGTTGTGACTGCCCCATCATTGGGGGATTTCAAGAAGAGACTGGACAGCCATTTATCTGAAATGGTTTAGGGTCTCCTGCTTGAGCAGGGGGTTGGATTAAAAGACCTCCAAGGTCCCTTCCAATTCTGTTATTCTATGTTTTGTGTTCTACCTTATCAAGAGAGATGGAGTGGTGGGAGGAATGAAAAGACTGAGTGACTCAAATGGTAGCTGACCATAGATTCGAATTATTTTTACAAAAACATAGGCCTCAGGAAAGCTGAACTCATGGATATGACTATTCCAGGAGAAAAAGAATCAAATTCTTTGATTTATATAGATGTTATAGCCCATCAGTGTGCTGATGACAATCAAAATACACAATCAGTCTTCTGATAATACTTTCCTTCAAAAATCTATTCCTATTTCATTTATGACCCAGTCTTGTTGGGCAAGTATGGTTTTCTCTATGAAACATTATTTCAAAGCTGAGGCTCTATCTAAACATGTGGGATATTACTCAGAGAGATATACAAAACTGATACTATAAGCACTGTAAACCAAACTCAGGCATTGTGAAGTTGGCCGGAATGGACTGAGATTGTATTTTCTGATTGATTGGAGAAGTGTTTTTCAACCATGGTAACTTTAACATGTGTGGATGCATGTCAATTCCCGGAATTCTCCAGCCCAGAAAAACATTGGCCTAGATCAGCGAAGGCAAACCTTTTCCCAAACTGTGGAAAAGGGGAACCGAATGCCCAAACTGGAATGTGTGTGCATGCATTCGTATGCATGGGCCAGAGCACCGGAAACCTGAACATTGAAACCTGAGCATGCGCACGCTGGCCACCTGGTCTTCGGGTTTCCAGCGCACACATGCATACCTGCCAGCTGGTCTTTGCATACACCGGAGTCGGCCAGCTGGTCTTTGGGTTTCTGGCATTCCGACATGCATGAAGACCAACTGGCCGAGCAGCTGACAATGGCTCATGTGCCCATAGAGAGGGCTCTGCGTGCCACCTCTGGCATGCATGCCATAGGTTCACCATCACAGGCCTAGATTATTGATTGCACAAGAACCACAAAAGTGAAAGGAACAGATTGAAGTCTCTTTATCCTTGTGGATGGAAAGAAAGAATGGAAGAAAGATGAGTGCATGGTACCAAGCAGAAATTAGACACAAAAAGACTCATGGTCATTGTAGTATGTCCTTCTTCGGAATGCATGGCCAATGATCCAATATACCCCAACCCTATTTTGTGTTCCACCTTGCCTCATCACTGTTAAAATTCCATGAGAAAACTATCAAATTTTCATCATTTACCCCTTATTTTCCAACCAAAAAAGGAAATGAAATAAATGTGAAACCATTGAAAGACATTTTATGCAAGTGCTTTCTGTTATGTTCGGGAAGTAACGAGGCTGGAGACCAGGGTAGTGACAACAGCTCTTTAATATAGGGTGAACCCAGCAAAGCTGGGAGAAAAACCTCTCCTTTTATACAGTTCTACTGGAGGCTTCGTCCAATCAGCAACGTGCTGATTTCCCGCTCAAATATTTAAAGGCACAAACATGAATACATAACACTCCTCCCCTCCCAGAAAACACTTTGCCTCTATTTACATATTTATTTACATGTTATTTTTCGACGTAGTCACGCAAATAACCTGGGCGTCTCCTAGTTCTTTCTGACCTGCGCGGTTCAGTTCTGGGTGGTGTTTTGAGCTGGTCGGAGGGGCTGTTTTCTCCTCCCAGCTCTTTCTCTGAGCCAACGGGCTCCGGATTATTGGCCGACTCTTTTTCTTGGCCATCCGGCCTTGGATTATTTTTGAAACTGTCCCTGCTGTTTCCCTCGGGAACCTGATGGCGTCGCTGGAACTCTGGGACCTCAGCTAAGTCTTGCGCCTCATTGTCAGCTGTGAATTCAAATTGGTATTGGTCATGATCTGTTTCATTTGGTTCGGTTTGATCAGTTATTCGTTTCCTTATCTGATCTATGTGGCGCCTCCACACTCGGTTGTCTGGTAGCTCTACCACGTACGATTTTGGGCCGGTTATCTTTATTATTTGTCCTGCGAACCAACTAGGGCCGTCCCCATAGTTTCGGGCCCACACCCGGTCGCCTATGCTCATTTCCCTTGTCTTTTCTAGTTCCCCCTTGTAACCCTCTGGTGTGTAATGGGGATTCAAACGGTCAAGTGGGCATCGGAGTTTCCGTCCCATTAGTAATTCGGCTGGGCTTTTCCCGGTGGCCGTGCTTGGGGTTCTGTGCTGGACGGCTAGGAAAAAGTCTATCTTTGTTTGCCAGTCACCTGGCTTGAGCCTGGACAATGCCTCCTTAGCGCTCCGGACGGAACGCTCTGCAAGGCCATTCGACGCAGGGTGGAAAGGCGCAGAGAGGGCATGTCGGATGCCCTCCTCTGCCAGGTATTCTTCAAACTGGGCTGCCGTGAATTGAGGCCCATTGTCGGACACCAGAGTGTCCGGCAACCCGTGAGTTGCAAATAGGTGGCGCAGGGCTGCGATTACTGCTTCGGCCGTAGTGGATTTCATGAGTATGATCTCCAACCATTTAGAGAATGCATCAACAACCACTAGGAACGTTTGGCCGTGGAAGGGGCCAGCAAAATCAATGTGGATTCTTGACCAGGGCCCTTGGGGCTTTTCCCATTCTCTGACTGGGGCCGTTGGGGGTAGAGGTCTGGACTCTTGGCAAGCCTGGCATTTCCCTACCCTCTCAGCAATCTCTGCGTCCATGAGTGGCCACCACACATAGCTTCTAGCTAACCCCTTCATCCTTACGATCCCTGGGTGACCCTCGTGGAGGAGGTCCAATACCTTTCCCCTTAATTTATCAGGAATTATTACACGATCACCCCATAACAGGCAACCCCCTTGAGCCGAGAGCTCATCTCGTTTTTTAACAAATTCTTTGAACCGTTCGCCCGGCGCAGCGGGCCACCCTCTCTGTACCCAACCGAGTACAGTCCTTAACACAATGTCCCGGTATGATGCCCGAGCCACTTCCTTAGATGTGACTGGGCCAGAGTCCAAAGAGTCAATAAGTAGGATGGGCGTTCCCGGAGTGGGGTCTTCGGTCGCCCCTGGTAGTGGGCATCGGCTTAACGCGTCCGCATGCCCCACTTCTTTTCCTGGTCGATGCTGCAGCTTGTACGAATAAGCGGCTAGGAATATAGTCCAACGGGTCAGTCGTGGCGAAAGTGCCACAGGCGTTGGGCGGTCGCCAGCCAGTATCCCTAGTAGCGGTCTGTGGTCAGTCACGATTTCAAAATTCCGCCCAAAGACATATTCGTGGAATTTTTTAACCCCTGACACAATGGCTAGTGCTTCTTTATCTAGCTGGCTGTAGTTTCTCTCTGGGGAGGACATCGTTCTAGAGTAAAACGCTATAGGGGCTTCTGTGCCGTTTGGGAGTCTATGGCTGAGTACAGCTCCCACCCCATAAGGGGAGGCATCGCATACCAACACTAGGGGTAATGAGTTGTGGTATTGGATGAGCAGGCTATCACTTGAGAGCAGGTTCTTTACTGCTTCAAAAGCCCTATTTTCCGACTTTCCCCAAGACCAAACAGTATTTTTTCCTAAGAGCCTATGCAGCGGTTCCATAGCAGTTGCTTTGTTCTTTAAAAGACCGCGTAAAATTCACCAATCCAGGAATGCCTGCAGCTCTGCTTTGTTTTTGGGCGCTGGAGCCTTCCTAATTGCCTTAACCTTGCTCTCAGTGGATGAATTCCTTTCTTGTCTATCCGGTAGCCCAAGAAATCGACGGATTCGACCCCTATCTGGCATTTGTTTGCCTTGACTTTTAATCCGGCTGTCCGGAAAATGCCCAAAACCTTTCTTAACCGCTCCCCCAATTCCTCCATGTTTTCCCCTGAAATTAGGACATCATCGAAGTAGGGAACTACTCCTGGGAGCCCTTGCAGTAGTCGTTCCATTAGGTTTTGGAACAGCCCTGGTGCCACACTAACCCCAAATTGCAATCGGGTGCACTTGAAGGCCCCCCTGTGCGTTACAATCGTTTGGGCTTCGGCTGTGCGGGCGTCTACGGGCAGTTGTTGGTAGGCTTGGGCCAAGTCTAACTTTGCGAAGACTTGCCCTTGCCCCAAAGAGTGCAATAAGTGTTGCACCACGGGAACCGGGTAAGCGCTTTTCTGTAAGGCTTTGTTAAGCGTCGCCTTGTAGTCAGCGCAAATTCTAATTGACCCGTCCGGCTTTATTGGGGTGACGATTGGCGTCTCCCACTTTGCGTGATCGACTGGCACCAAAATCCCCTGATTTATGAGCTTGTCCAGCTCCTTATCGATTTTTGGTTTTAGGGCAAAGGACTCTCCTCGCCTTAAGCCTAATGGGGGCTACCTGGGGTCTAAGTTGAAGGAAATAGGGGTCCCCTTGTACTTGCCCAGGCAGTCCTTGAAGACATCTTGAACTCGTTAAAGAGAATGTCTTTCAGGTTACAGTCACTCCTGTAGATGCCAGTCACTCCCATGCCCAGGGCACGAAACCAGTCTAGTCCCAACAGACTGGGCAGAGTTCCTTCGACGATCGTGATGGGCAGGGTCTTCTTGTGTGGACCGTACTCGACTCGGACGGAGGTGGTCCCTCGAACAGGGATGTGATTCCCCTGGTAGTCGTGGACTCGTAGCCGTTGTGCTTGCAGGTGGCGCTTCGCGACAGACGGCAGCGACTTCGCCAAAGTGTCCCAGGACATGATGGTGATCGCTGATCCCGTGTCTACTTCAAGCCGGCACCGTACTCCCTCTATTTTTGGCTTGGTGAAGATCTTCTTCTCCACTCGGGTCGAGGCGCGGCCTATGACCACAGTTGTTTGGTTGGAATCCGCGCCTTTTTTGTTTGAGCCAATCGCGGGTCGCCTTGCCGATTCCGCGCTCTGATTGGCCGATTTGAATTTTCGGCGGGAAGGTTGGGCCGCTCGACAAACTTGAGCTAGGTGCCCTTTTTTTCCACACCGCCGGCAGGTCGCGTCCTTAAACTTGCAGCGTTGCCGCTGGTGTTGACCACCGCAGCTCCCGCATTCATCTCTGTCCCCTTTGTCGCGTTTCTCGGTTCGGCAGACCCCTTCCTCATCTTCACCGTCGGATTCGGTCTGAACCTCCTCCTGGTGCACCGGGGTTGCCTTCGCGCTCGCCTTTGGTGGGACAGGCTTCTGCAGTGTCTCCGCCGCTTGGGTGGACATTTCATGTGCTCTGGCTTCGTCCAGAGCGGTGGCCAGCGTTAGGTTGCTCTTTGCTAGCAGCCGTCGCCGCAAACGGATGTCTTTGACGCCTCGGATGAGTTGCTCGAGGAGCACCTCGTCTAGGTCGCGGTATCCGCAGTCCTTGGACGCTTTTCTTAGGGCGGCCATGTAGTCACCGATGGTTTCGCCCTCCATCTGCCTTCGCTCTCCGAATTCAAACCGCCGCACGTATTTGGACGGCGTTGGTGCGAAGTGGTTTTTTAGTAAAGTCTGTAGAGTTGGCCATGACACCGACTGCAACGGCGTTGGCTCTGCCAGGGCTTCCGCGATATCAATGACCTCCGGACCACAGTGGCTTAAGAAATAAGCCCTTTTTCGGTTATCTGGAACTCCTTGCAGTTCGTTGGCTTCTAGAAAGCTTTCGAAACGGGTCATATACGTTCCCCATTTCTCCTTAGCCGGGTCAAACGGTGCGGGCGGAGTGTAACTGGCCATCTCCGCTTTTCTGCCCTGAGTTTGCTGGGTTCGGGTCTATCGTGCTTCAGCTCGGTTCTGGTTCTCCTTAGCCTCGATATCCCACCTTCGTCGCCAATGTTATGTTCGGGAAGTAACGAGGCTGGAGACCAGGGTAGTGACAACAGCTCTTTAATATAGGGTGAACCCAGCAAAGCTGGGAGAAAAACCTCTCCTTTTATACAGTTCTACTGGAGGCTTCGTCCAATCAGCAACGTGCTGATTTCCCGCTCAAATATTTAAAGGCACAAACATGAATACATAACACTTTCTCCTTAATATCTTCCCAATTTGACAGAATAGACTGTGAATGTCAACGCCCTCCATTGACTTTACTGGTCACCAGCCTGCAGTTCTTGAACGTAAGAAAAAACAAGAACTTTTCATCCAGAAATGGTTCTTGATCCCATCTAACTCATCCTGGTATCAAAAGGTGTGTCCCCTGTGCTCACTTTATAAATAGAGAAAACAGCAGGGGTTACTCTGCATGGTTTTTCCAGTGCCTACCAAACAGCAATTGTGTTCTGGAAAAATACATAAATGCCATTCCTTGCTGCCCCAATACAGACCGTAACAAAGTGAATGGGTTGATTCCTAAAAGCGAGATACTAAAGGCAGGGTGGTAATCTATTCTAGGAAGCAAGGGAAAGTGGTGATATTTAAAAAGAGCAGTGACAGCTATAGAAGAAGGAATTCCAATGAATACAAATAGAATGGGGACGTGTATAGAAAACAAAGAAGCAAATCACCAAATGTAATTACAAGCACAGCATCAAACTCTTCAGAAGAGTGCAATCTGAGTTGAAGTTTGCAAAAGATGTTAAGATTTGGGATGGGAGTATATTTAAAGAAGAAGAAAAAAGTGTTGATAAGTCCACAAGGATGAGAAAGATTGACAAATGTTAGTAGACCACAACAAAGGCAGAAATATTTAGCTGCCATAGGGAAAGTGGGCTTGACCTTCTGGTACAGTGATAGTAGATCAAATGGAAAAATGAAGTTTGAAGCCTAGAGTAAGTAAAATAGGGGTTGGAAATAATACTTATCCCAATGTCTGTTGACTACAGACATAATGCTAAACTAAGGAGAGGCACAGTACTTCAATTACATATGAATCAGCCTAAAGAAGGTCAAATTTTCAAGACTTGGTAAAATGTACAATAATGAGCAGTAATTAGATATTGTTGGATATAATTCTGGGATGACATCCAGGGATGAAATGCTACAGGTTCGCTCTGGTTTGGGCGAACCCATAGTGATAAAAACTACCAGTTTGGGTGAACCAGTAGTAAAAAAAACACAACCTATTGGTTCAGGCAAAACGGTAGTTAGCTACCAGTTCGATTTAACCAATAGTTTAAAAAGCTACCAGTTCCTCCAAACCGGTATTTCCAACAATCAGCTGTGCCGCTCGGTTTAGCTTTGCTAGAAAGCAGGTTTGCTAGAAAGCAGGAAATGCTTCTTTCTAGCAAAGCTAAATTGTGCAGCACAGCTGATCCCCCCCTCACTGTCCCAAGCCTCCTTTTGATGCGCAGTGTGCATGCACACACAGTGCACATTTGGTGCGTGGCACCCATGCACAGCCAGCAAACTGGTAGCAAACCAGTTCAGATTTCACCACTGATCACAATTCTTATTCTTCCAAGCTAAGAAGCCATATTAGATACAAATTAGAGGAGGTGTATTCACAGTTTGTCTAGAAAATACTTGGGTGAAGAAGGCTGGCCTAAAGGTTTCTAATTATCCTGGCCTATGTTTGATTGTCCTTAAATACATTTTAGAAGGTCACACATTAAGGAGATTTATAATATTAAGGTTTGTGTAGCATTTAGGACTGCGTTCCAAAGAAGAGCTTTGGAACATAAAGTAGCATGAAATACTATCTATCAGCAGCTCATCAAACCAGCTCGGGAACATCTGTAAAACAATCTCTACGCAATCCTAGGAAATAGCACAATCCCAGTGTAAAGAGTTGCAGACCAATAAGTTCATGTTCTCATGCACTCCAAAAGCATTATTCTGGAATTGGCCAAAAGCACACCGCACACAGCCATGATTAATATACATTTTCGGTAGCTGTGCACACATTTTTGCAGTAACACAAGAGAACTCCCCTGTGTGATTTTACCGAGGTTGCATCTCCCTGTGAACGTTGCTCAGTGGAAAACTTTATTCAGGCACATGGAATCTAACCTGCTGGTGTCAACCAATTCCAAAAGAAATGAGTCAGGTTGAGCAAACAGTAAAAAGAAGAGTCTCTGCCCTGGCAAACATTTTGGACCTTTGATCTTTGTCTTTGCAGAGCAACAACCTGTGATCTTGAAAAGGTCAGACCGTACATTTAAGTTGAACTGTACTTGCAACATGGGGTTGATAGGTAAAAAAAAAAACAGGAGGAAGATTCTTTAGTCCGTACTGACTGGTTGGCTGAAGCTTTATCTCACCGTGTTCCTAACAGAGTGTATATTTGAACAGGAATCAAGCATTCTACATTAACAGGATTTACTGGAAATCTTTGAGATTGGAATTAACTATTCACTTGCCTAAATGCTATTCACCCTAAATGCCAAAGCCCACTGCAACTACATAGCAAAAAAAAGCTCTAAGAGTTGTAAACTTAATTTTACATAGCTTCTTTTCCAAAAACTCTACACTACTAACCAGAGCATACAAAACATTTGCCAGACCTATTCTTGAATACAACTCATCCGTCTGGAACCCATACCACATCTCTGACATTAATACTATCGAACGCGTCCAAAAATATTTTACTAGAAGAGTTCTTCGCTCCTCCGAAATCAACAAAATACCTTATACCACCAGGCTTGAAATTCTGGGTTTAGAAAACTTAGAACTCCGCCGACTCCAACATGATCTGTGTTTAACACACAGAATCATCTATTGTAATATCCTTCCTGTAAAAGACTACTTCAGCTTCAATCGCAACAATACAAGAGCAAACAATAGATTCAAACTTAATATCAACCGCTTCAGACTTGATTGCAGAAAATATGACTTTTGTAACAGAGTTGTTAACGCTTGGAACTCACTACCTGACTCTATAGTCTCTACTCAAAACCCCAAAATCTTCAACAAAAAACTGTCTACTATTGACCTCACCCCATTCCTAAGAGGACTATAAGGGGCGTGCATAAGAGCACAAAAGTGCCTACCGTTCCTGTCCTATTGTTCTCTTCATTATAGAATTATATGCATACTTTTACTTATACTTTTACTTATGATGAGTTATTTATGTTGATGATTGTATATATTGTTGTGACAAAAAAAAATTTAAAAAAAAACTGGGCTAAAGAAACAATGGAGCGGACCATTTTGGGTGCTATACTCGGTGCAGATGGGTTTCTTAACTATCCCTACCAACAAAGTAACCGTTGCATTAGCACAGGAAAGTTAAGTCTCAGTCTTGGGCGTTTTTTATCAGGGCAACCTGGTCTACCTAAATATGGGATGTAGCATACTGCTTCCGCTTTAGCCTTTCAGCCCCAATCCAGGAGTCCTTGCAGGAAGTTGCTTTTGCGACAAACTAGTTTTGTGTTAAATTTATATTTTACCAACAAAGAAATAAAGGGGGACTAGTATTATGAGCTGCGGTGGCACAGTGGTTAGAGTCAATGGTGGAACTGAAATTTTTTACTACCGGTTGTGTGGGCATGGCTTGGTAGGCATGGTGTGGCTTGGTGGGCATGGCAGGGAAGGATACTGCAAAATCTCCATTCCCTCCCCACTCCTGGGGAAGGATGCTGCAAAATCCCCATTCCCTCCCCACTCCAGGGGAAGGATACTGCAAAATCCCCATTGCCTCCCCACTCCAGAGGAAGGATACTGCAAAATCTCCATTGCCTCCCCACTCCAGAGGAAGGATGCTGCAAAATCCCCATTCCCACCCACTCCAGGGGAGGATATTGCAAAATCTCCATTCCCACCCCACTCTGGGGCCAGCCAGAGGTGGTATTTGCCAGTTCTCTGAACTACTCAAAATTTCCACTACTGGTTCTCCAGAATCTATCAGAACCTTGACTGCACTGATTGGAATGTTTTTGAAAGTACCTCTGCAGACTTAGATGAACTCACAGTTACTGTAACATCATATATCAGCTTCTGTGAAGACCTATGTGTACCGACCAGGAACTTGCAAATATACAGTAACAACAAACCTTGGTTCACAGCTAAACTTAAGCAGCTACGTCGTTCCAAAGATGAAGCCTACAGAAAAGGTGATAAAATGCTGTACAATCAGGCCAGAAATGTATTAGCAAGGGAGATCAGAGCAGCAAAAAGAAGCTACTCTAAAAAGCGAAAAAATCAGTTCTCAACAAATGAACCAGCAAACATGTGGAAAACTCTTAAAAATATCACAATGTCACAGCAAATAAATAAATATATATATACTGTCAGATTATTCATCAACTGGAATAGGACATGGTAACAAGGTCATCCAGTGAATAGGCATAGCAACTAAGTCAGCCAATGGGAGCTGAGACACACTGGAGCCAGGCCGTGTCTTAGTCTACAGCTTCTGAGTCTGTGCAGAGAAATTGAAACTGAAATTAAGCAGTCTGTGCATGCTGTCTGCTCTGCTGAAATGAAACTAACTGTTTTCTCCTGCCTTGTGTTTTGCCTGTAACTACTACATTGGAAGAATCTTCTATATCGGTATTGTACATTTATCTTCATGTATTAATAAAGAAGTTAATGAATTCTGCTACATCAGCCTGCCTGCGTGTGCTTTCTCCATTTAATTTCTTCAACAAACTCTGACATATATGCTTCATTTAAAAATCATATTTGGGAAAGAAAACAGAAACCTCCAGGGGAAGTATATTGTGGTGACACCACAGATGATAGCTCTTAATTCCAAGTCATAGAAAAATTAGCTTTTCCAATTAGTTCCTCCTATCAGTTTATGTCCAAAGCCATGCTGGCTGAGTAGGATTGGGATTGTAGTCCAGTGCATCCTGGACACCAGAATGGAGAAGAGTGACGAGGAACAACCCAGACTTTGGGTTCTGTGCTGTGCTGTGTTTATTTAGCCATGGTTTCCCTGAATTTAGCCATGCTTTCACTGGATTCAAGCTAGAAATTAAAGATGGACTACCTCTCACACTGCCTCTGAGGAAGCATATGCTACATTGAGGAATCATATGCTATAATGCAGACTCCTGCTCTTTCACAAATTTGCAAGTGCCTGTCTATTGACACAATGACATCCCTGGAAAGGGACAGGCCTATTTTTCTTTTGGGAGGAGTGTCATGCCACATCATATAACTTTATATACTGCTGTTGCCCTCTAGCCCCATCTAGTGGCCGGAGAGACAAATATGCCCCAAGTATATTGTTTTGAAGCTGACCCAACCCATTTTACCCATCAGCCCGCACTCTCAAGCCAAGTGCATGCTGGAAAACCATGTCCTTTAACATTTGAAGAAGGCAGAAGTACATGGTCATTCAAGGACAAACCCACATCCCACACAGAGCATCCTTGGCGAGATTTAAATTGCTTGTATTTATTAATTGTTATGTTCAGCAGCAACTTAATACTGTCTATCTTGTATTTGGTTCTCATTGTATGTGTCTCTGTTTTCCCCATTTTCCCCATATCCTGTTCTTTCAATAAAGCCTTCAGATCTATGCACATGGTCTGTTTTATTGGAGGATAGGTGGGTTTAGCCGCATGTTGAGCTGCACACAGACTAGTGTGGGGACAGAACAAGGAGAGTTTTTGGGTTGGTTGTTTCTCAAAGATCTCTAGTTACAATTCCTATCCCAATCACACCAAAAGTACACTGAGATATAAACTGATCACTTCCTCATCCTTAAAAATCCCTATTTACTTTCAAATATACAACATTGTGGCATCTAAATTTAGCAATTTCACCAGTCAATTTTGACACTCGGTCTTGGTTGCCCAAACCTTCCAAAAGACACTGTTAAAAATTATAGGTGCGGGATGGCATGCCTTTTTATGGTATGTACAAGCTAAAACACAGGGATATTTTAGAAGACATCTAGTAAAAGAGGCGTTGTTATCAAACTGGGAGAAGATAAAGAAAAGCCATTTCTTAAAAATTCCAATTTGTGTATCATCCATTGAGGCATTCTCATACTCAATAACATTTAGAAAGGAAAAAATGGTACAATGAATTGTTGAATGAAAAGGTTATTTAAAAACTAATCTAGAGATTACCTTTGCAAGACGAATTTATTAGGAAGATGATGGAATGTGCAGAGATGAGTAAATTGACATTTGAAATTAGAGAACAAGAAGATAAACAATATTACAAAATATGGGACTTATTCTATCACTGGTTAGAAGGAAAGATATGCTAGAAAAGAGTTGGAAAAGGTTAAGTTCAAGAGAAGTAATCTGAATTAAACTAATTTAGGAGAATGGAATGAATAATGTTACTAGATAAAATACCATTGTTTAATTAAAAATTAATTGAGTAAGAGACCTGGACAATGTAAGACAGATGAATGAAAGAAACGTTTATTTTGAAATTGCACAAGAAGATATGTTAACATCCCACCAACACATTGTAACTGGATTGATGAGATTTTTATGTTTGTTTGTGTTAAAAAATTAAATATATATATATAAAAAAATATAGGTGCATTTTGAACTTGGTGGTTTTCTTGCAGATGTTTCATTACCAAACTAGATAACATCATCTGTGTTAAAAAGGAGGGGTTTGCCTGTCTGCTAAGTCCTATCTAAAGAAATCACATTATATATTAATGAGTTTGTCAAATCAGGCCATAAATATTCTCCACATATAGCAAGGCACACACAAATGTAACATATATTTTGGGTCTGGTTTTTGGATTCTAGATTCATTATTACTCAAAAGAAGTACCTCAGGCCACAGATCAAACGCGGAATACACAACCACTTTAAAATCTTCATGGGGCTAGGTTATTATTTTGAATATGGCAACAGAGGGAAATATTAAACCTATTAAGAATAAACTTTTGAACTGTGTTTCATGAAATTTAAAATTAAAATTAGATTTTGTTATGATCCTAACCAAGCCCTGCCTGACTTCTTTGGTATTCAGACCTTAGAAGAACTTTGAAATGCCAGGTGCATCACTTCACCCAACACAGTAGTTGAACATCATTGATTTATAACTTTCACTCACATATCTTGTCTGCAAATTTAGTTTGCTGTGCTAGAACTGTTGATACCTGCATGGAAAGCTAAAAAGAGTTGCAGGAGACGAATTCCCTTGGAAGTGCGGCAGCATCCACAAAGGTGCTAGTAGACTTGTAAAGTAATCTCAAGATTATTTCATTATAACCAGGAGTCCTGATTCCTGTGCTCCCTGCACATGTGAAGCTTTTCAGATCTTTCCTGTCTCTGGTTCACTTCTTGCATGCATAAATCCATCAAACAGAGGCTCTTCAGAGGTGCAATTCATGAATGGCTGTGGTTGAAGAAAAAGTCAACATATTAAGTCCAACTCTACTCAGAAACACTCTTTGTGCAGGGAACTCTCTAAATCCTACTCCATACATATAAAGGGGAAGACAAATTGCCTGCTGGAATTCATCACCAAATTCATCAGCAGAGAAATTGAGTAGGCAATTATTCTGAACGAGACTTTCTCAAGGACAGAGCTTCCCTTAGTGATGGCAATCGAGTTACCATTGAAAAGTCCAAAATGAATTCTCTCGTTATATCATTTTTTGCAGAGGTGGGTTTCAGTTCTGGAGAACTGGTAGCAGAAATTTTGAATAGTTCGGAGAACCGGTAAATACCACCTCTGACTGGCCTCCCAAGCTGATCAGGAGGGAATGGGGATTTTGCAGTAACTTTCTCCTGGAGTGGGGAGGGAATGGGGATTTTGCAGTAACCTTCCCCTGCCATGCCCACCAAGCTATGCTACACCCACCAAGCCGCACCCACAGAACCGGTAGTAAAAAAATTTGAAACCCACCACTGATTTCTTGGGATTTAATAAAAGTAAAGAAGACTGCTGTGATAATACAGTGGAAAATAGGTCATTGATACCCATCCCATCAAAGAGAAATAATTGTTCCTCTCCATTCTTCATTAAACTACCTTCAGAACAATGTGTCCAGTTCTGGGCACGCCGCTTAATAAAGATATTGAAAAGTAGAGCATGGCCAGAGAAGAGCAATCAAGATGATAAGGAAGCTGAAAGGAAAACCATATGAAGAATGGATGGAGCCATCAGATGAGTTTTAGTCTGGAGAACAAAAGTTTGCAGAAACTCGAATTGTCTTCAGAAGAATATAAGCAATACTTTACTGGTCCAGATCGCCCATGTTGTCCTGCAGTCTGTTCTCAGAGTGGCCAACAATTGCACAAAGAAGTTCACTAATTTCTTAGCAGATGGCCTTCAGAGGCAGTCACAAGTGGGTGTTGGGGGAGTATAAAAGGATGGTGTAAAGGTGTGGGTGTCAGAGTTTGAAGTAACAGACTCGATTCAATCAAAACTCTGAGGCATGGGGTTTCCTCAAAGTACGAGTTTATTAGGCATATCATATTGGCACAACTGGTATAATATGGCTTCCAAAGCTGACACCAACTTTGAAAGACTCGAGGTTTTCCCCACCCAAATCAAAACCCAAAGTTCTTTCTCCAAGTCCCCATACCCAATCAGAGGTCACTGTCCCAACTCCAGTTGGCGTCAGTCCACAGCTCCCAAGCACCTGGTGGGAACATCCTTGGTTCACAAGTCCCCAGCTATCTCGATGGCCTCCTTCCTTTCCCACAGCTCCAACTGGCCTCACTGTTGCAGCCCTGAAGATGCTCCAGTATAGCTTCAGGGCTGACAGGTGGGTTCTGTGGAGTATAGACAGGCGCTATGGAATGCAGGATCCTCCTACCAGGGACTCTTTGGGAGGAAAAGTGGCAGGCACAACTTGCAGGAGCCACTTACTGTGTGGACCTCCCACAGACTTTCTCATTGACTAGGTTTATGGGAAGCTTGGCATGGAAGGCCCCAAATGGAGGTCAACAGGACTGTGGGACACTGCAATGTTGCAATTGTGAGGTGGTTGCCAGACACCAAATCACAATCATGTCATCATTCCCCCTTTTTAAGTGCCGTTCTAAGTTTTGAATGACAAATTAATCAAAAAACTTATAACTTTTTGTTGGGGATTGAGCTAGAAGAGAAACAAGTAAAGGAAACTATGATAGCTTGGGCTAAAAATTTTGGATATTCAATAGACTTAGACAAATGGCAACAGCTATGGGAAAGGAATTATAAATTAACAATGTCCACTGCATATAAAGAAAATCAATATAAAATGTTTTATAGATGGCATATGCCACCTGAGAAACTGGCAAAAATGTTTAAAGACAAATCAGCTAAATGCTGAAAATGACATCAGTTACCAGTATCTAATGTTCATATGTGGTGGACATGTCCAGAAGCCAAAAACTATTGGGAGAAAATAAAGGGTTGGTTAGAAGAAATAACCCAACAACATATTGATTTAAAACCGGAGTCGTTTTTACTGGGGATCCTACCAGAGAAAATTAGTAAAGAAAATACTTATTTGATTATACATGTAATTATAGCAGCAAGAATAGTTTTTGCGCAAAATTGGAAAGCAGAGAAAATACCTCTGGAAGGAGAAATTATTAGAAAAATTTTAGATTGTGCAGAAATGAATAGATTAACCTTGATGATTAAAGAAAGAGAGAATTCAAAATATTTTAAGATGGGATAAATTTTACCATTGGTTAGAAGAAAGGTACAGATAAGCAGTGGATAATTATGTAAGAAAACGATAATAATGTATTTGTGGAACGATGGTAATAGTTCATATTGAAGTGAAGAAAGAAGAAACAACAAAATAATGGAGCCAGGAAGAAAACACTGAGACATCATACGGAAGGAATTGCTGATGTTTTAAATGCATGTTTGTCTATAAAATAAAAACTTTATAAAAAAAATAAAAGGGATGTAATCTTATCTGAATGGCCATCATGTAAAAAGATGGATAGAATTATTCATTATTGTTCATAAAACAGGACAGGAAACAATGATTTATTTACAAGGAAGTACATTTCAGTTGGGCATCAGGAAAAATGTCTGAACGATAAGAACTGTTCAACAATGGGACAGACCTCCCTCAGGAGATCTTCTTTTGCTAGATGTTCTAAAGCAGGGTTGTCAAACTCGCGGCCCGTGGGCCGGATGTGTCATGCACTGCCCATGCCCATATTTAGAAAGGGAGAAAAAGTCATTATACGTTAACGTGACGCCATCATGACGCCGTATGTTTGACAGCCCTGTTCTACTGAAATAGATAAAAAGAAATGCATATTTCTGTGTGAGAAGCGAATTGTTTATGATGGTTTAGAATGCTACTTGGATTTTTAACAATCTATATTCCTATATGATTATGCATTTAAATTAAAATGCTTATTGCATCATTTAACTGGAGATTTGTGAGAAACTGTTGCTGTTGTAAAAATGACGTTCAACCTCCTCCGTGAAGCTCAGTCCAGATGTACAGAGGTCCCAGATCACCATGAATTCCTTTCTCCCTACAAAGAAAAGGCTACTGTGAAATATTTGTTCAGTCCAGTGGTGAGTTTCAAAATTCTTTACTACCGATTCTGTGGGTGGGGCTTGGTGGGCATGGCAGGGGAAGGATCCTGTAAAATCTCCATTTCCTCCCAAGCCGGGACTCAGAGAATAGATGGAGGCGAGGCCAGTCAGAATTTTTACTACCAGTTCTCTGAACTACTCAAAATTTCCACTACTGGTTCTCCAGAACTGGTCAGAACCTGCTGAAACCCACCTCTGGTTCAGTCACATAATTAAGTACAGGCTAGACTAGAAGTGGCAACGTTTTTAGATAGATGGGTGTCTGCAGGGTATGATTTTTTTTAAAAAGTCCAGGCAATACCCAATCAAAATTCCACCATCTTGATTTTTTTACTGTATCCTATGAACACCCTTGTTGAGATAATTATTTTGAATTAAATACATAGTTTTATCAGCCCAAGCACTCTTTTTATGCCTGCCTGAGTGTTTATGCTGCCAATGCAAAACCTCACCCCTATGGAAGGAGCAATTTTGGGGACAAAAGGTTATTGGCCTCACTCTAGATCAGGGATGCCCAATCTTGGACTTCAACTCCCAGAATTCCCCAACCACAAGTCTTAAAGTTCCCAGGATTGGATACCCCTGATTTAGATCATTACACACACTTCACCTGATAACTGTTACTCACATTTTAAAAATCAAAACTGATACTACTGTTCACCACCCAGAGTCACTCGTTTGAGATGGGTGGCAAAACAAACTGAATGAATGAATGAATGAATGAATGAATGAATGAATGAATGAATGATGCTGTTGAAATTATCTATAATTTCTGCCAAACTTTAACAATGTAGTCTGGTGGCCCTTAACTGTTTGCAGGTGGTCAAATGTTTGCAAATCTCAGGTCATAGGCTGCTATAATCAGGTTTTGAGTCGTGTGAACTCAACTACTAAGTGGGTAAATCATGATTTATAGTTTAGGATAAGCCATTTGTGGCTTATTTCACAAGCATTATTTCACATTTCAAGCATATCAGTGACAAGCATATGTGCAAATGGAAAGTAGAAGATCAGACAGAGAAAAACACTAAAGGAACTCCAAAGCACCTGAAGGTAGAACAAGAAGCAATGGGTGGAAACTAATCAAGGAGAGAAGCAACTTAGAACTAAGGAGAAATTTCCTGACAGTTAGAACAATTAATCAGTGGAACAACTTGCCTGCAGAAGTTGTGAATGCTCCAACACTGGAAATTTTTAAGAAAATGTTGGATAGCCATTTGTCTGAAATGGTGTAGGGTTTCCTGCCTGGGCAGGGGGTTGGACTAGAAGGCCTCCAAGGTCCCTTCCAACTCTGATATTATTATTATTATTATTATTATTATTATTATTATTATTATTATTATTATTATTATTATTATTATTACTTTCCCATTTGTAGTAGACATGTTCTTTTCATCAAAAATAACAGCAACTACCTAATTTTGGCTGAGCTAAAAATATTAACCAGGTTGGGATGGATTGGTGCTTAGATGGGAGACCACCAGGCTTTTGGTTAGATCAGAGAGTTGTAAAAGTTTACTGGACAGCATTGTCTGCCATGATTGGGTTGGGGAATAATGAAAAGCAAGACAGCGTTCATGACAAATGCACCCCTTTATCAATGTGCATTGTCAATGCCAGTTTAACTACAGTGTAACAAGGGCCTTAATAGCTCAGGCTGTTAGAAGCCTGTTATTAGAACACAGCAGCCAGCAATTACTGCAGGTTCAAGCCCGGCCCGAGGTTGACTCAGCCTTCCATCCTTTATAAGGTAGGTAAAATGAGGACCCAGATTGTTGGGGGGGCAATAAGTTGACTTTGTAAATATACAAATAGAATGAGACTATTGCCTTATACACTGTAAGCCGCCCTGAGTCTTCGGAGAAGGGCGGGATATAAATGTAAATTTAAAAAAAAAAACTACAACAGGGTTGAGGCTTCCTTTTGCTGCTACATCTTGCCTTTTTTTGACCTTTCCTGAAGATGCTGGACTTGGATATGGACAATGGCAAATGATTTGTATTTTATTACAAAAACTATCCAAATGAATCCTTGAAGCCATCAGACAGTCAGCTTGACCTCAAGGAAATAGTTTTTAAAACATTTATTTGTACCAGTGGTGGGATTCAGCCAGTTCGCACCAATTCAGAAGAACCGGTTGTTAACTTTCTAAGCAGTTTGGAGAACTGGTTATTGGACGAAATCTTATTTTGTTTTTTTCCACTTTACACTGCTAATCCTGTAAGGAAGGCAGGAAGGTAACATTCTGGTGTTTCTAGCCTAATCTTTATTGCCCTCCTTACAGAAACTGCCTCACTGGTTAACCCTCATTACATTGTAACAGCTAAGGGGAGTGTGAGTGATGTTGAGTTGGCCATGCCCACATGGTCACATGACCACCGAGCCATGCCTACCCAGCTGGTCATTAGGTCAGAGAACTAGTTGTTGTTGTTTTTTGTTTTTGTTTTTTGTTTACATTTATATCCCGCCCTTCTCCAAAGACTCAGGGCGGCTTACAGTGTGTAAGGCAATAGTCTCATTCTATTTGTATATTACAAAGTCAACTTATTGCCCCCCCCAACAATCTGGGTCCTCATTTTACCTACCTTATAAAGGATGGAAGGCTGAGTCAACCTTGGACCTGGTGGGACTAGAACCTGCAGTAATCTTACAGCCTGAGCCACCACGGCCCTGTTAAATTGTTTGAATCCCATCACTGATTTGTACCTATCACATTTACCAGGGCCTTTAGCTTCCTGCTTTTTTGGGAATCTAAAGGTCCTGGGAGATAATCTTATTAAATCCTTATCATTATACCCTGATAACAACTCTGAGAGGTGGAAACTTAGCAAATCACCCACTGAGATAGATATATCCTCCCCCTTCTCTCTCTCTCTCTCTCTCCTTTGCCCTGCTAATGAATGTACCCATGGTTTTACTAAATGATATTTTAATTGCATAGTAAACCATTCTCTTTTCATGGACCTATTTATCCCTCAAAGTGAGACTGTTGTTTGTTTTAACAAGTATTCTTTTCTTTTATTTTAAAGAAACTTGCTGGGATCGAGTCTGAAAAGCTCCTCCAATATTGCTGTCTCTGTTCACAGCTGTTCTTCCCTTCCCCCACCCCTTCCAATAATTAAATGAAAACAAGCTTGAACATCAACAAAAGTTAAAAAAAAAATAACCAAAAAAAGTTTCTTCCAACATGTTAAAAACAAGAAAAAAGTCAAGGAAACAATTGGTCCATTGCTGGAAGAAAGTGGCATGAAGGTGACAAGCAACAGGGAGAAAGCAGAACCACTTAACTCATTTTTTGCATCTGTCTTACACAAAGGGAAAAAACAGTCCAACCTATCAAAAACAGCACCCCAAAAAACAGACTAGGAACACAAGTTAAAATGGCAAATGAGCACCTCTCTACCCTAGACGAGTTCAAATCACCAGGACCAGTTGGACTACAACCCAAGGTTCTGAAGGAACTGGCAGATGAAATCTCAGAACCACTGAACTATATCTTTCAAAGATCCTGGAGCATCAGGGAACTGCCAGAGGACCGGAAAAGAGCTGATGTAGTTCCCATCTTCAAAAAAGGGGGAAAAAATAGATCCAGGAAACTATAGGCCTATTAGCCTGACCTCAATACCAGGGAATATTCTGGAAAAGATAATCAAGCAACGAATCAGTGAATACCTAGAAGCAAACCAAGTAATAACCAAAAACCAATATGGGTTTGTCAAAAACAGATCATGCCAGACTAATCTTATTGCATTCTTTGACAAAATGACAAAATTAGTGGACCAGAGGAATGCTGTCGATATAATTTACTGGGACTTCAGTAAGGCATTTGATAAAGTAGACCATAACCTACTACTAGATAAAGTAGAAAAATGTGGGTTAGACAGCACCACCACCAGATGGATTCGTAACTGGCTGACCAACCGCACTTAACGTGTAGTCCACAATGGAACTGCATCTACATGGAGGGAAGTATGCAGTGGGGTACTCCAAGGCTCTGTTTTAGGCCCAGTACTCTTCAACATCTTCATCAAAGATTTGGACGAGGGGATAGATGGGGAACTCATCAAATTTGCAGAAAACACCAAGCTAGCAGGAATAGCCAACACTCCAGAAGATAGGCTTAAGAAAGAGAAGGATCTTGAACATTGGGCACTATCTAACAAAATGAAATTTAATGGTGAAAAAAGTAAGGTTCTACATTTAGGCAAGAAAAACAAAATGCACAAGTACAGTAGATGTGGTACCTTGCTCAATAGTAGTAACTGTGAGAGGGAACTTGGAGTCCTAGTGGACAACCATTTAGATATGAGACAGCAGTGTGTAGCAGCTGCCAAAAAGCCAACATGGGTTTGTCAAAACAGATCATGCCAGACTAATCTTATTGCATTCTTTGACAAAATGACAAAATTAGTAGACCAGAGGAATGCTGTCGATATAATTTACTTGGACTTCAGTAAAGCATTTGATAAAGTAGACCATAACCTACTACTAGATAAAGTAGAAAAATGTGGGTTAGACAGCACCACCACCAGATGGATTCGTAACTGGCTGACCAACCGCACTTAACGTGTAGTCCACAATGGAACTGCATCTACATGGAGGGAAGTATGCAGTGGGGTACTCCAAGGCTCTGTTTTAGGCCCAGTACTCTTCAACATCTTCATCAAAGATTTGGACGAGGGGATAGATGGGGAACTCATCAAATTTGCAGAAAACACCAAGCTAGCAGGAATAGCCAACACTCCAGAAGATAGGCTTAAGAAAGAGAAGGATCTTGAACATTGGGCACTATCTAACAAAATGAAATTTAATGGTGAAAAAAGTAAGGTTCTACATTTAGGCAAGAAAAACAAAATGCACAAGTACAGTAGATGTGGTACCTTGCTCAATAGTAGTAACTGTGAGAGGGAACTTGGAGTCCTAGTGGACAACCATTTAGATATGAGACAGCAGTGTGTAGCAGCTGCCAAAAAAGCTAACACAGTTCTGGGCTGCATAAACAGAGGAATAGAATCAAAATTACATGAAGTGTTAATACCACTTTATAATGCCTTGATAAGGCCACACATTGAATATTGCATTCAGTTTTGGTCGCCGCAATGTAAAAAAGATGTGGAGACTCTAGAAAGAGTGCAGAGAAGAGCAACAAAGATGATTAGGGGACTGGAGATTAAAACATATGAAGAACAGTTGCAGGAACTGGGTATGAATAGTTTAATGAAAAGAAGGACTAGGGGAGACATAATAGCAGTGTTTCAATATCTCAGGGGCTGCCACAAAGAAGAGGGAGTCAAGCTATTCTCCAAAGCACCTGAAGGCAGGACAAGAAGCAGTGGATGGAAACTAATCAAGGAGAGAAGCAACCTAGAACTAAGGAGAAATTTCTTGCCAGTTAGAACAATTAATCAGTGGAACAATTTGCCTCCAGAAGTTGTGAATGGAAGTTTTGAAGAAGATATTCGATAACCATTTGTCTGAAGTGGTATAGGGTTTCCTGCCTAGACAGGGGGTTGGACTAGAAGACCTCCAAGGTACCTTCCAACTCTGTTATTCTATCACAATTAGTGGAGGAAGTAGTGGGGCTTTGAAGAAGAGGAAAAAGAAAAGATGATCCATGTTAGCTGGGCATATCTGGCTGAGAACTCTAGGTCAATCATTCCCAATTGTAGCAAGTTTTAGGTAAGTAGACTTCTATTCCTAGTATTCTCAATGGCTGTACTGGCTGTGGAATTCTGGGAGTTGAAGTTCATCCTCCTGGAAATTGCCAAGGTTGGGGGACATTGTTCTGAATCTTTCGTTTTCCATTCAATGCCGAGGAAAATATTGATATTGACCAAAGGCTGTTTCACATCTGCATTGTTAAATTAAAGAAACAGAATTGGAAGGAACCATGGAGGCCAACTTCAAACCCAACTCCTATTCTGAGCAGATGTCCAGAATCAAATTTTAGGAGAACAACTGCATTAGTCAAAAATCAGAAGGTAGCATCAAACCAATTTGATTAAAAGGAAGCTGTATTTCTTTTTCTTTTTGAAATCCAGGTTCAGATATCCTTTAAACATATTCAGGAAAAAAAGAAATCCACCTTCTGGGGTAATTTATTGGTATCCATTTCCTGTATTCATAATCATGTTTATACTTATACCTGTTATCTTATACATGTTTGACGAAATGAATAAATAAAAATAAATTGGTTCCACTGTTGAACTGCTTTTTTATAAAGACTGTGTTCCCCAACATTCAATCAGAATCTGCTTTCCTGTCACTAAAATCCATGATCCTCCGTATCCATTATCCAAGAATGTTGGAGAACAAGTTTTGACCTTTCTGTAATTTAGTTTTAGGTATTTAAACAGCACTGTCCAATTTCTTCTCATTGTTCTTGTTTCAAGGCTCAGGATTATGGTCTTTCCATCTCTTTACCACCCAGAGTTCCTCTCAGAGAGAGATGGGAAATTGAGAAATATGAAATATCAATTAATTAATTAATAATTAATTAATTAATAGCTCTGGTCATCTGTGGTGCCTTTCTCCAAATCTTTTTCAGTTTCTCTGAATCTTTCTTAAAGTATGGTATCCACTGAACCCAATACTCGAGAAGGGATCTGCCCATAGAAAAAGAAAATGGAATGAGTATATTTGGAGACCGGAAACTCTTTGATACAGCTACAAACTTTAAAAAACACATCTATTACAAACTATTCTAAAAATACGAGTTCCAGGTATATTTGTAAAACAAGAAACAGACAATCTACGAGCTCCGGAACTAAAATAATTAAAATTTTATTCGACTAAGCTTTCGTCAGCCAACTGCTGACATCGTCAGAGTATTAAACTACCATTACAGAGATCTCTGCCTTTATATGCCATTAATCAATTTGGCCATTCCACGTATAATAGGCCCTTCCAGCGATCTTCCACTTGTAAGATGGCTGATAAAAGCTTAGTCAAATAAAATTTTAATTATATAAGTTCCAGAGTTCACAGAATGTCTGTTTCTTGTTTTACACACACACACACACACACACACACACACACACACACACACATATATATATACACACACACACACACACACACACAGAGAGAGAGAGAGAGAGAGAGAGAGAGAGAGAGAGAGAGAGTTTTCACACTACTCATATTCACTTTGTAACTGACTACTGCTCCAAAACTAGTAACAATAATGTGTCACTGATGGATTGACACAAGTCTGTGTAACTTCACACTGCAGCTTCTCTTAAAGGAGCGAACCACATCAATGATCGTGACCAAGAGAGTTGTCAAGAGTCTAAAATAGTACTACTAAATATGTAAATGTCGAGTTTGATCCAGCAATCCAGAAAATTTTGACACTGAACTATCCAACAATGGTGTTCACAGGCAGCAGTAAGCACAAGCTAAGCTTGTCGGTCAATCTTTTAGACTGCATTTCATATTTTTAATACTTAGAAATGAAATAAATATCTGGAAAGCAAAACATTTGCACCCAACATCACCTTGATTTCTTAAAAAAATTAAAATGGGTGATGCCTACACCTTAATGTTTTGTTTTATGGGAAAGGCATCCAGTTGTTCCCACCGCATCCCAAACAAGACAAAACATACCTGTAGATTGATAGTCTACAAAAAAATCTTAGTTTTTTTAAAAGCAAGGATTCTTTCAATCTTCCAATCTATCCTTCATTCCGAAGATTCCCTGATGTTCTCTTGTAATGATGTGGATCATTCAATGGCTAAGAAGATCTGGTTCTGCTTAGTTTTTTTTCTGAGATCAGCCAGGAACAACTGGCAGCAACTCTCTGTTGTATTGTCTTCTGGTAAGTGGCCATAGCCACTTGTTGACTTTTTATGAGTGCTCTACAAAATTTTCATTGCTGTGCTGCTTTTCTTCTGTATTTTGACGCAACAGCTGGCTTGGTAAAGGGCTCTGTAAATGCATCCTGTCCTCTGCATTTTGGCTTCAGAGGGCAGAGATGAGTTAATTCAATTTAACACCCAACATTTAACTGTAGGGCCTGAATAACCAAAGACAATTTTGCAAACTTGACTTTGGAAAGATGCAACTATAATTTGGCTGAAGTGAGGCAGACAAATTTAGAGCTGGATCCAAATGGCTTTTCCAAATTCTCCACCAGATGTGCGGGCAGAGGGACTGTGGAAGAGAGCATTTCTCTGAATTTATCCAGGGGAAAGAGAAATTCTCTGATTATTGCTCAAGGACAGGAATCTGACTTCATACTTACTGGTCACACCACTGCTTAAAAAACCCCAGAGGAGCTGTGTCATCATGCTGCCTTCCCTGGGGATTTAATGGAAGCATAAACCCCTTACCCTAAGTGAAGCTGCAGACTGCTAAGCTGATTATAGTACAATGGAAGAAAGGACACTCAAACACAATTTTCAGCTGTCTTGTCCTTGAATAAGGGCAAGAACATCCTGCTCTGTTCAGGAACGTTCCTTCAAAATTCATTTCCTTTCTTAAAAGCATATTTTCTTCCATTCAACTGAAAACTTGCAGAAGAATTTTCTGCCATTGCAACAGCTGCAATTACACAACCCCCACTAACCACACTCCCTGGGAGGTACCGTATCTTGATGTATGCTCTAACCAAACAGGCTGGATTGCATTACACACTAGGCCAAGTAAAGCTAACCAGTGTTAACACTAAGGAAGCTTAGCATTTTATGTTAGGACTCGACGACCTCAGTCTCTTCCCCACAATCACATTAATGTATTTTCCAGCCATCCTTGAGTTGGGAAATAAGTTGCACTGCCCACACCCAATCTTTATGGTGTTTCAACAGTGGGCAGTGTTGCTGTCCTCACACAATTTGATACAGCATAGTTTCAGGGCAATGATTGGTGGCATCAGGTTGGCATGTGTGCCAAGCCTTAATTGTTTAAATAATCGCTTATTTAGCCTTAATTTTTCATCATTCATTGTGTGTTTTTTCTGGCATAGTATTGATCTTCCAGTAGATTGACAGTCTTATTACAGAAGATCAATACACCCATATCAAACCCAACCCTCCCCCCCAGTCTGAATAAACTGTCATTTGAAATATAAAGCAGAAAAAGGCCAAATCAGAGAGATCTCAGTACTATTATGCCTTAGGATTTTTGTTTCCTTTCTCTCTCTCTCTCTCTCCTTCCAGTTTCCTCAATTATTTATTTTTGATCAGCAAAGAGCCTCTTTTCTCCTCCATTCCGTAGTTTTGTGTATTTAGGTCCCATTTGTCGGCTGGAAAGCCAGCAGCCCAGGTTCAAGACCTGAGCTCCATGTGACAGGGTGAGCTCCCATTCTCGTCCAAGCTCCTGCCAGTTTGAAAGCACGCAAATGTGAGTAGATAAATAGATACCACTTTGGTGGGAAGGTAACAGCACTCTATGAAAACTGTGGAAATGTGTTCAGACAACACTGGCTCAATGGCCTTGAAACAGAGATGAGCACTGCCCTAGTGGAGTAAAATCTGCAGGGAGTCTTTTATTTTTATATATCCCAGGCAGTTTTACTGTCAGACAAATATTCACATATATAACATGATGCACACAAAAGGGAACAGGACTCGTTCTGGCAAATCTGTCAATTTTATGGGAGACTGATAATCCAATGATGGGGAAAATAACATGAAGGTACAGCATTCAGTCAATGGATGGGGAAGGGAGTGTTTCCATAGCAGAATGACCAGCCTAAATTAATCTCAGTCATATATCCTATGAGTCAGTACTGAGATGCCCTAGATGGGATGTTTTGTAAAGTAAGAATAAGGAAAACACCACTTCCAACCCGCAGCAACTTAAGATGGCTGTCAGCTGTCCTGGCAATGGGCTAGGGATGTGGTAGAAGCAATGTCTTGCGTCCATGTCCTTCAAAAATATTTAGTATTTTACTCCCAGAACCAGGATAAGTCATTTAGTTAATTATAAACAATCTTATTTAGGTATCATTATAGTGAGATGGGTGGCAAACAAATTTAATAAATAAAATTTAAGTGTTGCCACTGATAGACCAAGGTGAATCCGAAAACCTTGATTATCTTTTGTAGATTCACATAACTTTCAGAGACTACTTTGCTTAATGAAGTCCATAGTTTATTCTTCAGTGTGATATGGAACCTACAATCTGCTTCTGAGAGAATTATCCTGCTCATTCCTCTCCGACTGATGAGCTTGAGATCTTACTCCATGACGAAAACAAAGTTAAAATCAGTATTCTATCAACAAACGCACTAATGCATGCTCTTCTTTGTTTTGTTCTCTCTGATTTCTATTGAGAGAAAAGCAGCAAGAGACTGCAGAGGGGAAGGAAAGGAGAGGAGAGAGGAAGAGAGAGGAGAGGAGAGGAGAGGGGAGGAGAGGGGAGGAGAGGAGAGGGGGAGGAGAGGACAGGAGAGGGGAAGAGAGGAGAAAAGAGGAGAGGGGGAGGAGAGGACAGGAGAGGGGAAGAGAGGAGAAGAGAGGAGAGGGGGAGGAGAGGACAGGAGAGGGGAAGAGAGGAGAAGAGAGGAGAGGGGGAGGAGAGGACAGGAGAGGGGAAGAGAGGAGAGGAGAGGAGGGGAGAGGAGAGGCAGAAGAGAGGAGAGGAGAGGAGGAGACGAGAGAAATGCTGAACATTTTCTTTTCACCTGCCCAACCCTACCATAATAAAAATTGTCCAGTTCCTGTGTGCTTGATTTAAATTTGGTAGAAACAGTATTAGATCATCCTATCTAAATCTAACATACTGTAGGAACCGTTGGGCATTAAATACCACTATAGTCCTGCAGCTGCTAGAACTATGTTCTCAAATTCATATTCATAGGCTGTTTAATGAATAAATACATGCACATACTCAATGCATATTGCTTTTCAAGGCATTAAACTCCACTTTTGGCTTTAAGCCTGTGAGTAATTTTGCTGTTATTTCTATTGCAGGCCCAAAAAGAAGCAAAGGAATTGGATCTTATTGCTTCTAGTTCAAGAAGCAGAAAAGTGGGGTAGAAAATAATCAATTTCCCCAATAATAGCAAAGGGTCATTCCAGGTCTCCTGTGAAGAGCGCCAAAAATTCTGGAACTCTATAAATAAGGCCCTTGAGAGGGATAAACAACTGTCTAGTTTAGCGGGTTGCAGATTTCTTGTTCTCATTTTCAACCCAGCTGTTTAATTCTTGAATGTTTGACTTACAGAACTTCTGGATTCATTAAGTAACCCTGTTTCTTTATTCCGTAAAGGCCTCAGAAAAAGCCATAGGGAGCAAAGCAAATAACAGAACATCGTACAACATTCTGGTTAGCAAATCTGGTTACATGTAGGCTGGATAGATGGCTTGAAACCACTACTCAAACTGTAGTCATTACCAGTTTTCCATCCAATTACAATGGTATATCAGGTAGGCTTCAGTATGCTCAGCCCAATTCCCATCAACCTGTTCTTTACTGACTTGGATGAAAAAGTGAAGTCAGAGTTTATTAATTATTTTATAGTTTATTTATTATGACACAGAATTAGAGGGAACTAGATGTATTTTGCACTCATCTAGACAGGCAGACTCTGTCTTAAATACTGTATCCAGTTGTCTAAGATTTGAAGAAGCTGGAAAAAGCAAAGTTCTCCAGGGAGAGAGACTGAGGTTAATGGTTTAGCTTCTCAATACGATGGGAAGCAGGATGATAGTAACACTCAAATACCTTAAAGCAGGGGTGGGATTCAGCCAGTTTGGGTGAACCGGATGCTAATTTTACATCTGGTTTGCTGAACCGGTAGTTGCAAGGACTGGCTGGCCCCACCCACCCTGCCCCTCCCCTCTCAGGAGTCTCCATGCGGCCCATTTTGGATGCCAGGTAAATGCGACGCCCGAGCAGAGGCTCTGGGAGTGCAAAAAACAAGCCTCCCAGAAGTTCTAGAAGTCTGGAAACGGGCCCATTTCCATCCTCTGGGGAGCCTCCGGAGCTTGGGGAGGCCATTTTTGCCCTCCCCGAGGCTCAAGCAAAGCCTCCAGAGCCTGGAGTGCAGGAAGTCAAGTAGGCCATGCCCACCATGGCCACACCCACCCAGCAACAGGATAGAGAACCAGTTGCTAACATTTTTTAATCCCCTCGCACATAGTGCTAGTCGTTGCCGACTCTAGGGGACGGTGCTCATCTCCATTTCAAAGCCGAAGAGCCAGCGCTGTCCGAAGACGTCTCCGTGGTCATGTGGCTGGCATGACTAAACGCCAAAGGTGCACGGAATGCTGTTACCTTCCCACCAAAGGTGGTCCCTATTTTTTCTACTTGCATTTTTACGTGCTTTCGAAACTACTAGGTTGGCAGAAGCTGGGACAAGTAATGAGAGCTCACCCCATTACACGGCAGCACTAGGGATTCAAACCGCTGAGCTGCTGACCTTTCGATCGACAAGCTCAACATCCTAGCCCCTGAGCTAGTTTAATTTAAGTGGTGCTTAAATTGTTTGACCCAATGACCCCTTTTCCTAGTCATGAATAATACCATTACTGCCCTCACACAAACACACGCAAAACAAAAATACAGACTCTCTTGTTTGCAAGAAGTTTTTCAACAACTTCATTTCCAAACTGGATTTTTAAGTCACAAACCATCAATTGCAAACTCCTCCATTACTCCCAGGATATGTCCAAATTACCCCTCTGGAGATAATTGCTCAGGTTTTAGAACTGACATAAAGACTCTAATGTAGAAGAAAGCATGGACTTGTTTCTCTGTCTTGTTCCAAAGATGGGATGGATTTGTTACAGGAAGACAGATTCCAGTGAAAATAAATACATTTAAGAATTTAAATTTTATCTAAGAGAGGTTCAACTGTAGATGCAAAAGAAAAAAAATACAAGAATACAAAATATGAAAAAGAAGAGTCAGAAGAAACAACCCTAGCTAGACAGCACACAAGGGCGCCACCACTACTGTAAAGATTTTAGAACTTTGCTCCCAATGGATCCAGAAAGCTGACATTTCATCGACTCCTCCTTTATGACATCATGAGGTACAAGGAGGGTTGATAGCTTTCCATTTGAAACAGCATCTTGCCCACTTTAAGAAACACTTAAAGTGAGATAGCCTCGGCCTCAGGCTATTGGGAACAGATGGATGCTTTAAATAACAGAATAAATGAGTTGGAAGGGACCTTCTAGTCCAACCCCCTGCTTAGATAGGAAATCATATATGCCAACTCAGAAAGTTCAAACTGCCCAAGGAGCTGCTGATCCAGTTCTACAGAGGAATTGTCTGTCATCTGCACTTCTGTAACTGTCTGGTTTGGCTCTACATCCCAACAAGACAGACACAGACTTCAGAGGATAATTAGAACTGCAGAAAAAACAATGGCAACCAACCTACCTTCCATTGAGGACCTGTATACTGCACGAGTCAAAAAGAGGGCTGTGAAAATATCTACAGACCCCTCACATCCTGGACATAAACTGTTTCAACTCCTACCCTCAAAACAATGCTATAGAGCACTGCACACCAGAACAACTAGACACAAGAACAGTTTTTTCCCCAAACGCCATCACTCTGCTAAACAAATAATTCCTTCAACACTGTCAAACTATTTACTAAATCTGCACTGCTATTAATCTTACTGTTCCCATCACCCTTCTCCTTCCACTTATGACTGGATGACTGTAACTTTGTTACTTGTACCCTTACGATTTATATTGATATTGACTGTTTCCTGATTGTTTATTTGTAACCTATGACTATCATTAAATGTTGTACCTTATGATTGTTGATGAACGTATCTTGTCTTTTTATGTACAGTGAGAACATATGCACCAAGGCAAATTCCTCGTGTGTCCAATCACACTTGGCCAATAAAAAATTCTCTTCTCTGGGGGACGACTTCCGGTGTCCAGCGGCAACGGTCGTCTGGAGGCTTCTCCTGCCTCCAGTGCCCGAATCCGGCCGCCGCCGAGGCCCTCAGGGGCCAGGTGTTCCGAAAAGGACACCTGCCGCACGGACGGCTCGCCAGGGGTCTCCCAGCCGACATACAGGACTGTGGGGACCGATGCTGGCGCGTCCTAGGCTCGGCGGGGTTTGGAGGCCACGGGCCACGGCCATTACTTTGGTCGTCGCCTGGGCCGCTGTGCCCGGTGACACCGGGGCTTTGGATTTATAACTGCAGCAGCCTGGTGGTGAACAGGGAACGGAGAAGAATTGAGGAATGGAGAAGGGAAGGGGATATCGGTAAACGCGAGTGGAGTGCTCCAGAGTGCGGGGGTTTTCTCCCTGCGGTTGGAAGGAGCACGAGTCATTCTGGAGAGAGGAGAACTTAAAATAAGAAGATTACCGGTTTTGTGGAGCTCTGGAGAGAAGAGGTGATGGAGAAATTTAGGAGGGAGGTTTGAGGCCCCCTCCTCTGGGGAACAGTGGTGGCGTCCAGCTTCCGCCTTCACTATGAGAATCTTGATGACATCACTTCCCTTGACTTCCTGGTTGACTAACTGTACTCTGGACTCGTTGCTCCTGTGAGTGCCCCCTGGTGGATCCGGAGGAAATTACAAGGATACTGTGCTTGCCTGAGGATTTTGTATTTTTTTTTTCAAATGGCAAAAGGTCAGAGACCAACTGCTGGAGAGATGGAGAATTTTGGAAAAGTTATCTAATATGGACAAGAAATTGGATGATTTGCAAAGAGGCCAAACGGAAATAAGAGTAGAAATTGTGACTATCCAAAAGGATTTAAAGGATACTCAACAAGTCTCAGCAGAAAACAAGCAGAAAGTGGAAGGTCTGGAGGGTGAGATGCGGGCAGTGCAGAAAAGAGAGGAGACGACAGGCAATGCTGTGCTTGGACTACAGATGGATAAAATGTCTTATTTCCTTAGGTTTCAAAATTTGGAAGAAGTGGACCAAGAAGATTTGAGAGATGTTGTGACTAAATTGTTGGGAGAATTTCTTGGGAGAGGTGTTGATTTCATGAATTGGGATGTGGATCGAGTTTATAGAGTTAACTCACAATATGCACGCACGCATGCAGTTCCCAGAGAGGTTCATGTTAAATTTGTGAGAAGAGAGACGACAGGCAATGCTGTGCTTGGACTACAGATGGATAAAATGTCTTATTTCCTTAGGTTTCAAAATTTGGAAGAAGTGGACCAAGAAGATTTGAGAGATGTTGTGACTAAATTGTTGGGAGAATTTCTTGGGAGAGGTGTTGATTTCATGAATTGGGATGTGGATCGAGTTTATAGAGTTAACTCACAATATGCACGCATGCAGTTCCCAGAGAGGTTCATGTCAAATTTGTGAGAAGAGGCGAGATGAAATTCTTAGAAAACATAGGAGTGGGGCACTGATTTACAGGGGCAGGGAGATAGCCATTCTGAGGCAGATTCCCAGACAGGTACGTGAAATGAGAAAGAAATATTATTTTTTGTCAAGCAAATTGTACCAGAAGGGAATGGGCTTCAGATGGCTGATGCCAGAGGGATTGATGATTTTCCGGGAGGGCATTACGAAAAAAATTAGTACAATTGCGCAGGCTACGGCCTACGTGGAGGAACACAAAGCCCTCCTGGAATCAGATGACCCAGGAATTGAAGAAGGGGAGGTTATAGACCATGGGGCGGAGGCGGCTGCCGCTGTTGCGGCCCTGGAGTTGGGTCAGGCTGAACCCAGAGTTCTGAGATCCAAAACTAGGAAGTGATAAAGATATTTGGGATTGTGTTGGTTTTCCTTATTCTCTTTTGTACGATATTCTGTTTATTCTTGACCCTTCTTTATTGCGTATCTAAGATTTGTAAATTTAGCTACTTCGTATCACCTGCTTGCCATATGGCTGTTGTATGTGTTAAAAAATTTGAGTAAAATTCTTATCTTGGATAAGAAAAATGAAAATTTACCATACCTGATATGTATTTGTATAAACCTTTTTTGACCAATAAAAACTTTTTGAATAAAAAAAAAAAAAAAAAAAAAATTCTCTTCTCTTCTCTTCTCTTCTCTTCTCTTCTATTCTCTTCTCTTCTCTTCTCTTCTATTCTATTCACCATTTCAGACAAATGGTTGTCCAATCTCTTCTTAAAAACCTCTAATGTTTGAGCACCCACAATTTCTGGAAGCAAGTTGTTTCACTGATTAATTGTCCTAAGTGTCAGGAAATGTCTCCTTAGTTCTAGGTTCCTTGTTCCCTGATTAGTTTCCACCCATTGCTTCTTGTCCTGTCTTCAGGTGCTTTGGAAAATAGGTTGACCCCTTTTCTTCATGGCAGCCCCTCAAATATTATAACTATCATATCACGCCCCTAGTCCTTCTTTTCATTAAACTAAATAAAACCAATTCCTGCAGCTGTTCTTCATGTTTTTTTGGCCTCCAGTCCCCTAATCATCTTTGTTGCTCTTCTCTCTGCACTCTTGCTGGAGTCTCAACCTCTTTTTTATATGGTGGCAACCAAAATTGGATGAAATATTCCAAGTGTGGTCTTACCAAGCAGGGGTCAAAGCTACTTACCTTCCCTACTGGTTTGGAAGTGTGTGTGCTGCGAGCGCATGCTCACTCCACTCACACGCACGTCGTCATCATGTCCGATTTTTGGCCCTCTGCACATGCGCAAAGCCTTCTGAGCATGTGCAGAGGGTAAAAAACAGGTTACTTCCTGGTTAAAACCAGGAAGTAATGACATCCGGATGGGTGGGCGGAGCCTCCCGCTGCTACTGCTCTGGTTCGCCGAACCACACTCAGTTCGCACGAGCCGGTAAGAACCAGCAGGATTTCACCACTGTTATCAAGGCCTTATAAAGTGGTACTAACACTTCAAGACCAACAAATATAAAAGGGAGAAAAGTAAACAGAAGAATCCCTGAGCAATTAAATAAGCAAATTTAAGTCAATGTACTATAACTAAGTTTCTGATCTTTTAGAACGTTCTAGAACATTTAGAACATTCTAGAACAAAAAGCCATGGGGAAAAGGACAAAAAGCCAAAAGGACATGTTAAAACAGACAAGATTTTAATTGATCCATGGGATCTGGAGGAAAGCCCTCGCTATATGAACAAATCCTAATGCAACTTAGCAATAACGCCCCCCCCCCAGCTCTGGATTAATACTCACGTTTAAATGTCCCAGCTGGAAGAGTCTTGCTGTGAGCTTGACCACAGTTGTCAAAGATGCACTTAGAATGACAAGGCCAGAGATGAAGTCTAGCATTTGCAGCACCAGGTGATACCACTCATAATGTAATGGATCTTTGCACGAAGATGCAAACTTGCCATAAGGAAAAACCGATGAAATGGCATAACTGAGATAGTTTGTACCTGAAACCCCAGCAAAAGAATAATAGCAGTAGGGGCCCAGAAGGAGAGATGCCATGGCGATAGTGCCTTGAACAGGAGAGCTGATGACATTGAAGATGCCAAGGGCAAAAGCAGCCTCCCACTGCAATGGAAAACAAAAGTCTATTATCCCATTCGGCCTTCACATAATAGACAAAATAGTCATGATACTTTAATCTAGAGATTCCTAAGCAATCTTTTTGCCTGTCAACAGCTACTGATGGTCTCGTGTATTCCTTGACCTCGTTTTGGCTCTTTGATGCCTTTGGAATCACAAACGCTACCAAAACCCAAAAGAAACACATTCAACTTAGAAAGTTATACTGCAATTTAAAAAAAAACGATTGCCAAGAAACAAGATCTGCTGTTGTGTAAATTTGCACAAACGCAGGCAATGAACTTCAAAACCAAATCATCTTTTGGTTTCACATTTCACATCTTCACCAAATAACGTTGTATTGCACAATTTTCTATGCAATGTTCATGTATGTCAGGAATCAGACAATCAAGCCATGAAACATTTTCACAAGTCTGACGTGGTTTTCCTGTTATGCTGGCTGAAGATTTCGGAGGATGTGTCCAAAAAGTCTCTATTCCAAGTCCTTTTTACCAGTATTTTTATTGTCCGTTCATATAAAACATTTTCCTTTGCACAATTGCACTACTCTTCAGAGGAACAGAGATGTCCCCAAGTTTTGGATGAAAAAGTGAAGCTGGTGGCAGTAACACTTTGACTGAAACTATGCACAACACACACACACACACACCCCGTACAGCTTCAATCAGACTGTTGCAGCCACCAGCTTCACTTTTTTAACCATACCTGGGAACACAGAAAAAGGTGATAACCATTTTAGGAAGCAACTCAGTAGTAGGTTTCAATTTAGTTTGCTACCGTTTCACTCGTGCATGTGCTTGCGCAGGCAACACCTCTGTGCATGCGCAGAAGTGTCTGGGGAGGTGGGCAGAGCCTCCCGCCACCGCCATTACTGGTTTACCCGATCTGGGGTGAACTGGTAGCAACTCACCACTGAAGCACCTCCAAAATGAGGGACAGAATGCATCACTTAAAAATGAGGCATGCAGATGCCTGTTGTTTGGCTGTTTTTCAGGCCGTTTTCAGGCGCTTCAGCATCTGCAAAGACCAGCTGGTGATGGCACGCATGCCGTAGGTTCGCCATCATGGGTCTAGAGGCTACTTATTTGATGCAAGAAACCAGAAATATCTCCTTTTCTTCAAGTTTTTTTAATTGGACTTGGAATGGACCAGGGAATGGGTTCAAATAGTGGTTCGTCTTCTTCTTTTTAACTAATAGCTTCTTTGTCTTGCTTTTTTCATTATTAAGTCAGAAAAGGCAGATAAACAGCCAAGAGCACAAAGGAGGAGGAATAATAGTAGGTTATTATGTGACTCCAAAATTGGCAATAGGACCTCAGTGGTTTTTACAGGCTTTGGTAGATACTTTATGATGCTGACAGTCCCATATTCTAACTATGACTTTTGGGTGCTATCTAACAAAATGAAATTCAATGGTGAAAAAAGTAAGGTTCTACATTTAGGCAAGAAAAATCAAATGCACAAGTACAGTATATGTGGTACCTTGCTCAATAGTAGTAATTGTGAGAGGGATCTTGGAGTCCTAGTGGACAACCATTTAAATATGAGCCAGCAGTGTGGAGCAGCTACCAAAAAAGCCAACACAGTTCTGGGCTCCATAAACAGAGGGATAGAATCAAGATCATGTGAAGTGTTAATACCACTTTATAATGCCTTAGTAAGGCCACACTTGGAATATTGTTTTCAGTTTTTGTCGCCATGATGTAGAAAGGATGTGGAGTCTCTAGAAAGAGTGCAGAGAAGAGCAACAAAGATGATTAGAGGACTGGAGGCTAAAACATATGAAGAATAGTTGCAGGAACTGGATATGTCTAGTTTAATGAAAAGAAGGATTAGGGAAGACACGATAGCAGTGTTCCAATATCTCAGGGGCTGCCACAAACAAGAGGGAGCGAAGCTATTCTCCAAAGCACCTGAGGGCAGGACAAGAAGCAATGGGTGGAAACTAATCAAGGAGAGAAGCAACTTAGAACTAAGGAGAAACTTCCTGACAGTTAGAACAATTAATCAGTGGAACAACTTGACTCCAAGAACTTGTAAATTCTTCAACACTGGAAGTTTTTAAGAAGATGTTGGATAACCATTTGTCTGAAGTGGTATAGGGTTTCCTGCCTAACTAGGGTATTAGACTAGAAGACCTCTAAGGTCTTCCAACCTATTATATTATATTATATTATATTATATTATATTATATTATATTATATTATATTATATTATATTATATTATATTATATTATATTATATTATATTATATTATATTATATTATATTATATTATATTATATTATATTATATTATATTATGATGAATTTTTATGTTTACTTGATATCCTCCAAATGCGTATCTCGTTTATTCATTTCCTATGCATCAAAAAAGCAGCAAAACATTTATTTTGTTTAAAATAAATTTATTTGTTTGATGTGGCTTTTATTGGTTCTTTCAAGTCAGGAAATAAATATCTCCAGCTCTTGCCCAGTTTTGTAAACCTGGCGGAATATTTTAAATTGTGCATACTCAAAATCTTACATTATTTCTATGATCTATAGCCTAAGGCAGAAAAAAAAACCCATACTTTTCCAGTTTGTATCTACAGTTTGCTAGTTTAATTCTGTCTAGAATGTGAAATCGCATGGAATAGCCACATAAATTTACCAGGTATCTTGAGGTCCGCTGTTTCTCAGCCAGAGTAATAAGGACACCTGCAATAACAGCCTGTAGACAGAAGGGAAAACATATGGATTTATATCATAAAGTGAACAACATTAACAGTCCCTTTGTTCTTTCTGAAATATTTTGCAGAACAGTCTTTTTAAAAAAAAATAGCACAAGGAAGCAAATTTACTAACATCAGAAAAACTTTCTACATCATGCACAGGAATGATTTGCTATAAATGTCCTTGGAGATTCTCGGTCATCCAGGTCATGTTTGTCTCAAAAGTTGCTTTTTCAAAAGGCAACTTCCTTTGTTTTCCTTGAGGACGTTTCGCTTCTCATCCAAGCACCTTTGCGATTTGGAATGAAATTCTTCTTCTTTTTTAAGAAAAAGTCTTATATTTTTTCTGGTACTCAGATTTAGCTAGGTTCCTGTTAAACCATAATTAAATAGAGGTGATATTTGAAGTCTATAACGATTCCCAGTGATTATTCCAATGGGATAGCATGTGGTAAGGAACCATGTGATAGCTTATTCATGCATTTTTCCCCTTCACCACATACCTCCTGCAGATCTGACTCATAAATTCTATTAGTTTTAGTTCTACATTCCTGCATCAGTGTAAAATAGTGAGAGCAAATGAATTTTCAGTATGTTCAATATTCATTAAATCTGGGGTTTTACTAATCCCAAAATGGAAAGATAAATAGAGAATGAAATAAGAAAACAGGAGCAGCAGCCACTCAGTTTTATAAAATTTTGCTCTAGGGATGTAACAACAAATTTATAGCCCTTCTAGATATACACAAATTTGAAAAAGACTGGCCAATGTTTAAGTTTATCTCCAAAGACACACGCTATCTTTGTATCATGGGTTTAATAAGAATGAAGGAATAGGATTCTCTGAAATTTGCATCCATCAGAAGGTGGTTAAGCTGGAAACAATGGTTATGGATAGTTAAAGTAATAATTAGCCGGCTAATTTCCCAAGAGGATGAATGTAATTGCAAAGTATCAACCTGGAGACTAAAATATATGAAGAATGGTTGCAGGATTTGGGACTGGCTAGTCCCCAGAAGTGGCACTCGAGGGACCTCTCTGCTGGCGCATGGGCCATCACTCCAGGTCAGAGCTCTGTGGCGTTTCCTTTGTGAGATTCTGTTTTCCAGCAAACAGTGGTGGGTTTCAAATTTTTTTTTACTACTGGTTCTGTGGGTGTGGCTTGGTGGGTGTGGCTTGGCTTGGTGGGCGTGGCTTGGTGGGTGTGACTGCGAAATCTACATTCCCACCCAGTCACCCAGGGGACATTTACTGCAAAATCCCCATTCCCTCCCAGTCAGCTGGGACTTGGGAGGCAGAGAATAGATGGCCAGTCAGAGGTGGTGTTTACCGGTTCTCGGAACTATTCAAAATTTCCGCTACCAGTTTTCCAGAACTGGTCAGAACCTGCTGAAACCCACCTCTGCCTGCAAACGACAAAACAGAAACTCATGAAAGAGGTGTGGCTGTGATCTTAACTCTTGCTGCGCTGCCAGTGTTGGGGTGCCCCACCTCCTGCTAGCTGGGTGATCTTTGGGGCTCTGCTGCGCATTTTAGTTTGGGCATGCGCGCGTGCACAGTTTGGGCACTCGGTGTCTAAAAGGTTCACCATCACTGGGCTAGTCTAGAGAAAAGAAGGACTAGAGGGAACATGATAGCAGTATTCCAGTATTTGAGGGGCTGCACACAAAGAAGTCAACTTATTTTTCAAAGCACCAGCAGGCAAGATGGATGGAAACTAATCAAGGAGAGAAGCTACCTGGAATTAAGGAGAAACTTCTTAACAGTGAGAACAATTAACCAGTGGAACAGCTTGCCTTTAGAAGTTGTAAGTGCTTCATCACTGGAGGTTTTAGAGGAGACAGGACAGCCACTTGTCTGAATTGGTATTGGGTCACCTGGTTAAACAGGGTGTTGGACCAGAAGACCTCTAAGGTCCTTTCCAGCCCTATTCTATTCCATAGTATGGTTCAAAACAATTGATGATACAAGAGAGATTATAATTTAACTTGGTCCTATATGTTAAATTTCCTTTTTTGTGCTCCAGGCAGGAAAAAGTTAATTCAGTGAAAAAAGAATTCGAAAGCTCTAATTACCCTTATTTATTATAAAGAAGGTTAGGGATACAACATAATAATTTCTATACTTTTAATGAGCGCTCTACTTTTAATGAAAACCTACATAGGCTATCTCTAGTAGTAAGGTATTTGTCCATTTTCTCCATGCACTGAGAGAAAGCTCGCAGATATACAGTATGCATTTGCTCATTGTTTTGATAAATGATGCTCCTTTTATATAATTCTCAAAGTAAGAGCAACCTTACTAAAGTAAGTACCAGTCAGATTGTTGAATTCTGGGAATGCAATCTCAGTTCATTAGCCAGGCTGCGAAAAGGGAGTACACAACATTTTCATCTTCATACTTAAAAATATGGAGCTTAGTGCTTATAATATATACAGTATATATTATAAGATAAACGGATCATGTCATCCATTTTTCTTATAATATTTCCAAGAATAAAGCAGGGGAAGATATGTGTTTGCTATTCTGGGCAATCTTAATGTCATATTTATTTCTACTTTGATAAAGTAGCTACGCAACAGCACATCAGTTTGGCACAATAACCACTTGGCGTTGTCCAGCTCTACTTTTAATGAAAACCTACATAGGCTATCAAAATGTCAAAAATGTCAAAAATGACCAAGAATGATTGTCCCTGTAGACAGTAGGGAACAAGCAGAGAATCATCATTATTTGCATTTAGGCTCTGATGACCGAAAACGTGATGGGATTTTTAAAAATGACAGCGACTGACTAAATTCTGAAAGGATATTGGTTTTTCTTATTCATTGCAATGATCTACATTACCAGAAAAAGGGAATGAACTGTACAGGAGTTATCTATAACAGGGGTCTCACACCTTGGCAACTTTAAGACTTGTGGACTTGAACTCCCAGAGCTTTGCTGGCTGAGGAATTCTGGGAGTTCAAGTCCACAAGTCTTAAAGTTGCCAAGGTTGGAGACCCCTGGTCTATAACATACAGTGCCCTCTGGGATCGACATGCAGAATGACTTGCTGGTAGGAAATATCCCTGCCATTGGGGATTTTTGTACACAGAAACAAAAATCATACCAGTAAGAACTTTCTTTTATCCACTTTCCAGAAAGCAAAGGAACTCTATTTTAACGCCAGTGATATTATTTCTGCGATCAGGGTTGACAGATATTGCTTATTAAATTGTCCTTTCATTACAAAAGGATGAAGTCTTGCTTGTATTGAATATCTCCCTCTCCCTGAAGTCGTGCTCACCTACTTGAAATATTTGCTTACATCTTCTCTGGAATAAAGAGTTAGCCTTGAAGACAAAATAACAGGGTTTTTTTTTTAATGATAGCTGAACTCAGGAAAGCTGGTGTGGAGTTATTGAACTGTTGCTATGAGTGAAAGCCTGAAAGCACTTGGTATAAATCTCATCCCTTTCATGAATTTACTAAGAGGGTTAAGCTTTAAGCTGCCATCCATCTCTTGGCTTCAAAGATGTTTTCATACATTATTTTGGATCAGGATTCAGGAGGGCACCTGTTGTGGCTTCTGATGGATTCAGCTGAAAGTAGAAATGTAATCCAAATATCTTCGTATGCATACATGTTCATTCCCCAAGATATAATATATGCAAAGGAGATTAGATAGTTAGATAGTTAGATAATTAGATAGTTAGATAATAAGAAAGAAAGAAAGAAAGAAAGAAAGAAAGAAAGAAAGAAAGAAAGAAAGAAAGAAAGAAAATAGATAGACAGACAGACAGACAGACAGACAGACAGACAGACAGACAGACAGACAGATAGATAGATAGATAGATAGATAGATAGATAGATAGATAGATAGATAGATAGATACCCTGTTTCCCTGAAAATGACCCAACCGGAAAATAAGACCTAGCATGATTTTTCAGGATAGTTGTAATATAAGCCCTACCCCCAAAAGAAGCCCCAGTTAAGGTTGTCAACCAGATGGATGCATTTACTATCATATTTCCCCCAAAATAAGACCTAACCAGAAAATAAGCCCTAATGTGTCTTTTGGAGCAAAAATTAATATAAGACCCGGTCTTAGTTTCAGGGAAACACGGTAGGTAGGTAGGTAGGTAGGTAGGTAGGTAGGTAGGTAGGTAGGTAGGTAGGTAGGTAGGTAGTGGGTGGATGGAGAGAGAGAGAGAGAGAGAGAAAGATCTCCAAAAGATAAGACTTCTATACAATATCTTCCAACAAAATGGCTACCCATGCAACTTGCATCAAAAAGTGCCTGACCACACAAACCACTACAGCACAACCAACACAAGCTATGAAAATGTATCATATGCCATGTATCAAAAACATCTCAGAAACAACCAATAGATTATTACAACTGCATGGCATTACCATAGCACACACTATCAACTAAAGCCATCCAAACCATCTTAAGCATACTAAAAGACCCAATAGCTCAAGAAGAAAAAAACACAGTTGTGTATAACATACAGTGCCCTCTGGGACTGACATTCACACAGAGTGACTTGCTGGTTGGAAATATCTCAGCCATCAATGTGGCCTGGCATTGGGCTAGATCTATATAAATTTATCTTTTTATTAAAGTTTTAATCTTTTAAAATTTAAATTAATAATTTTCCTCTTAAGTTACAGCGGCACAATGGTTAGAATGCAGTACTGCAGGCTACTTCTGTTGACTGCAATTTGGCACTTTGAATCTCACCAGGCTCAAGATTGACTCAGACTTCCATCCTTCTGAGGTGGGTAAAATGAGGATCCAGATTGTTGGGGGCACAAGGCTGACTCTATGCTTAGAGAGGGCTGTAAAGCACTGTGAAGTGGTATATAAGTCTAAGTGCTATTGCTATTGCTCTTTCTAGTCCCATTTCTGGCACGAGATGAGATGGGATAAGTACAAGGGCTGTAACAGCCATTATGTTAAGCAGAAGACTAGCAGGAGGCATCCATGTCACCTTCTAGCAGTCAAATGGCACAATGAAAACTCCTTAAATTCACAACACGTGAACAGACTCAGTCCTAATTTCAACCGAGAAATTGTTGAACAAGCTAAATTCAAAAACATTAGGAAATTCTTGGAAACATGGCATTCAAACAAATCACCTATATACATAGAGATAAACCATATTTACAGCAAAAAAGCCAAGAAAACAAAAATACCAAAACATATCCTTTCCACAGCCTACACCCGGATAAACAGGGATTAACACCAGACAAACGATCAAGCAGAAAATAATACCCTAATCCAGGAACTTTCAAAGAGAAAATCACACCCTCACAAAAACTGGCAGGGCAAGTGTATAAAGAGGAAGCAAACCCTACATTCACTAGCAATGATGATGTTACCTAATACAGTGATAAAACAATTGCAAGGAAATTAACCAAGCTCAGAGAACATCAAGAATGCCACAGTTCAACCCTGGCTACATGTATTATCTTTTTAAAGATGTGTGTGTATGTGTATACATAGATGTATATATCTATATGTAACAGAATAACAGAGTTGGAAGGATCTTGGAGGTCTTCTAATCCAATGCCCTGCTCAGGCAGGAAACTCTATACCATTTCAGGCAAATTATTGCCCAATCTCTTCCTAAAAACCTCCAGTGTTGGAACATCCACAACTTCTGGAAGCAAGTCTTTCCACTGATGTTCTAGGACATTTCTCCTTAGTTTTAGGTTGGTTCTCTCCTTGATTAGTTTCCATCCATTGTTTCTTATCCTGCCTTCAGGTGTTTTGAAGAGTAGGTTGACCCCCTTTTCCTTGTGGCAGCCTCTTAGATATTGGAACACTGCTATCATGTCATCTTCAGTCCTTCTTTTCATTAAACTAGATCTACCCAATTCCTGCACCTGTTTTCATATCTTTTAGCCTCCAATCCCCTAATCATCTTTGTTGCTCTTTTCTGTACTATTTCTAAAACAGGAGTGTCAAACTCAAGGTCCACAGGCTGGATCTGGCCCATGGGGTGCTTAGAGCTGGCTTGGAAACAGAGATGGACCTGCCCATGGTGCCTCTACCAGCAAAAACAGAGCTCAGGAGGACCACGCATGAGCTTCATTTTGGGATGTAACAGTCTCCTGAAGCCCTCTGGCAGCAAAAATAGAGCTTGTTTTCATGGGCAGAGGGCTGCAGGATGTCGAGCTGGTCACACCGACTCTGGCCATGCCCATCCAGCCATGCCCATTCGGTGCCCTGAGGTCAAACACAATCCTGATGCAGCCCTTAATAAAATTGAGTTTGACATCCCTGTTCTAGATATCTTTTTTATATGGTGGCAACCAAAACTGGAAGCAATATTCCAAGTGTAGTCTTACCTAGGCACAGGGGTGAAATGCTACTGGTTCACACCGGTTCAGGCGAATCAGTAGTAATAAAAGCTACCGGTTCGGGAGAACCGGTAGTAAAAAAAAAAAAATCTACCGGTCCATTCGAACCGGTATTTCCGACAGGAAATCTTTCTAGTGAATCTAAATTGCACAGCACAGCTGTTCCCCGCCCTTGCTCTTCTACTTACCTTCTTAAGCCTCCACACGAGGCGTGTGTTTGGTGCGCACTGTGCATGTGCATTTGTGCAGCATGCATTTGGCATGCACTGCACATGCGCATGCATGAATTTGGCGTGCACTGTGCATGCGCATGTGCACAGTGTGCATTTGGCACACATCACGCATGTGCGGGCAGCGAACAGGTGGCAAATCACGGAGGATTTCACCACTGCCTAGGCATTATAAATAGGTACTAACTCTGTGCAGCCTAGGACTCCAGACTGTGGGCAGAGTTAGCCTGCAGTACTGCATACTAACCACTGAACCACCAGGGGTTTTGCAGTGGCTAGAAAGCAGTATCCCAATTCATGGTTCCCTGCACTTGACATGTTTTGCCTAATGGCTACTTCCGTGATTGCTCGTGTGACTTGTAACACTTGTGTGATTCCCTGAGCATTCCAAAAAGTGCTGATGAAGCAAAAACTCCCGGAGATGAATTCCATTTTTATTTTCTTAAATTTATGTTATTAACCAAACTTATAGAACCACTCAACTCATACATAGGTGACTCCTTCCATCCAAGCCCCCTGAGCCACTGTGAGGGGTGTGATTAGTAAATTTATTAACATTCCTTCTGTAACATTCCCTTATATATAATATTCATTCGTTCCAACTTCAATTCATTTACCCAATAATATTTTTGAACTCAGATAAATATAGATTTGGCGTTTAGTTTTTTATTAGGTTTCCTCCCCGTCCTGCCCCCTGCCCAGTCCCCCCTTCCTCCCCACCCCCTCCCATGCTCCATTCCAACAGTCTAAAAATCTTGATGTTCACATTTGTGGTCTTTACGGCAACATTAAAATAAGAGTTTGAGTAGATAATTTATAAAAGCCTGAAATTATAATCTTGGCATTACCACACCATGAAAAAGTTCCCATGAACAAAAGCAGAAACATCTGGAGTCATGAGTGACTGTTGGCAAAATATATCAGGTTAAAAAAAAATAATGCTTGCAGAGTTTCTAGCCAGAACAAATAACACAACAGAAGAAGAACATTTGGGAAGCCTTTTTTCACCGTCTGCCTTTCCAACCCAGACTCCCTCATTTACACATGTGGTGGAGGGAACAAAGAGAAACAGAACGGAGATTATTTCATGGCTGCTGGGCCAGCTCCAGGAGGAGAGTTTAAGCTATTGGATTATCAGTTTCCACATTGCATTCAGTGTCATGGCAAGAAGCCGCTCTTGCTTTTCCTCCCAAATATTGCGAAAGTATAGTTCTGCGGATTTTTTTTTGTTCTTTTGTTTGTCCTTTTTTTTCAAGTTCTGCCATTTTACTTTTCATCTTTTGCAAAACACTCTAAGCTACAGGTCAGCTACAGCCAACAGTAGGGCTGAAGATTTCAAAACAATACAGAAATTTCAGACTTGTTAAAATGATGGATTATTTGCTTATATGCCTCTTCCTGTTTTACCTGTTTTGTTTTTCCTTCTCAAGTTCTTCCCATCTTCTTGTCAGACATCCACTCCCACCCCTTCCTTCCTGTCCCACTCCTGTCTAAATATCCTGCCTCCCTTCCCATTGCTGCCTAATTATTCTGCCATATCTTTATTTCGTAGATTTCTGCCTCAAGTATTCTGGATCATTCCATTGGACCAGAGTGGGGAAAAACGGCCCTTATATGACTTGTGGACTTCAACTCCCAGAATTCCTGAGCCAGTCATGTCATCAAGAGGACATTGTTCCCCACTTCTGTATATGGTCTATGGACCAAATCCAGCCGTAGTTCAAATGTTCCTTGAAAGGGGTCAGGTCATACTTCTGGATAAAAAGATGGTCTTCCAACAAAACACTTTGGAAAGAGGTGGAGTCAAAATAAGAGCTAGAGAAGGATGTAGTCAAGAGCCACAGTGGTGCAGGAGTGCGGTACTGCAGGCTACTTCTGCTGACTGACTGCAATTTGGTAGTTCAAATCTCACCAGGCTCAAGGTTGACTCAGCCTTCCATCCTTCCAAGGTGGGTAAAATGAGGACCCAGATTGTTGTTCTTGGTTCCTTAGGCCTGATAGCAGTCTCTCCTGTTCCCCTAAGCAGTCTGATTTCTCAAGCACAATGGAGATACCCCCCAACGTATTAGAATTACTGAACTAAATTTGGCTATTATAAAATATGGGATTAGGTAGCATATTCTTCTTTGCCTGAGGGAGTGAAATTACTTAGGAAACACGTGCAATAGGTGTGTCTTTGTAGCAAAAACAAAACAGCAGTTAAAAACCCATTAACTAGGAAAGATCTGCTTTGAATTTCTTCTTCTCGTCTTTCCCCAAGGGCTTTCAATGGTAGGATTTTTCCTTGAAAATTGTAGTAGTGTTTCTCCAGAAAAGCTGACTTGGAAGAGTTTTCTCAAGATATCTTCTTTTTCCTTGAAATTTAATGGGAATATGGGTGATGGCAGACCATTGGGAGAGATTAAAAGCCAGGATATTGACATAGCTTCTGTCCACCTCATCACACTGCGATCATAAAGTTCAGTGTCTTCCAAAATTCTGTTCTTGAAGGAATTTTCTCAGGAAACTAGTAGAGAAAATGCGGACGAATGTGCTTTTTATGCCATTACTAACTCCAACAACACTTTGGTTAACACTTTGGCTTATCTAGAAGCTGCTCACAATGATGTTCTTGAACTTTGATCTATACAGAACATCAGAAAGATTCAAGAACTTTTTGGAAGCCCAAACTGTGCTTCCCTCACCATCTTAGGTCAAAATAGACATGATGTTGGAGTTCCATTTTAATATTTCCCAGAGTGGTTTTTTTCTGTTAAAAAAATACCCATATCTTCTAAAGTACTTACATCCTCATTTCTGAAAAAAATGCCACATCTTCATCACTTCCCCAATTTAAAAAAATCCTCATCCCCACATAAATCAGTAGTGGGATTCAGCCAATTCACACCACTTTGGGAGAACCGGTTGTTAACTTTCTGAGCAGTTTGTTGAACTGGTTGTTGGAAGAAATCATTAGGGCAGAGAACCGGTTGTTAAGTTACTTGAATCCCACCACTGACATAAATCTGCTAATAATATAGGCATAATATCAGTAATTTATGCTCTACTTATGGAGCTGTCATAGCAGGTTTAATTTAATTTGGTTCGAAGCAATTACAGTTCCCAATTGCTAGAAATTAAGGAAAACACTTCAGAAATGAGCCTATAGACATAAGAGCTCTACCATCTTTTTTTCAATGAATTCAAAAGTTGGTATAGGGTAACCCTTGACCCTTAAAGGGATCTTGGAGTCCTAGTGGACAACTATTTAAATATGAGCCAGCAATGTGCAGCAGCTGCCAAAAAAGCCAACACAGTTCTAGGTTGCATAAACAGAGGGATAGAATCAAGATTACATGAAGTGTTAATACCACTTTATAATGCCTTGGTAAGGCCACACTTGGAATACTGCATTCAGTTTTGGTTGCCACATTGTAAAAAAGATGTTGAGACTCTAGAAAGAGTGCAGAGAAGAGTGGAGTGGACTGGAGGCTAAAACATATGAAGAATGGCTGCAGGAACTCGGTATGTCTAGTTTAATGAAAAGAAGGACTAGGGGAGACACGATAGCAGTATTCCAATATCTCAGGGGCTGCCACAAAGAAGAGGGAGTCAAGCTATTCTCCAAAGCACTTGAGGGTTGGACAAGAAGCAATGGGTGGAAACTAATCAAGGGGAGAAGCAACTTAGAACTAAGCAGAAATTTCTTGACAGTTAGAACACTTAATCAGTGGAACAATTTGCCTCCAGAAGTTGTGAATGATCCAAACCTGGAAGTTTTTAAAAGAGATTGGACAACGATTTGTCTGAAATGGTAGAGGGTTTCCTGCCTGAGCAGGGGGTTGGACTAGAAGACCTTCAAGGTCCCTTCCAACTCTGTTATTCTATTCTATTCTATTCTATTCTATTCTATTCAGCAGTCCTGAGAGTGAAAGGACACACCACTTCTGGCCTCCAATTTATTGAGTACTTTAAAAGGATACTGTGGTCAGTGTATCCAAAGCTATACAAAGATCTTTTATCTCTCCTGCTAAATATAATCCATTAGGGTTACCAGATCTATTTTAATGCCAAAACAGAGCCTGAAAAAACCAGGAAAATAAAAATCTATATAATATGTTTCCTCTACGGTGCTTCCCTGTGTGTTTAATGCTTTCCTGTTCAGTCAACTTGAAAGTACATTTTGGCAGGAACATCTATAGAAATAAAGAGAGACATACTCAAGACCGTGGGGAGCAGGATGTACTTGGCCCTAAGATCACAGGTTGGAATCCCCTCTTATAGATGCTAAATTTTATAAGGCTACAAAAGGCAAAGGCAAAATATTTTTCATGAGCATACATGATTGACTACTCTTAGTCTGCGTACATATAAAGGATACTGAATATTTATCAAAGTATTGACTCTAACTTAGTTTCTTCTGTTGCATTCTCAATTGTCAGTATCTCTGCTGTCAATAAGCAATACAGGTAGTCCTCAACTTACAACAGTTCATTTAGTGACCATTCGAAGTTACAACAGCACTGAAAAAAGTGACTTATGGCCATTTTTCACACGTATGTTTGCAGCATCTCCATGATCATGTGATCAAAATTCAGATGCCTGGCAACTGGTTCATACTTATGACCCTTGCTGTGTCCTACGGTCATGTGATTATCCTTTGCAAAACGTTTGGCATGGAAAGTCAATGGGGAACCCAGAGTCACTTAGCAACCAAGCTGCTAGCTTATCAACTGTGATGATTCGCATAACAACTGTGGCAAGCAAGTTCGTAAAATGGGACAAAACTCATTTAACAAATGTTTCACTTAACAACAGAAATGTTGGGCTCCATTGTGATCGTACGTCAAGGACTATCTGTATGGCACATGGTTTTCACAGCATGTAAGAGTTCTTGGTAGGACTATGTTATCCTGATATCTAGAAAAATCACAGGCCAATAAAATAAGGTTCCTCTTCTAGATAACTGTGACCATCAGAAGAATTAAACTGATAGCTTTACACACAGTACATTGCTTTGCCCTTTTGGAAGCTCGTATCTTTGCTAGGTTCTAGGATGAAGTTCTAAGAAAAAGAAATCTGAAAACGCTTTGATTCTTGATTTTTTAAGAGTTGTTTCAACTTCAATTCCCCTGAGCCTAGATCAGGGGTGTCAAACCCAATTTCATTGAGGGCCGCCTCAGGGTTGTGTTTGAACTCATGTGGGGGGGGGGGCAGTGTGGGTGTGGCCAGTTCAACATCACTCATGTTGGGGGCACCTGTGGTGGCCCAAGTGCTCTGCCAGCAAAGCACTTTTTTGCTGGCAGAGGGAGAGGTGGGTTTCAGCAGGTTCTGACCAGTTCTGGAGAACCGATAGTGGAAATTTTGAGTAGTTCGGAGAACCGGTAGTAAAAATTCTGACTGGCCCCGCCCCCATCTATTCTCTGCTTCCCAAGTCCCAGCTGATCAGAAGGAAATGGGGATTTTGCAGTAACCTTCCCCTGGAGTGGGATGGCAGCCCTGCAGGCCAGATCTAAGCATCCCGTGGGCTGGATCCAGCCCATGGGCCTTGAGTTTGACACCCCTGGCCTATTCAAACGTTGAAACAGACTGAGCCTGGTACCCAAGCCTTGAAATACTGGCACCACATTATACTATTCACCCTGTGCCTTTTGTGAATCCACTTATCTGCCTGCTTGTGAGCTCACTTAACCGACTATAATCCTTGCTTAATAACAAAACAGCAAGTGCTGGGATTGTGGTCATTAAGTGATGCAGTCCACATGAAGTTCCGCTTTACAACTACCTTGTTTACCAATGATATTCTGATAGTTAACTGAGGACTACCTGTAAACAAATTTGCAAGCAATCTCAAGTTCAATGACAAAAACACTAAAGTTTCTGGATCAGAAATTATGTGTTTGAAAGTTACAGGTTGTTTAGATTTGTCTGACAAGTTGCGCAATTTCAAATTCTCGCAGTTCTCGTTCTATCATTTCTATTTGTTCTGACGTGGCTCCCAAACATGACAGGCATGCTGTTTTTAACTAAATATTCCCTTTATTAGGAGTGCCAGCAACCCCGGCAAAGAGCCTCTCTTACACACACACACAGCAGGCTAACACAGTCTCAAAGTACCTGTGGAAAGTGACACTCACTCACTTTCTTCATGAAAAGGCCCCAATACACCAGGAACCTCTCTCTCCCCACACTCATAAAGGAAGTCCTGGAAGGTGCGCTCGCTCATTTCCAGCATCACACACACACACACACACACACACACACACTCAGAAGGCGCGCCAACTCTCAGTACCGCAGATTCCACGAAAGAATTCTGATAAAGCTCCAGATAGGATTCACAAGTTCGGACTATCAGTGGCTGACCAACAGGGAGACAAATAGTCATCTGCCACACCTATTTGTTTCCCCTGCCACCGCCTTTTATCGCCAGAGCTAAGGTGGGGCTTAGCTAGCAGGGGTGGCTCTTCCATCTCGATGACCGGCCCATAGCGTCCAGCTGCTCTCCTCTCCTCTGCCTTCTGCATCAGGCACAGGACCCAGCTGTTCCTCCTCTTCCTCATCATCCACTCTGGGCCTGGGGGCTGTTGCCTCTCCATCTGGAGGTCTGATGACTGCCCAGGCTCCACCTCTGTCTCTATCTCTGACAGCACCATTCCCGCTTCCCCCCCTTGGAGCTCTCTGATTGCCTTGATGCTGGTCCCAACTCCCACTCTTCCGCCTTCTATGATTCAGTTACCGGAGGCGCCGATGGCCAATAGTCCACAACACCATTCACCTTTTTAAAGAGGTTTACACTGATTCAGCCACTAATCATCCGCATGAACAAGTATTCATCTAATGGGTTTTGTTTCAGTATTTCAACTATTTGCAAAGTCTCCCAGAGAAGAAGTGACTGCCTTTCTCTTGACCTTGAGCTGCAATTGATCCGAGCTACATTTTTTTTAAAGCATTTGTTTGATAAAGCAAGGCAAAAATGGAAATTGATTTCATCTGATGTGTATAATTATGAAAAATAAATATGATTAATGAAGTTACTCTTCGGTTTACATTTCATAATTTCTCTCCACTATCACATTACAAATTACATTTCAGAACAGCTTTTTGAAGTCCCTGAAATCCGCAACCAAGCTTATCAAGAATTTGCACATCTCTGGTTTAGAAAGGAAAGGAAAAAAAAAAGCTTTCACGGCCCTTTTTATTCCTAGGATAACTTTTTCACTAGAAATTAATCAGCCCTTTTGCATATTTTCACTAGAAATTAATCATTCCAGTTGCATATTATTAGTATTGAGGAAAAGCGGCATTCTAGAACCATGATACTGAAGCTTCAAATATTTGGCAGGTATTTCCAAATGCATTGATATAATAAACTTTTAATAACTTAGATATTAAGTTATCCTCTAAACCAGTCACTTAAATCCACACCTTAACATCCTTTCTGATACATCTATCAATTCTGCCTACCAAAGATCCGCTCCAGATGGGAGAAGCAATGCGAACGCTCCATCCAACAAACCCTGGTTTATAAGAAAAAACAGGAAAAAAGGCAATCGTCCCCAAAATGAGGCTTAGGATTCCAGAGGAAATGAGCATTTTTCCAGTAACTAAAAACAATTTCCTTGTGTTCATTTTGAACCTCTCTTCTTTCCTTCTGTAAATTGCACAAGATTTACAGCTGACACATGCCATTGCACACCAAAGCGTCTTGGAGACTGTTGCCATGGGTGTTCTCTTATTGTTTGCTTGCTCAGGTGGATCGCAAACTCATTTTATAATTGAAATACAAGGCACTGAGGTGGAATTAGGAACAATTACAGGTAGTCCTTGACAATGGAGCCCACAATTTTGGTTGCAAACTATGGTGGCTGTAAAGCAGATCACCACATGACTGGGCTTTAATTTACGCCCTTTTTACAGCAGTCGTTAAGCAAAAAATGGAAGTTATTAAGCAAAGAAAGCTATCATGAAGTCTTTTTGGTCTTAAGTGAACCCAAATTAGTTTCCAGCAACAAAAAATATAATATAAAATAAAATAATAAAATCAAATATAAAATCAAATCAAATCAAATCAACGAAATAATAAAATAAAGTAGTAAAGTAAATAATAAAATAAAATAAAATAATGAGATGAGATGAGATGAGATGAGATGAGAGAAACGAAACAAAACGAAACAAAACGAAACAAAACAAAACAAAACAAAACAAAACAAAACAAAACAAAACGGATAGGCTGGTCAAACAGTTTCATGATGAGTAACTCCAGAAACCTAACGGGGCCTTTAGGTTTCTGGAGATAAACCATAAATGCAGGTTGGTTGCTGAGCACCCAAAATGCAGTCATATGATCACAGGGTGAGGCAAACATCAAATTCAGGTCGTAAGTCCCTTTTTTAAGGATTTGTCATAACTTCAACTTGTCACTAAGTGACTGGTCATAATTTGAAGACTACCTGTAGCATATGCAAGAAACGGTGTCACTTACTGCCTCCCTAGTACGTAGCTCATCTTCAGGAGGAAATATTCAGGATTATTCAGGGTAACATCCCTCATTTTGTTGTCTTCTTAATCCTGTTAGGATTTCCAGAATTCCAAGTTAGTATGGCTGAAATTCAACACCATACTCAAAGAGAGTAGACTGGTGTAGAGCAGAGGTGGGGAATGATGGCCCTTTTATGACTTGTGGACTTCAACTACCAGAATTCCTGAGGCAGCAGGAATTAGGGACCACCTTTGGTGGGAAGGTAACAGCGTTCCATGTGCATTTGGCGTAGGGTCATGCCAGCCACATGACCATGGAGACATCTTCAGACAGCGCTGGCTTTTCAGCTTTGAAACGGAGATGAGCATCGCCCCCTAGAGTCGGGAACATATGTGCAAGGGGAACCTTTACTTTTACCTTTACCCTGTTACTGCAGAGTAATAGCATGGAATTGGGGTGCAGGATAAATTGGGCAGCACACAGAGTTTTCAAAGAGAGAAGCGTGACTGAGAAATTCAGGAGGAATAACACTTCTCAGGTTCTATTGCCTAAAGTGATCCGATCACTCTGCTTAATGCTAAAGCCAGCAGCGGAGGACTCCATCCAATGGGAATACAGCCACTGGCATCTCAGGAATGTGGAAAAAACACACCAGACATGTGGCAGGAAAGCAAATGAAAACCTCTCCATATGAACTGCACAAGATCTTCAGTTTATCGTCATGGCTGCTAATACAACAACGGACCAGGAATAGAGTGCTTCTTCCTTGACATTATTGAGACAGAGATAAAGAAAAGGATTCAGTACATATCCAGTAACGAAGACTGGGGGAAGGTGGCTTTTTAGAAGCTGTTTAATTATCATTCCCAGCATCCCTCGCTCCTGGCTATTGCGGTGAAGAGTTTCGTAGCTCAGCAACATCTGGAGCTCTGTAACCTCTGCATCCACATGTTAGAATATCTCCTGGGCTTTCCTCTGTTTTGCTATCCCAGCAGATGTTTTGCAAAAGTTAAGCCATTTGTTTTTAGGGCAACAGTTTAGCACAAATTATTTATTAGCAGGGTCAAAGCAGTTCCTCACATAGCTGGCTGCCATTGAGAATTTAATCATTCCAATGGTATTCCAATGGCCCAAGGTTTAAACAAATCCCAAGAAGTCAGGGAGAAAATATTAATGCAAAGAAAGATTGGGATGTTTGGACCATATGTTCAATCTTCAATTATAAACAATGAAGATTCCTGGTATGAAGCAAGATAGTTCTCTTTAAGTGCCCTGATTTATTGTTTAAACAGCTCTTTTGCCCAATTCCCCAGGAGGACGAACCACTTCCTTGTGTACACAGAGTTATTGACCTTCTGGCTGAGTCAGAGTCATTGTTTTGGGTTATGTTCAGCGGAGCTCAAATGAAAACCCAACTTCCTGTGTGTCCAAAAAAATCCAAAAAAATTCTGATAACTGCAAAGAAGGATGAACTAAGCATGGCCCTGGCTTGCAATCACCGTCCCCTTTCAGGATTAAATATAAAGGGTTTATCAAGGGGGTCTCAGGGGGGATTCTGCCTGCTTTGGATTAAGATTTGCTGTCATCTGCCTTGCTCATCTGAGACAGGTTTTTACTCTTGGTTATTGCGACCAGAAATGAACTGGGAATTAGAGAAATTAGATTGCACAATGGTGGGGACTGCATCATTGCTGTGAATGCTAATTTCTAAGAACAACATCTGCTTATGCTAATCTGTGACACAATAATAATCAGGGGTGTTAAACTCGTGGCCTATAGGCCGCATCCATCTCACGGTGGCCATGCCCATCCCCAGTTTAGCGAAGAGGAGGGAGTCACAATACGTCACGTGACGACAATGTGACATCGCAAATTTGACACCGGTGCACAATATGGAAGCAAAAGGTGGACTTTAAAGGAGCAGAATAGAAAGAGTGCTGACACTTTTAAACTTCGATGGTGGGGAAGATTCCTGAGATACCCTGGGAATTGGGTATGAATGAAAAGAAGGACTAAGGGAGACATAATAGCAGTGTTCCAATATCTAAAGGGTTGCCACAAAAAAGAGGGAGTCACCATATTCTCCAAAGCATCTGAGGGCAGGACAAGAAACAATGGGTGGAAACTAATCAAGAAGAAAACCAACCTAGAACTAAGGAGAAATTTCCTGACAGTGAAAACAATTAATCAATGGAATGACTTGCCTCCAGCAGTTGTGGATACCAACACTGGAGATTTTTAAGAAAAGGTTGGACAACCATTTGTCGGAAATGATGTAAGATCACCTGCTTGAATAGAGTGTTTGGACCAGAAGACCTCCAAGATCTCTTCTAACTTGTTATTCTGTTAGAAATGGATCATCAAACAAATCAACCAAGAATTATCATTGGAGGCATAAATAACCAGCCTCACATTATTCTATTTTGGACAAATTTTGGGAAGACCTGGTTTTCTGGAGAAAGTTCTAATGTTGGGAAAGGTGGAAGGAGAGAGAAGGGGACAACATCCACCAGCAAGGTGGATCGATTTGGCTACAGTGGCTATATATCATTAGTTCTGAAAGACCAGTGAAGGATAGATCATCATGGAGAATATCTATGTCACGGGTGTCAAACTCTATTTCATTGACGGCCGCATCAGGGTTGTGTTTGACCTGGAGGGGGGCATGGCCAGGGTCGGCCTGGCCACATCCACATCACTTGTGTGATCAAATGCCACTTTTGCTAGTAAAAGTGGCATTCTGCTAGCACTCTGCCAGTGAAAACGGAGTTCGCACACGGCCCTCTTGAGCTCTGTTTTCACTGGCAGAAGCACCGCAGGCCAGTCCTTTGCTGTTTCCAGGACCAAATCTAAGCACCCTGCAGGCCGGAGTCTGGGCCACTTGAATTTGACACCCCTGATCTATGTGATCATTAGGATATGAAAACGACTTGATTTTCATATCATCAATCAAGATTGAATACTCATTTAATCATGAAAACGTAATTGTATCTTAACACAGGGCAGAAAATTGTAACCTTCATACAGATCCATTTCTCGTCCTGGTGTAAATGGCTAATTCTTTTTGAGATCCTTCATCTTCAAACTGGATGGGATTCAATACCCCTCAAAGTGAATAAACATCTGCAGAAAATCAAATATCATTTTTAACTGACTTTATTCCCCCCCCCCTTTTTTTTTTTTCCTTGGATCTGGCTCATTTTGGGGAATATGATCATCCCAAAGCAACAAACATTTTTTTGCTTAGAAAAAGCTATACATTCCTGAAGTGATGGGTAGTTTCTGATACCCCTTTCACTACAAAACTGCCTTCTGTGTAGCAAAACACATGGTTAGTGGAATGAAAGCAACACTTTAAAAAAAAATCAGTGATACTGAAAACAAGATACTTACGGGACCGCCTGCTGCTACCGAATACCTCTCACCGACCCGTGCGCTCTCACAGAGAGGGACTCCTCAGGGTGCCGTCGGCGCGACAGTGTCGTCTGGCGACACCCAGGGGAAGGGCCTTCTCTGTGGGAGCTCCGACCCTGTGGAACGAGCTCCCCCCAGGACTTCGTCAACTTCCGGACCTCCGAACCTTTCGCCGCGAGCTCAAAACTTACTTATTTATCTGCGCTGGACTGGGTTAGTTTTTTAAGTTATGGGTTTTTAATGGTGATTTTATAGTTTAGGGTTTTATATCGGTCGTTTGACCGTTTTAGTTTTAAATTGGCCGGTTAAATATTTCATTTTAAATGTATTTTAAATTTATTGTGTACCTATGTGTTTTAATAAGGCTGTACACCGCCCTGAGTCCTTCGGGAGAAGGGCGGTCTAGAAATCTAATAAATAAATAAATAAATAAATAAATAAGATCCAAATAATTGAGCAGAGATAGAATGGACTTCCAGAGTCTCTCAAACACTCACCTTAATCAAAACAAATAGTTAATATTTTTTTTAATTTGAATTTATATCCCGCCCTTCTCCGAAGACTCAGGGCAGCTTACAATGTGTTAAGCAATAGTCTTCATTCATTTGTATATTATATAACAAAGTCAACTTAATTGCCCCCAACAATCTGGGTCCTCATTTTACCTACCTTATAAAGGATGGAAGGCTGAGTCAACCTTGGGCCTGGTGGGACTTGAACTTGCAGTAATTGCAAGCAGCTGTGTTAATAACAGACAGACTTAGTCCGTTGAGCCACCAGAGGCCCAAGGTTAATACCTTACTATGTTGGATGGCATTAATTTATTCTCAAGGTGAATTAATTGACTTAGGGGAGAAAGATTGGCCCTCAACAGTGTTATGCAGGAGTGTCAAACTCACGACCCATGGGCTGAATGTGTCACACGCTGACCACACCCACCCCTCTTTTAACGAAGGGGGGGAAAGTCATTGCTCTGTCTCCCTCCCCACCTCAGTCCGGGAAACACGTGAATAAATCACGTGACAACAATGTGATACTGTGAGTTTGACACAGTGGTGAAATCCTATTTTTTTTTACTACTGGTTCTGTGGGCGTGGCTTGGTGGGCATGGCAGGGGAAAGATACTGCAGTCTCCATTCTCTTACCACTCCTGGGGGAAGGATATTGCAAAATCTCCATTCCAACCCCACTCTGAGGCCAGCTAGAGGTGGTATTTGCCGGTTCTCTGAACTACTCAAAATTTCTGCTACTGGTTCTCCAGAACCTGTCAGAACCTGCTGGATTTCACCCATGGATTGACACCTTTCTAATGCAACTAGAAAGAACATCTTGAGGAGCATCAAGAGAAGTTTAGAGTACAGATAAAGGGAAGTAATGATTCCTTCTACTTTGCCTTGGTCAGGCCTCATTTGAAGTACTGCATTCAATTCTCCACACTTTGTTTAAAAGAGCCAGAGAAGGGCAACCAAGATGGCGAAAGGACTGGAAAGCAGATCCTACAAGGAACCATTTAAAGACCTAATATATTTAAGGGCCTCTGGTGGCTCAACGGACTAAGTCTGTCTGTTATTAACACAGCTGCTTGCAATTACTGCAAGTTCAAATCCCACCAGGCCCAAGGTTGGGTCAGCCTTCCATCCTTTATAAGGTAGGTAAAATGAGGACCCAGATTGTTGGGGGCAATAAAAGTTGACTTTGTATATAATATACAAATGGATGAAGACTATTGATTAACACAGTGTAAGCCGCCCTGAGTCTTCGGAGAAGGGCGGGATATAAATTCAAATTAAAAAAAAAAGTTGCAAAAGAAAGATTTCAGAATGGACATGTTATTTCCATATATTGGATGATCTGCCACATTGAAGAGCATTTTGGACTTTTTCTCACTATCTCAGAGGGTAAGACTAGAACTAATGTAACTTCAAGGATGTAGATCAGGGGTGTCCAAACTTGGTCCCTTTAAGACTTTTGGACTTCAACTCCCAGAGTCCCTCAGCCAGCAAAGCTGGCTGAGGAACTCTGGGAGTTGAAGTCCAAAAGTCTTAAAGGGACCAAGTTTGGACACCCCTGATGTAGATGGTGATTACTTACTGGGATTTCAATTCCCAGAATTGCGCAGCCAGCTTAATGGAGAAAAAACTGCAGTAGTGGATTCAGCTAGAATTGGAAACCTACAATCAAACATTTAAAAGAACAAAACAAAACCATACTGGTGTGATTTTACTCTGATATGCTTTACATATCTGGTTCACATTCCTTTTTTTTTTTTGCTAATTATTAATTTCTCAGGATGAGATTTGTTATAATGAGAAAGAACACTAGGTGTCGCTAGGCAGCAACATTTGAAACAACAATATCCGTTTCTGCTTTCCTTAATCCGCTCTTCTTCCTCTCAATCTTTCTGATTTTCCTATCATAATCCATTTCAGGTTTTTAAAAAAACAAAATTTTCTCTGTAGTTTTGTTGGAAGGATCACCCAACAGTTCTGGAAAAGTATTTTCTCCCCACCAATTCCCTCAGAAATATAAATAATAATATTAAGACAAGTTTTTTTACCCTTCTGTCTAATGCAAATGTTTAGTTCAACTAATTCTGCTTCATAGTTTTAATTTGACTTGGTGGGTTTTGTTTTGTTTTTTGCAAGCAAGGGGAAGGACCCACTGAATTGATAGAATCAGCAAGTGTCTGGATAGATTACAAAGCCAAAAAGAGAACTGGAAGGGCTGCAAAGTTCTTTTTTATAAGTTTTTGTTCTATTTTTCCATATATTTGAAGGTGGTGGGGGGAGGAAGGAAAGTTCTTTTAAAACACTCAGTGCTGCTTGATGTGTTTTTCCCTCCTTCTTCACCTAAATGAATCCCAAATCCCAAGTTTCTAACAGGTTTAACACACTTCTGTGTTAAAGACAGCCTGCCCCAAAGGCCTCCAGGCATTTAACAGCTCTATGACCATGGCTTCAAATTAACATGGCTTTTGATTCCGAACCATTAAGTCAAGCAACCATTAAAACATAAAGCAATGCAAAGTGTCAATTACCTATAAATTGAGGTTGGCTAGGAAGGCTCTCATCACCATGTATCACCACCTATTCCTATAAACCAGGAGGCAACCAATGTCTGTCTGTCTCTCTGTCCATTGATCCATCCAGGGGTGAAATCCAGCAGGTTCTGACTGGTTCTGGAGAACCGGTAGTGGAAATATTGAGTAGTTCGGAGAACCGGTAGTGGATATTTTGAGTAGTTCAAAGAACTGGCAAATGCCACCTCTGGCTGGCCCCAGAGTGTGGTGAGAATGGAGATTTTGCAGTATCCTCCTCTTAGGAGTGAGGTGGGAATGGAGATTTTGCAGTATCCTTCCCCTGCCATGCCCACCTAGCCACGCCCACCAAGCCATGCCCACAGAAACGGTAGTAAAAAAATTTGGATTTCACCACTTCATCCATCCATCCATCCATTAATCCATCCCCCATCCTAAAATGAGGAATTAAACTTGAGAATTATCATTTTTTTAAAAAAAATATCCCCAGTATCAATAATATTCTGGCTTTTTGGAACAGTTTATCCATCCAACCACTGATAGCCCCATTACCTTTGGCTAGCTCTTAAGAAGGCTGACAGCGAAGAATGTTCTTTAGACATTTCTTTGAAGATAACACTAATTGCTAACTCTACCTGATGTTGTTGAGCTTTCTAGTGTAATGATTGTTATCAATTTGTGATTGATTTTTGGTGACCTGTGATTTCAGTGTATGATTTTTTTTTCTCTTTTGCTTTTATGGGAACTATCCAGCATCAATGGAATGGGGGGTATTCATGATTTTGCAGCTCATCTTTATCATCCTCAACAGGAGGTGTGAATGGCTCAGGGGTTAAAGACACTGTGCTTGTTAGCTGGAAAACTGACAGCCCGGGTTCGAGACCCAAGTGCTGCACGAGGGATGAGCTCCTGTTACTTGCTCTAGCTCCTGCCCACTTAGCAGTTCGAAAGCATGCAAATTCAAGTAGATAAATAGGTACCCCATTGATGGGAAGATAACAGTGTTCTGTATAACTTGGCATATAGTCATGCCGGCCGCATGACCACAGAAGTGTTTTCGAACAAGGTTGGCTCCCTCAGCTAAAAAACAGAGATGAACACCTTCTGCTAAAGTTAGTCATGATTGGAAATGGGAAACTTTTACTTTTACCTTTCCATTATCACCAGAGGTGGGTTTCACATATTTTTATCACCGGTTCATCGCACACTTGCTTTGTGTGCACGCCTTCCACGCATGCACTCGGCTTTCCGTGCATGCGCTTTGCTTGCGCGTGCCTTCCGTGCATGTGCCAAGCCTCCAAAATGTGGCAAAATAGGATGGCATAGTGCTGGGGGGGGGCACCTGCAATCGCCGCTACCGATTCACCCAAACCAGTCCAAACTGGCTGAATACCAGCACTGATTATCATCATTATCAAGTGGGATTTAATAGAGATTTTCTTTCCAAAATCAGCCCTTGTTCTATTGCCTTTCGTGTTTCGTAACAGATGCAGGACCATAATGATTACAGAAGCAATCTGCCAGCTGCACTGTTTCAGATCCTTGGCAATTCTTGTTCTGGTCCGCCAACAGCCTGCGGAGCTGGCAACGGAATCGGACAGCGATGAAGCTGAGGTGAGGCCAGGGCCATCGGGGAATGAGGTGCAGACTCCAGAGCCTGATAGTAGTGAGGCAGAGGAACAGGAGGAGCCTGTTCCTAATGCACACATGAGAAAAGCTGCCAGAAGGCAAGAGCAGCTCAAGCAGAGAGGACAACTCTGAAGTAGGGCCAAGAGATGATTGGCCCCTCCCATAAGGCTTAAAACAGACCAGCAACAGCCTTTGGGCTTTGCCGGAAAACAAAGTTGGTAGCTGCATCTTCTGCTTCGTCTACATCTTGCATTTATTTTTGTGACTTCTGAACGTTTGCCAAAAAAAGGCCTTTGGCAGTTTGCCTAATTGGACCAAGGTTTACAATAGAACTGAGGAATTTATGTTGGGAGGAATTTGTTTTAATTTAGTTGAACTACTCTGGGAATGAAGTAATTCTCAGCTGTTTGAATAAAGTTTGTTTTTTCACGGACTGAGTTTCCTACTACCTACTTGGGCCTGGGTCACAATAGTTCTATTGCCTTTCATGTTTCATAAATAATAATAATAATAATAATAATAATAATAATAATAATAATAATAATAATAATAATAATAATAATAATAATAATAATTATAATTATTATTATTATTATGTGTGTGTGTGTGTGTGTGTGTGTGTGTGTTAATTTGTATACCGCCCTTCTCCCGAAGGACTCAGGGCGGTTCACAGCCAAGTAAAATCGACAATAAATGGGTGCAATAGAATAAAAACAATGATAAAAAACTTATTAAATTTGGCCCATAATTAAAATAAAACCATCAAACCCCAATTAAAATACAAATAATAAAACTAATTCTATGCCAGTCCAGCGCGGAAGAATAGATACGTCTTCAGCTCGCGGCAGAAGGTCCGGAGATCAGGGAGTTGACGAAGTCCTGGGGGAAGCTCGTTCCAGAGGGTAGGAGCCCCCACAGAGAAGCCCTCCCCCTGGGGGCCGCCAGCCGACATTGTTTGGCAGATGGCACCCTGAGGAGATCCTCTCTGTGGGAGCACACGGGTCGGTGGGAGGCAAATGGTGGCAGAAGGCGATCCCGTAAATACCCCGGTCCTAAGCCATGGAGCGCTTTAAAGGTGGTAACCAGCACCTTGAAGTGCACCCGGAAGACCACAGGCAGCCAGTGCAGCCTGCGCAGGATAGGTGTTATATGGGAGCCACGAGTGGCTCCCTCTATCACCCGCACAGCCGCATTCTGGACCAACTGAAGCCTCTGGGTGCTCTTCAAGGGGAGCCCCATGTAGAGATGCAGGACCATAATGATTACAGAAGCAATCGGCCAGCTGCGCTGTGTCAGATCCTTGGCAACTCTTCTCCAGCATTGTCTACATGATTGACAACAACTTTCCAGGGTTGCAGGCTGCATTTTTTTCACTCTTGGTCTGGGACACCCAAGGAATGAAATTGAGACCTCATAGCCACAAGGCAGCTGGGCGGCACCTGGCTTTAATCAGATGTCAGGGACTGAGGAGGAATGGAGGAGAGAGAAAGGCACTGACATTTTTAAGTGAGTGTGCCCCATTTTATGACCTTTCTTGCCACAGGGGTTAAATGAATCACCGCAGTTGATAAGTTAGTAACCTGGCTGGTATGTGAATCTGGCTTCCCCTTTGACGTTGCTTGTTAGAAGGTCGCAAAAGGTGATCACATGTCCTTGGGATACAGCAACGGTCATAAATATGAACCAATGGCCAAGAGTCTGAATTTTGATCACATGGTCATGGGGATGCTGCAAAGGTCGTAACTGTGAAAAATGGTCATAAATCACTTTTTTTTCGGTGCCGTTGTAACTTTGAACGGTCACTAAACAAACTGTTGTATGTCAAGGACTACCTGTACAGGTTATCTTGCAAGCTCTGACACCTTACAGTTAGTCCTCAGATTGTGATGGCACTTCAGAATTCAGAATTTCCATAGGTAAGTGATGAACACATTGCTTAGTGATGGTTATCCCCGGCCATCCTGGCATTTCCTGTCGTCATCATTGAATGAGAATTCTGGGTTGTTAAGTGAGGACCTGCTAGCTGTTTCCTGCTGCGTTCAACAAACAAAGTCAATGGGGAAATTGATAGACAGTCCCAAGTCCCAGGTGGCATGCAGAAGGTTGGTGGGGGCAGGTAAGAGGCTGCTTCTGGGAGGGGTAGGTTTGCGCAAGTGGTCATAGGGCATGAGTGCTGTGGGGCTGGCAATGGCTGCTACCAGGTGAAGGACAGTGTGCAAGGGGTATGTGTGTGGCCATCAAGGTGCAGTACAAGAGAGGTAGAACCAGGGATAGCTGCTGCTGGGTGGGAGAGAATGTGCAGGTGGCTGCCATAAGTACGGAATTGGGGAGGGGTGGGCTTCAAAATTTTTAGCAAGGGGTTCTCTGCCTGGTTGCTGGGTGGGTGTGGCCATGGTGGCCGTGGCCTAGTCAGCCTCCTGCACCATGGCAGGAGGGGCGTTTTTGCCCTCCCCAGGCTCCGGAAGCTTTCCTTGAGCCTCCTGGAGGGCGAAAACAGCCTCCCCAGGCTCCAGAGGCCCTCTGGAGTTCGGAAACATTTCCAGCCTTCCTGAACTTCTGGTAGGCCCATTTTACACTCTCCCCAAGCCTCCATGCACATCCTGCACTTACCTGCATCCAAAATGGGCCACATGGAGACTCCTGGGAGGGAGGGTGGGCTTCAAAATTTTTAGCAAGGGGTTCTCTGCCTGGTTGCTGGGTGGGTGTGGCCATGGTGGCCGTGGCCTAGTCAGCCTCCTGCACCATGGCAGGAGGGGCGTTTTTGCCCTCCCCAGGCTCCGGAAGCTTTCCTTGAGCCTCCTGGAGGGCGAAAACAGCCTCCCCAGGCTCCAGAGGCCCTCTGGAGTTCGGAAACATTTCCAGCCTTCCTGAACTTCTGGTAGGCCCATTTTACACTCTCCCCAAGCCTCCATGCACATCCTGCACTTACCTGCATCCAAAATGGGCCACATGGAGACTCCTGGGAGGGGAGGGGTGGGAGGAGCCAGCCAGGAGTGGGATTTGGGGGTTCTTCGAACTGCACAGAATCTTAGCTAGAGGTTCTCCTGAGCCCTGCAAACCCCCAGCAGCCCACTCCTGGAACTGGCCTCCTTGGGGGAAAACATTGCTGGAGCACAACTGATTTGCAACCTTCCTTGCTGGCTTCTCCATTGTCTTTACTTGTTGGAACCTGGCAGGGCAGGTTGCAAATGGCCGTCACACAAACACCAGATGCTGCAATTATCACAAGTGTGAGCTGGTTGCCAAGCAGCCAGATTGCAATCATCTGATTGTGACTGTTGGGGTGCTGGGATGGCCAGAACATTGAGGACTGGTTGTTAAGTACCACTTGTTAGTTTATTTATTGTAATTTTGAATGGCTGCTGAATGAGTGGACCTTCAATGAGGACTTACTTGTATAGCCGACTTCCCCAGCATCTTCTACCTGGGATGTTCATTTCGGTGTTCTTCCTAACCAAGCATTTGCAGTTGGATCTGAAGATTAAGCATGATCCCAGGGCTTCTTAAAGAAGAATCTGAGCCAATTTTGTCTAGCGGTTAAGGCACCAGGCTGTAAAGCAGGAAACCCTGAGTTCAAGTCTTGCCATAGCCATGAAAGCCAACTCGGCCAGTCACTCTCTCTTTCAGCCACCCCCACCTCACAGGGTTGTTGTTGTTAAGAAAATAGAAGGAGGAAGATGTGTTGGATGTGTTCGCCGCCTTGAGTTATTGGTAAAAATAATAAAGTTAGTTAATTTTAACCGTTCAGTCATGTCTGACTCATGACAATTTTATAGGCAAGTGCTCTCAGTGTCACCCTTCAAGTACAGTTTCTTTCAGCTGTTGGATGTTTATCTGAAACTAATAAAAGCGGGATATAAATAAATACATAAATCTATAAAATCGGATCAATCTTTACATAATCTAGGTGGTTTTTTTCCCCATGTGGTTGTGTGCATAGGATGATAATTGTATAAGTCTTCCTTTTCACTTCCCCAATAGCAATAGCACTTAGACTTATATGCCGCTTCACAGTACTTTACAGCCCTATCTAAGTGGTTTACAGAATTAGCATATTGCCCCCAACAATCTGGGTCCTCATTTTACTGACCTCGGAAGGATGGAAGGTCGGGTCAACCTTGAGCCTGCTGAGATTTGAAGTGCCAAATTGTAGGCAGCCGGAGATCAGCAGAAGTAGCCTGCAGTACTGCATTCTAACCACTGCGCCGCGGCGGCTCCAATACTGGAGAATTTATTCCAGATTACGTTTCAGCATAAGGGAACTTCCTCACTGATCATGAGGTCTGTGTGTTATATAACCGTCTCCCCAAAATAGCCAACCGTTCGGGCTCAGCCTGCCTTGCGTGTTAGTTTCCTTGCTCAGCCACAAGATCCTCTAACTTCTTTCCTAAAGTTACATTTTTTTGTCTGCAGGGATCCAACAACTTCCTCTCTTCTTAACTTTTTTTTAAACACTGAAAAGTCAGCAGTTCTCCTTGGCTATGGTGTCTGCGTGACAAATGAGCTGTAATTGCAAAAAAGGCAAGGCTCATCTAGTGATAACCCACAAGGCCAAACTCAGCTCACATTGGTTATACAATATATCAAGACTTTTTTGGATAGACTGAAACCCTGTTTGATAAATAGCTTTTTTTTTTTTTAACATACTCCAAACCAGCTAGCATGCATGTAGGACTTAATTATAGAATCTGTTTGGACAACCTAGAACTACACTGACTACGGTCTGACCTAAGCATAGTATACAAAATTGTCTATTACAACGGTGTCTACCTGTCAATGACTACTTCAACTTCAACAGCAATAATACACGGGCAAACAATAGATACAAACTCAAGGTAAACCGCTCCAAATTTGACTGCAGAAAATACGACTTCAGCAACGGAGTGGTCAATGCCTAGAATGCACTACCTGACTCTGTGGTTTCTTCCTCAACCCCCAAAACGTTAACCTTAAACTGTCTACCGTGGACCTCACCCGATTCCTAAGAGGTCTGGGGGCGTGCATAAACACACCAGCATGCCTTCCATCCCTGTCCTACCATCCCCATTTATTCATACTCATTTCCTGTGTTCATTCAAATTCAAATCTTTATTGTCAGTGCACAACATATGTGCAATGAGATTGGTTGAGCTCATGTCCATGTTTATACTTATACCTGTTTTCTCGTACATGTTTGACAAACTAAATAAAATAAAAAGATAAAAATAAAATAGGATACTAATCAAAATCTTGCTCAAAATCTTACTAGGGAGGGATGGGTGATACCAAGGTGGGTTTCAGCAGGCTCTGACCAGTTCTGGAGAACCAGTAGCAGAAATTTTTAGTAGTTCAGAGAACCGGCAGCAAAAATTCTGACTGGTCCCACCCCCATCTATTCTCTGCCTCCCGAGTCCCAGCTGATCGGGAGGAAATGGGGATTTTGCAATAACCTTCCCCTGGAGTGCGGTGGGAGTGGAGATTTTACAATATCCTTCCCCTGGAGTAGGGTGGGAATAGAGATTTTACAGTATCCTTCCCCTGCCACGCCCACCAAGCCATGCCATGCCCACCAAGCCACACCCACAGAACCGGTAGTAAAAAAAATTGAAACCCACCACTGTGTGATACCCAGGGCATAGCTCGTGTTCCTCTTCTCTTCCCTTTTGAACAGGAAGAGCTGTAGAAATATTCACTGTAACTCAAACAGAAACCTCAGAATGTTGACAAAACCAATGTGGTCAAGAGCCTAAGTTTATCAAGGTTCCACAGAGATTTTCAGTTCACGTCAAGTCTGTAGAAATCGTTGCTCTTCAGATTTTAAGATAAATGCGAGAACGTAAAGATCAGAAAGGACAGAATTAGCAGTCTGTGGACAACAGGAATAGATTCACTACACATGGTTCCACAATGCTTCTTATCAAGTGCCTGGATTAGACTTTAGGTGATATTAAAAGGGAATTAGACAGCTATAGAAGAACTTCTCTTTCAATAGTCGCGAGAGCTAGACTCCAGAAGAACATCAGCTGCTAGAGGAAAGCAGGGGAGATACCGGTTGACTGCAGATTCTGCAGGTGGGCTTCCCGGAGGCATCTTGGTCGTTTCTGCAAATAACACAGAAGTGAACCAGCTGAATATCTGAGGTTATCTAACAGGGTTAACAAGGCTGCTTAGAAAACACTAAAGTGGAAATGCTCGCTATTCTTTGCTCTGCTATCCTTCCTTGCCATGTTGTTTCAGTCTCATTTTACTTTTTATTCCAACGATTTTTAGTGATATGAGTTCCAGAGGCTGGATTCACTTACCTTCCCTACCGGTTTGCAAATGCACCTACCTCTTCCGTGCACGCGCATGCACAAGGGCTCAAAAATGTGGCAAAATAGGAGGTCATTACGTCCGGGTGGGTGGGCGGAACCTCACGCAATCGCCAGTTCGCTAGAACCAGACATAACCGGCTGAATCCAACCTCTGAATATGACTGCATTCATGTGTTAGCCCATATATGAATTAATATAAGAAATACCTTATACATTTGTGTAATAAATATGCACAAATTAAAGTATTCTTCTTTTACAGTATAAATTTCATTGTGAAATTTAAACCCATTTCATTGGGTTCACAACCCCTAGTGATCACAGAAAAGGAAGTGCAGGACCTATTTCACAGACAAAAGCCAGGAAAAGCTCCAGGCCCAGACAAGATAACTCCTTCTTGCATAAAAGTCTGTGCTGACCAATTGGCCCCCATCTTCACCCATATTTTCAATAAATCACTAGAGATGTGCTATGTTCCTTCTTGCTTCAAACGCTCTACCATCATCCCAGTGCCGAAGAAGTCCACCATCAAGGAACTGAATGACTACAGACTAGTTGCTTTAACATCTGTAGTCATGAAAACCTTTGAAGGCTAGTGCTTTCCTACTTGAAAACCATCACAGATCCACTGTAAGACCCCTTGCAATTTGCATACCGAGCAAATAGATCAACAGATGATGCTGTTAATATGGCTCTGCACTACATCCTACAACATCTTGAGTCTCCAAAGACCTATGCAAGGGTCCTTTTTGTAGACTTTAGTTCAGCATGCAATACCATCATTCCAGACATTCTTCTAACTAAGCTAAACCAGCTACAGGTATCGGAACAGACTTGTAAGTGGATCACAAGCTTCCTAAAAAACAGGAAGCAGCAGGTGAAGCTAAGCAAGATCACATCAAATACCTGTACAATTAGCACAGGGGCCCCCCAAGGCTGTGTGCTCTCCCCACTTCTCTTCTCTCTGTATACCAATGACTGCATCTCCAACGATCCATCTGTTAAGCTACTGAAGTTCGCAGATGACACAACAGTGATTGGTCTCATTCGAGACAATGACGAATCCGCATATAGACGAGAGGTCGAACGACTAGCCTTGTGGTGCAACCAAAACAATCTGGAACTGAACACACTCAAAACCGTAGAAATGGTGGTAGACTTTAGGAGAAACCCTTCCATACTTCCACCTCTCACAATACTAGACAACACAGTATCAACAGTAGAAACCTTCAAATTTCTAGGTTCTATCATATCGCAAGATCTAAAATGGACAGCTAACATCAAAAACATCATTAAAAAAGGACAACAAAGAATGTTCTTTCTGCGCCAACTCAGTAAGCTCAAACTGCCCAAGGAGCTGCTGATTCAGTTCTACAGAGGAATTATTGAGTCTGTCATTTGCACCTCTATAACTGTCTGGTTCGGTTCTGCAACCCAACAAGAAAAACACAGACTTCAGAGGATAATTAGAGGATAATTAGAACTGCAGAAAAAATAATTGCTACCAACCTGCCTTCCATTGAGGACCTGTATACTGCACGAATCAAGAAGAGGGCTGTGAAAATATTTACAGACCCCTCGCATCCTGGACATAAACTGTTTCAACTCCTACCCTCAAAACGATGCTATAGAGCACTGCACACCAGAACAACTAGACACAAGAACAGTTTTTTCCCGAAGGCCATCACTCTGCTAAACAAATAATTCCATCAACACTGTCAAACTATTTACTGAATCTGCACTACTATTAATCTTCTCATAGTTCCCATCACCAATCTCTTTCCACTTATGACTGTATGACTGTAACTTGTTGCTGGCAATCCTTATGATTTATATTGATATACTGACCATCAATTGTGTTGTAAATGTTGTACCTTGATGAACGTATCTTTTCTTTTATGTACACTGAGAGCATATGCACCAAGACAAATTCCTTGTGTGTCCAATCACACATGGCGAATAAAATTTTTTATTCTATTCTATTCTAAAAATTATGGGAGCCTGTGTGGTGTAGTCGTTAAACCATTAAGCTAAAACCCGGGAGACAATGAGTTGTAATCCTGCCTTAGGCAAGAAATCATCTGGGTGACCTCAGGCCAGTCACTCTCTCTCAGCCCAAGGAAGCAGACAGGGGCAAACCACTTCTGAAAATCTTGTCAAGAAAATCAGGCATTTCCCAGAAGTTAAGAGTGACTCAAAGGCATGTGCCTGCAAATATGCACACACGCACATATAATAATATTTTATTTATTTATTTATTTATTATTTAGATTTTTATACCAGCCTTCTCCCAAAGGACTCAGGGCGGTGTACAGCCAGATTAAAACAATACAATATACAATTTTAAAACAACAAATTAAAATAACATATTCTATAATGGCCGAAAAATTTAAAAAACCATCAAATTTGACCCAATAAAACAGAATACCCAATTTAAAATTATTAAAAATTCAAAACATTCAAAATTTAAAAATTAAGAATTAAGAATTAAGCCAGTCCCGCTTGGATGAACAAGTACGTTTTCAATTCACGGCGAAAGGTCCGAAGGTCAGGTAATTGACGCAAACCAGGGGGAAGTTTGTTCCAGAGGGTAGGTGCTCATACAGAGAAGGCCCTTCCCCTGGGGGCCGCCGGCCGGCATTGCTTGGCGGACGGTACCCTGAGAAGACCCTCTCTGTGTGAGCGTACGGGTCGGTGGGAGGCATAGGGTAACAGCAGGCAATCCCGTAAGTACCCGGGCCCTAAGCCATGGAGCGCTTTAAAGGTGGTAACCAACACCTTGAAGTGCACCCGAAAGACCACAGGTAGCCAGTGCAAACTGCGCAGGAGCGGTGTTACCCGGGAGCAACGTGTGGCTCCCTCAATCACCCGTGCAGCTTTATTCTGGACTAACTGAAGCCTCCGAGTGCACTTCAGGGGTAGCCCCATGTAGAGAGCATTGCAATAATCCAGACGAGAAGTGACGAGAGCGTGAGTGACCGTGCATAAGGCATCCCGGTCAAGGAAGGGGCGCAACTGGCGAACCAGGTGAACCTGGTAAAAGGTATTATTGTTACTTTATTTTTTTTATTTTTTTTTATTTGAATTTATATCCCGCCCTTCTCCGAAGTCTCAGGGCGGCTTACAATGTGTTAAACAATAGTCTTCATCCATTTGTATATTATATACAAAGTCAACTTATTGCCCCCAACAATCTGGGTCCTCATTTTACCTACCTTATAAAGGATGGAAGGCTGAGTCAACCTTGGGCCAGGTGGGGCTTGAACTTGCAGTAATTGCAAGCAGCTGTGTTAATAACAGACAGACTTAGTCCGTTGAGCCACCAGAGGCCCAATTGTATTGTAGCTCTAATTACTATTTCCAGACATGGACATGCATATAAGTCATGCCAAAGATTTAAGCAAAACTTATGCACCTAATTTTTTTCAATGTCCTTAAGAAAGAAAGAAAGAATGTTTAATCTAGTCTTTGGTGCACTTTCCAATGGGCTGAACTGCAATTTCCAGAAATCCCAGATGCCCTTATTAAAACTTCATAAAGAGGCTTCCAAATGCAATCCTGGACAGTAGTGATGTTCATGGTTGATCATGTATAGTGAATCTATTCCTGTTGTCCACAAACTGCTAATTCTGTCCTTTCTGATCTTTACTTTCTCACATTTATCTTAAAATATGTAATGAAGAGCAACGATTTCTACAGACTTGAAGTGAACTGAAAATCTCTAAAGAACAGAAGAAAAGTGCAGAGAAGAGCAACCAAGATGATATGGGGACTGGAGGCTAAAACACATGAAGAAAGGTTACAGCAGTGGTTCTCAACCTTTATAGTGCTGTGACCCCTTTAATACAATTCCCCATGATGTGGCAACCCCAACCGTAAAATTATTTTCGCAGCGATCTCAGCGCACCTCAGCAGCCGCAGAAGGGGGGTGAGGGAAGTGGCAAACTGTTTTTTTGAATTTATCGTATCTGAAGCCGTATTGGCTAGCGATCTGAACTGCTTGTGATTGCCTTGAGGATGGAGGCATTAAAGCGGAGACCCCTCCCCTATTAAGTTTATTGCGCCTGAAGCCAGATTAGGCTAGCGATTGGGAGCGATTGCTTGTGGAGTCAACCATTGGAGCGCGATTCTTCGACTCACAAGTATACTTCCCATATTTCCGATGGTCTTAGGCGACCCCTGGCAAATCGGCATTTGACCCCCAATGGGGTCGCGACCCACAGGTTGAGAACCGCTGGGTTACAGGAACTGGGCATGGCTAGTCTAGTGAAAAGAAAGACTAGGGGAGATGATAGCAATGTTCCAAAATTTGAGGGACTGCCACAGAGAGGAGGGGGTCAAGCTATTTTCCAAAGCATCTGAAGGCCAGACAAAGAATAATGGATGGAAACTGAACAAGGAGAGATTCAACTTTGAAATAAGGAGAAATTTTCTGACAGTGAGAGCAATCAACCAATGGAACAGAAGTTGCTTTCAGAAGTTGTGGGAGCTTCATCACTGGAAGCTTTCAAGAAGAGACTGCATTGCCATCTGTCAGGAATGGTGTAGAGTCTCTTGCTTGGGTGGGGGTTAGACTAGATAACCTAAAAGGTCCCTTCCAACTCCGTTAATCTGTTAAAAATGACTGTAAATGCAGCCCAGTTGCTTAGTGTGCAAAGTGCAGTCATGTGATCGTGGGGGAGGGGCAACCATCAGAATTTCAAATCAGGGTCGTAAGTGCCTCAGGTAGAAACATCAAAACTTTGAACAGTTATTAAGTGATGAATCGTATCAGCCTGATCTAGCGATGGAGAGAAGTCAGAAGGAGAGAGGAAATTTGCTAAGGCTTTACTGTGTTTTATTTATTTATTTTTATTTACTGTGTGGTGATGTTACATTAGCCACGACACTACAAGTTGTAGTTTAGCTGTCTAAGACTGCTAACTCTGTTTGGTTCAGACTTGGGTGCTTTTCCAAGGTGCGCCACAGGGGGCAAGCTAGCTCCACGCCAGAAAGAAAGATGAATGGCTTCCTGCAGTGTCATTCTCTTCCTTTAATGATGCCACCTCACAAATAGGCATTGCATACAGGAAGGTCCAGCACCAACAAGATTTTAACCATCCACATGAAGTGCCTTCCAACCAAAGTGGTACCTATTTATTTACTCGCATATAGCATGGAAACTGCTAGGTGGTCAGAAGCTGAGGTGAGTGACTGGAACTCATCCCACCATACCGTGCTAGGACTCGAACTGTTGGAGCAAAGACCATCTCCAGAATCATTAAGCCACTGAGCAACCTCACCTCTCATGTTTTATGCAAACAACATATAAAAATGTAGATGATAGAGATGCTCTTTAGTCTACTGAACAGGCCCGTATGTCCTTTTGCCTCTCCAACCGTATTTATTGTGGGAAGAATAAAGCAGATCCTTCCCAGATTTCCTCTGTAATTTTTCTGCTCCAATACAAAGCAGATGTAGGAAATATAGGAAAATTCTGTACTCTTGGTATTCTTTTCCTTCTTTTTGTGCAGGGTGGCAAACTGATCAGTGTTTTGCCATCTTAATATGGATCTTGAATTGATGCTCTTGTTTTTATGACCTATTGTTCTCCAGAGGCATTTTAATCTCACTTCTGCATTTCAAGGATGGATGCTTTGTGTCATTTCCAAGGTAAGCGAATCTTCAGGGTTGACAGACCAAAAACTCAATCTGGTCATTTTAAATAGCAAAATCTAGATGCAGTGGAAAATCCTGGTCACTATAGAAAAATACCATGTTAATCCCATATTAATCAGTGAAGACAGGTAGTCCTCGACTTATGACTTATGATGGTATTTATGACTGTTATTGAGCCCAAAATTTCCATTGCTAAGTGGGACATTTGTTAAGTGAGTTTTGCTCCATTTTATGACTTTTCTTGCCATAGTTGTTAAGTGAATCGCTGAAGTTGTTAAGCTACCAACACGGTTGTTAAGTGAATCTGGATTCCCCATTGACTTTGTTCAGTGGGGAATTTAATACAATTTAACCAGTGTAACAACTGGTTTGCTGAGCAACATTTGACTATATTTATTTATTTAGCATATGGCATCTACAGAGGTCATGCTAAATTACAAATTTAGTTTTATATATATATATGTTTTTTATATATATATATATGTTTTCTGAGGTTTTCGCAGGTGTTTGTATGTAGGTCTTTGGTTATTCGGGTTTTCTCCCGCGTAAAATTGGAGGTGTCTTGGCGACGTTTTGACGAAGTCTCATTCGTCATCTTCAGGCTTCAGCTTCGTGCTTCTGGGAGCAATATAGAAAACAAATATATATATATATATATATATTCAGAAAACATATATATATATATATATATATATATATATATATATATATATAGAGAGAGAGAGAGAGAGAGAGAGAGAGAGGTTTATGCGTATAGGTATACAGTAGGTATAGGTGCAGGTATAGTATAGGTATAGGTAGGTAAGTAGGTAGGTAGGTAGGTAGGTAGGTAGGTAGGTAGGTAGGTAGACAAACAGATAGATAGATAGGCAGACAGACAGACACATACATACATACATACACATACATATACATATACACATATGAATGAGATATGTGGATAATACAATAGAGGAGATAATATATTAAAATAAAAGCATAATAAAATCACCATAATATGGAGCTATAGAATTGCAATGGGCTAGATGTCATAATTCAGTATTTAAGGAAGCTAACCATTTAACTGCTTCTGGTAAAGCGCCAGTCAGACAAATTCAATTTTGCAGTTTCTTCATATAATGCAGAGCTAAAGTATGGAATTTGCCACCATTGGATATAAGTGTATCCACATTTGTTTTTTAATGACAGACAAAGCCAATTCACAGAGTAGAGGCCTCTCAATGGCAACTATTTCAGAACTGCTTCTTAACAGCAACAGTGAAGGTCACTGAGACATAGAAAACTAGAGAGGCCTGCTTTTGTCTGATCCGTCAAGGCCCTTTTATGCTTTTCTTAGCCAATAGTGGAAATTTATCGCTGTTCCGTCATCCTTCTCTCCTTTCATGTTGCTTTCAAGGACTATCTTATAACATCTGAGGAACAATTGGCAGCCTTGTAGATCAGAGTTGATTCACTGTCATTTTGCTGACTGTGAAAAGGGAGGACGCTAGTTTAAATGAAGAAGAACTCACAAAGGTTGGGTCTTCGGTATCTCATTACTGCTAGCCACACAATAATTTCATCATCAGATGGTAGAACAGGCCCATGTTCTCTGCCTGCTTCAGCGGCCTAAAGAAAAAGCTATAAAAACATTAGCTTCACCTTTAATATGAGACTTTCTGAGTCACTGGCTGAGATTAAAAACTGCTGAAGGGGACAGTTAAGAAACATTTCCTGGTCTTAGCTGGTGCTGGTGACAAGATCATGACTTAACCTCAGTTTTTGCAGAACTGGTTCAGTTGGTTGAGCTCAACGTGTTTATAGGCCTATACTCTGGTGCTTGCATCTCCTTCAAGCGCTATTATTTTGACAGGCCCACCTGTTGTACTGGGCCAATTTGTAAATTGTGATTAGAGTCATTCCAACCATCTCTCTATTCTGGGAGAGTTGTTTAAATTTTCTGCCTGTAGCTGTTGTATTAGAGTTGCAACAGTTCATTTAGTGACCATTCAAAGTTATAGTGGCGCTGAAAATAAGTGACTTATGGCTGTTTTTCACACTTACGACCGTTGCAGCATCCTCATGGTCAAGTGAGTTACATTCGGGTGCTTGGCAAACTAACTTATGTTTATGATGGTCGCCGTGGTCCCAGAATCATGTGATCCCCTTTTGCGATCTCCTGACAAGCAAAGTCCGTGGGCAAACCAGCTTCACTTAACATTTAACTCATTTAAGAACTGCAATGATTCACTTAACAAATGTGGAGAGAAAAATCGTAAAAATGGGGCAAAGCCCACTTTAAGAAATTTCTCACTTAGCAATATAAATTCTGGGCTCAATTGTGGTTGTAAGTCAAGGACTACCTGTATATAAAAAAAACACACCTTAAAACACACCTATTTATCTGCGTGGGACTGGACTAGTTTTTAAATTTTTTAAATTTTAAATTTTTTAAATTTTATAGGGGTTTTAATTGGTTTTAATATTTATATTATTTTTAATAATTAGGCTTTTTGAATATGTCTCTTAATGGTTTTCTTAATTTGTATATATATGTTTTTTTATCTGCCTGTAAACCGCCCTGAGTCCTTCGGGAGATAGGGCGGTATATAAATTCGAATAATAAATAAATAAATAAATAAATATATTTTAAAGGAGATAGGACCTGTATACTACACGAATCAAAAAGAGGGCTGTGAAAATATTTACAGACCCCTTATATCCTGGACATAAACTGTTTCAACTCAAACTCAAAACGACGCTATAGAGCACTGCACACCAGAACAACTAGACACAAGAACAGTTTTTTCTCAAACGCCATCACTCTGCTAAACAAATAATTCCCTCAACACTATCAAACTATTTACTAAATCTGCACTACTATTAATCTTCTCATCGTTCCCATCACCCATCTCCTTCCACTTATGACTGTAACTTTGTTGCTTGTATCCTTACGATTTACACTGATATTGTTTCCTGATTGCTTATTTGTAGCCTATGACTATCATTAAGTGTTGTAAGTGTTGTACCTTGATGAAGGTATCTTTTCTTTTATGTACACTGAGAGCATATGCACCAAGACAAATTCCTTGTGTGTCAAATCACACTTGGCCAATAAAAAATTCTATTCTATTCTATTCTATTCTATTCTATTCTATTCTATTCTATTCTATTCTATTCTATTCTATTCTATTCTATTAAGCTACTGTGCGTTTCTAGGATGGACATCGCCCTTTCTCTTACTTAAAAAAAACCTATTTTTTTTTAATATTGCTGTTGGATTTCTTGGCAAGGTTTGGAGCATTTATCTGAGATCTTGTTTTGACTCCGCTGTGCCTGGGAATCCACCAGCTGTAAAATTATGTGCAAATCAATGGCAACAGAAATCAGGAGGCCATAATCTATGAAAAATTGGTAGGAATTAAATAAGCAAAATGTGGGGATTAACATCTAAACTAAAATGCTGTTTAACTCTAGTTTATTTGATAAATGACTATGTGTGGGGTTCGAGTGACTTCATGTATTATTTGAACACCACCTATTGTCATTTATCAAATAAACTAGAGTTAAGCATACTGTGACCTATGCAAGTACATAGTGATGTGTGCCAGGTGGCATCTTAAAGATACACCCAATTATTAAACAACATCTGTGTTGTAACAACTGTGCTCTCCAGAGTTCCTTTCTCACTACTTATACCCCTGTCTTCTAAAGCTCTAGGCTGCAATCAGCCACTATTCTGCATCTTCTAAGAATCCTTGTTGGGCCCAAAAATGTTTTGGGAAATAAAGAGGCTGTTTCCATTCACTTTGTGTTGTGTGCTTTTTAAGATACTGCATTGTGAAAGATACCTTCACCTCTATTCACTATTTCTCAATGCAATTTTCTCCATAGCATTGTTAATTGTAGGGAAACAGAGGAGAATCTTAGGTAGGCTATCTAGAACTCTGAGAAGCGTTTATCTCTTTTAATAATATGTATTAGTTGGAAAAGATGCCACCAGGCTTCTAATTTTTTTTGCTTCAATGTCTAATAACAAAGGCAGGAACAAATCTAACCAGATAGACCTGCAGTCTATTTGAACTAACCACAGCTCCTATTAACTTCATGGCCATGTCCCAGCAGGTTCTCTGCTAAGATGTGGGACACAGATATGATGTATACATAGTCCTGGACTTGCAACAGTTTGTTTAGTGACTGTTCCAAGTTACAACGGCACTAGAAAAAGTAACTTATGACCATTTTTCACAGTTATGACCTTTGCAGCATCTCCATGATCACGGGATCAAAATTCAGATGCTTGGCAACTGGTTCATATTTATGACCGTTGCAGAGTCCCAAGGTCATGTGATCCCCTTTTGCGATCTTCTGACAAACAACATCAATGGGGAAGCCAGATTCACTTAACAATCAGGTTACTAACTTATCAACTGCGGTGATTCACTTAACGACTGTGGCAAGAAAGGTCGTGAAATGGGGAAAAACTCACTTAACAAATATCTCACTTGACAACAGAAATGTTGGACTCAATTGCGGTCGTAAGTCGAGGACTACCTGTATTACCTAAGTCTAGCCCTGGGAAGTCCTCCTACTACCAGAAGAATAGAATTCTTTATTGGATGAGTGTAATTGGACACACAAGGAATTTGTCTTCAGTGCATAAGCTCTCATTGTACATAAAAGATATAAGGGATGAATCATGATCATAGTCATCATAAATACATTCATCATGAATCATAAGATACAACACTTAGTGATAGTCATAGGACACTAAATAAGCAATCAAAATCATACTAGGAAACTAAATAAAACAATATAATTGTAAAGACACAAGCAACCAGGTTATAATCATAAGTAGAAAGGAGGTAGGTAATAGGAAGGATGAGAAGAAGAATAGTAATACAGTCTTAGTACATAGTTTGACAGTGTTGTGGGAATTAATTGTTTAGCAGAGTAGATGGCATGCGGGAAAAAACTGTCCTTGTGTCTAGTTATTCTGGTGCGCAATGCTCTATAGCAGGGGTGTCCAAAGTTTTTTGAGTGAGGGCCAAATACAGAAAAATAAGCAAAGGCCTGGGCCACGGGGGGGGGGTGGGTGAAATTTTTTTGTACCACTTCTTTGGGCGTGGCTTATTTTGGGGTGTGGCTTGGTGGTCATGTGACTGGTGGGCGTGGCTAACTGCTCATGTGACTGAGTGGATGTGGCTATGGGCATAGAAACTACTCAGAGGGCTAAAAAAAGTAATTTTTGACCAGTCCTCACACTTATGACCATCCTCACATTTATGCCCATTGCAGCATTTTTAACAACCACATCACTCATTTCACAACTGCTTCTCTTCACCACGGTTACAAGATAGGGTGCAAAATGTAAAGATAGTTGTAGGTGTGAGGACCAGTCAAAAGTGTGAGAACCTGTCAGAAATCACTTTTTTCAGCCGTCTGGGCAGTTTAGGCTTAAGTATACTATATGTGTGTGAGTTATATATATGTGCATGTGTATCTCTATGTTTGTGTACGTGTGTGTTTGTGTTATGTTGATTTTAATGTAATATTTTAAATATAATTATTCAGAAAGGCATGCGGCTGGACAACAAACAGTATATAAGCCTAGTAAATTCATGTGTGGCCGGGCCACACACAAGAGGTGACATATTGACACATGACTACTGTGTGTATTTCTAACTCGCCTATAATGTGAAGAACATTGCTCTCAGTGGGAGCAGTGATGCTGTCCTTTGGATTGAAGGATGGCTGGGATGTCAGGAGAAAGTTTGGTGGTTGAGACACGAAGGACTTCACAGAGATGGCTATCAGTCATTCTGGATCTCAGTCTGCTTTTGTTCTGATTTAACAGAGAAAATGTTTGTTCACATATGTATGTTGAGCTGAACAGGCTCATCATTCTTTTTGCGTGGCGTCTCATCAGAGGAAACTTGGCATGATCCAAACTCTGATAGAAGTCAGGGAGGGAGAGAAGCTGATGTTGACTCTTCAGAGAATCATCACATTGCATTTCAATCAGTTCTAACTGCAGACTCTCCTCCACTTCTTCTGCATCCACCAGGAAGGGGGTCGAGAACAGCTTGATTTGTTTTTCAATGACAGAAAAATCTTGAAAACGCTGGTTGAATTCTGTCACGAGAGATGTAATTACAGAAACATATTTCTCCTTTTTAGCAGAAAGGTCTGCCTTTGGAAAAGCAGACTTGATTTCAGACAGCGCAGGGAAGTGTGCAGCATTAAAGCTTCGTAGTTGTGTCTCAAACAGGCGGAGCTTTACACAGAAGGCTTTCATGTGCGCATACAGGTGTGACACCAGCTGTTCTTTGCCTTGTAGGTTCTTGTTCAGTGTATTCAGATGATGAGTAAGATCAACTAAAAATGCCAGGTCTGCCAGCCACAGAGGGTCACTCAGTTCATGAAGAGGTCGGTCCTTCTCTTTCAAAAAATTGTCGATTTCTGATCTCAGCGAATAAAACTGCTGCAGCACAGAGCCGCGGCTGAGCCAGCGCACATCAGAGTGGTAGAGTACATCCCCGTATTCAGCATCCACGTCAGATAAAAAAGCTTGAAATTCCCTGTGGTACAGTCCTCTAGCTCGAATTATGTTGATAGTTTTTACAACAGTGTTCATCACATCGCCCAGCTGCACAGTCTTGGCACACAGTGCTTCTTGGTGGGTTATACAGTGCATCCTAACAGCCTCACCTCCGTTCTCTTTTACCTTGACGCACACCATGGATGCCATTCCTTTGCGCTCACCCGTCATGGCCAGAGCTCCATCCGTTGTTACTCCACAGAGCTTGTCCCATTTAAGCCCCATCTTTTCAACTGCCTCTGACACAGCGTCAAAAATATTTCCACCCGTCGTTGTGCCTTTTAGGCTCATCATATCAAGCAGCTCCTCCGTACAGCAAAAATTATCATCGACTCCCCGCAAAAAAATTAAAAGCTGTGCGGTGTCTGTGCTCTCATCGCATGCTATCGAGTAAAAATCAAAAGCACAAGCTTTCTCTCTCAGCTGAAGTTTCAGGTTAGCTGACAAGTCCTCGATTCTCCGCACCACTGTATTTCTGGATAAGGTCACGTTGTTGAAATCCTGCACTTTTTCCGGACACATTACTTCTGTGACTTTGATGAGGCACTGCTTTATGAAATCACCGTCTGAGAACGGTTTGCCATGCTGGGCAATAAGTTTTGCGACTTCATAGCTTGCTGCTGTGGCGTTTTCCTGTATTTTGTTAGCATGAAATAAAAACTGTTGTTGAGCTTGCAGGCTAGCTGCCATTTGCTTGAATTTCTGTGCTCGTTTGGCACCTGTGTACGATGCGTAGCTCTGATGCTTGGTCTCATAGTGCCGACAGACATTATACTTTTTCATCACGGCAACATCTTCATTGCAAATCAAACAGACACACTTTCCGTTGATTTCTTTAAAGAAATATTCATTTTCCCACCGTGTTTGAAATCTTCTACACTCACTTGCTATCTTGCGTTTCTTCGGTGCTGCCATTTCTGGTGACTCGTGGTAAATATTTAGGACTATATCAGAGGCCTGAAAACCTGGGACATTACAATACAGATGGATACAGTCAGTCTACTAAAAAGCAACAATATGTGGATATCATCTTCATTTAAGGGGAAAATGTTTCATATTCATTCATCTTGGCCAGGGTGTCAAACTTGGTCCCTTAAGACTTGTGGACTTCAACTCCCAGAGTCCTCAGCCAGCAAAGCTGGCTGAGGAACTCTGGGAATTGAAGTCCACAAGTCTTAAAGAGACCAAGTTTGGACACCCTGATCTTGGCTTTGTTTTGTATTTGGTATGAACTTGAAACTCCTTCGTTATTCCCTGCCCAAGGGGTGGAGGCGCGAGGAGCCTCACCAGGCGGCCCGGGAAGGCGGTACAACTCCTGGGGTCGGGCACGGCCAGCAGCCTCTTTCCCGCCGCCGCCTCCTCCTCCGCCCCTCCCTTCGTTATTCCCTGCCCAAGGGGTGGGCGCGAGAGCCTCACCAGGCGGCCCGGGAAGGCGGTACAACTCCTGGGGTCGGGCACGGCCAGCAGCCTCTTTCCCGCTCGCCGCCACCTCCTCCGCCCCTCGCCGTTATTCCCTGCCCAAGGGGTGGGCGCAAGGAGCCTCACCAGGCGGCCCGGGAAGGCGGTACAACTCCTGGGGTCGGGCACAGCCAGCAGCCTCTTTCCCGCCGCCGTCCTCCTCCGCCCCTCCTTCGTTATTCCCTGCCCAAGGGGTGGGCGCGAGGAGCCTCACCAGGCGGCCCAGGAAGGCGAGGTACAACTCCTGGGGTCGGGCACGGCCAGCAGCCTCTTTCCCACTCGCCGCCGCCGCCTCCTCCGCCCCCTCCCTTCATTATTCCCTGCCCAAGGGGTGGAGGCGCGAGGAGCCTCACCAGGCAGCCCGGGGAAAGCGAGGGTACAACTCCTGGGGTCGGGCACGGCCAGCAGCCTCTTTCCCGCTCGCCGCGTCCTCCTCCGCCCCCTCCCTTCGTTATTCCCTGCCCAAGGGGTGGAGGCACAAGGAGCCTCACCAGGCGGCCCAGGGAAGGCGAGGGTACAACTCCTGGGGTCGGGCACAGCCAGCAGCCTCTTTCCCGCTCGCCGCCGCCTCCTCCGCCCCTCGCCGTTATTCCCTGCCCAAGGGGTGGAGGCGAGGAGCCTCACCAGGTGGCCCGGGAAGGCGAGGTACAACTCCTGGGGTCGGGCACGCCAGCAGCCTCTTTCCCGCCGCCGCCTCCTCCGCCTCCTCCTCCGCCCCTCCTCGTTATTCCCTGCCCAAGGGGTGGAGGCGCAAGGAGCCTCACCAGGCGGCCCGGGGAAGGCGAGGGTACAACTCCTGGGGTCGGGCACAGCCAGCAGCCTCTTTCCCGCTCGCCGCGTCCTCCTCCGCCCCCTCCCTTCGTTATTCCCTGCCCAAGGGGTGGAGGCGCGAGGAGCCTCACCAGGCGGCCCAGGGAAGGCGAGGGTACAACTCCTGGGGTCGGGCACGGCCAGCAGCCTCTTTCCCGCTCGCCGCCACCTCCTCCGCCCCCTCCCTTCGTTATTCCCTGCCCAAGGGGTGGAGGCGCAAGGAGCCTCACCAGGCGGCCCGGGGAAGGTGAGGGTACAACTCCTGGGGTCGGGCACAGCCAGCAGCCTCTTTCCCGCTCGCCGCGTCCTCCTCCGCCCCCTCCCTTCGTTATTCCCTGCCCAAGGGGTGGAGGCACGAGGAGCCTCACCAGGCGGCCCAGGGAAGGCGAGGGTACAACTCCTGGGGTCGGGCACGGCCAGCAGCTTCTTTCCCGCTCGCCGCGTCCTCCTCCGCCCCCTCCCTTCGTTATTCCCTGCCCAAGGGGTGGAGGCGCGAGGAGCCTCACCAGGCGGCCCGGGGAAGACGAGGGTACAACTCCTGGGGTCGGGCATGGCCAGCAGCCTCTTTCCCGCTCGCCGCGTCCTCCTCCGCCCCCTCCCTGCGTTATTCCCTGCCCAAGGGGTGGAGGCGCGAGGAGCCTCACCAGGCGGCCCGGGGAAGGCGAGGGTACAACTCCTGGGGTCGGGCACGGCCAGCAGCCTCTTTCCTGCTCCCGCCTCCTCCGCCCCCTCCCTTCATTATTCCCCGCCCACGGGGAGGAGCCGCGAGCCTCGCAGCGAACCACCGGGCAAGCACCGGGAGGTGGCCGAAAAGGGCCATATTCATTATACTTTTAGAATTTGCTGCGGGCCAATAAAAACTGACCCGCGGGCCGCAGTTGGCCCGCGGGCCGTAGTTTGGACACCCCTGCTCTATAGTGTCATTTTGAGGGTAGAAGTTAAAAAAAATTATGTCCTGCATTGAAGCGAAAAGATATTGGACTAAAATACACACGTGGTTGGAGAAAATGATCAAAAAACATATTGACTTTAAACCTGAAGTGTTTTTGCTGGGAATTTTACCTGAAATATCTACTAGAGATGTTAAATATCTGATTGTGCATATTATTACAGCAGCCAGGATTGTGTTTGCTAAAAATTGGAAAAATGAGAAATTACCCTTGCAAGATGAAATTATTAAGAAGATGATGGAATGCGCAGAGATGAGTAAATTGACATTTGAAATTAGAGATCAAGAAGATAAGCAATATTATAAAATATGGGAGTTATTTTATTATTGGCTAGAAGGAAATATATGTTAAAGACCCAGACTGAATAAGAGATCTAGATCAAGGGTCTCCAACTTTGGTCCCTTTAAGACTTGTGGACTTCAACTCCCACAGTCCCTCAGCCAGCAAAGCTGGCTGAGGAACTCTGGGAGTTGAAGTCCACAAGTTTTAAAGGGACCAAAGTTGGAGACCCCTGATCTAGATGATACAAGATAGATGTATGAAAGAGATGCTTATCTTGAGATTGCACAAGAACATATGTAAATGCCCCATCAACACATTGTAATTGATGAGAGGAAGGATGGAGAAAGTAGAAGAAGGTAGAGAAGGGAAGAGGAAAGGTTGTGTTAAGGAAGGAAGTGGTAGCTGAGCAGGCTTGAATAAGTAACAAATGAAAGTTAATGACTGATGTTGAATAAGAGACTGTACATGGAATATGTTGATGGAAAATGGAGATAAAACTTTTTTATAAAAAAACAAAACAAAAAAACACATTGTAATTGATTTGATGAGATTTTTTTTGTTTATTCTTTGTTAAAAAATTAAAAAAAAATGTCCAGATGTGAGGCGTCTGTAGATATTTTCATATAGCACTTGAATTGAATTGTCACATAGCGCTTGAATTGAGCTAGGGGCTGCCAATTGTTAAGACAATTTACCAAATGAAATCTCAGGTGGGCAAAGGGATCCTGCTGGGAGACAAGGACAGTACTTGGCAAGTTGGATGCTGATGCCAACCCTTCTTAAAAACACCCCACTGAATAGAATAGAATAGAATAGAATAGAATATTTTTATTTATAGACCGCCCTTCTCCCGAAGGACTCAGGGCGGTGTACAGCCAAGAATAAAATACAGAAAGAAAACAACAGTACAAAACTAAAAACAACCTTTAAAAAACCTATTTGATAAGGCTACTTATAGATAAAATATTACCCTCTAAAATTTACAAAAAATTTAAAACCCATAAAATCAATTTGTTAATTTAAAATTTAAGCGAGTCCAGCAAGACGAAATAAGTAGGATAAAGCTTCTGCATAAATCTCCTTAGGAGCCAGCTGTCCTTCCTCAAGCCAGCGGTCCCCGCAGCTGGAGATAAGGCACAATGGCCTTGTTTTGTTTTGTTCCAAAAAGGCAGTTTGTTGTTGTTTTTGTTGTTTTTAAAAAAAGAACCTCTCCACAACAATAAACAAAGTGCTGTTATAAGAAGAGTGCGGCCTCTCCCCCCCCCCCCGCCCCCTGCGCTCCAAACTGAAAAACTGCTTTAGGTTTTGTTTTTGTTTTTTTAATATTATTTTTATTTTGCAGGAAAAGCCAGAGAAGAAGAAGGTGCAAGACAAGCCGGAGTGCTGGGAGAGCTGCAATCTTCGGGGCGTCGTCCCAGGAGCGGTCACGCAGAGACACCTTCTAGAAGTCTCTCAGCTTCCCCCCAACCCCACCCCACCCCACTCCACCCTGGCCTCACCGTGCGAATTCCCCCGGGCGGGAGTGTGTTCAAATTCGTCTCCGCCTTCCCGGCCGGGCCTCCCCGCCCCTTGCAGGAGTTTTTGCAGAAGGAACTCTCCGCCGGATGGCATCGCTGCGGCTTTTCTCCCCACGGGTGCCAGCCACGTTCCGCTTGCAGCCGCCTTCAGATCCAGGTAATCTTGGCGTCTTTTTGGAAAAGCACGTCTGAACGCGTGTGCGGATAGGTCTGGTGATCCGCATCGTGGGGACGTATTACACGTATCAGGAGTCGCGTGAAACTTTCCTGGGGGGAAATATTCCCCCCCCCTCTTCTTCCTTTTTCTTTTCCTTCTGCCCCAAAGTACAGTATAGTACAGTACCAATGATATAGACGGACATCGTTTAAAATTCACCTTCTCGCTGTGCTGAAAACTTGTGACTGTCGAAAAGCAGAAGCATTAAAATTCGCACGAATTCCTGTTACTGCCACGGCTGTCATACCAGGAAGTTTTTTCCCCTCCTCCTTGCAGTTCTGTTATAATATTGATAGACATGCAAATCTGCACCTAAGTGAAGGTTCAAAAATACGGAGATCACTTTTCAGTTTTGGAGAGCATCTTAGAACCGAGCAGCTGAAAAAAAAAAGATTTATTTAAAGGCTCTCCCATCCAAATACTTTGTCTTGGTGCATTGAGCTTCATTTGATACCGGATTAGATTGTGATCTAGGTTTGCACAATTCATTAAACCATCAACTTAACAAATAGAGTGGATATACATAACTCTCTTAAGTCTTTAAAATCCTAGTCAAGATTAAAATAAAAGAAGCTTAATACATTGTATGAATTACACACAAACACACACAGTATTAAGGCTTTGCACTTAATGTCACACTTAATATGCCCTGAAGATAGGTGAGTGCAGTCTTGAAGTTTTTGAGAACAGAACTGGGAACACGTGTCCTTTTGAAATTCTAAACCAAATTTGTTAAGTAGAGAAATGGGGGGGGGGGGTTTCAAGGAGAAATTCTTTCAAGAATTTCTTAAGAACAGAAATCATCCTTTTTTTCCAACACTAACCATTCTACTGGAAATGAATGATGGGAGAGGTTCCCTCTTGATGTCTTTCCTGGGTTTTATTAAAAATATGGGGAAGAAAATTTTGGGAAAAAGTACTGCTAATCCTTGTTTAGCTACTACAATTGGGACTGCCATCTTGGTCATTAAATGAAGGCATCTATAAATGAAAAAGTGACTGTGTTTATGATCTTACTTCAGCTTTTCTTTGCTTTACAGACCTGGGATAGTTGTAAATGTGAGAATTGGCTGTAAGGTTGCTTTTTGATCACCGCTGTAATTATAAACGGTCACTAAACAAGGCAGTCACAAAACGAGGAGTAGCTGAAGAACTGGCTGATCAAACACAGAACAGTAATACACTTCCTGACATGCAGGAATACAGGCTTTGTTCAGGAGAATTTCCTTTGAAACTCTCTTCTTTTTAAAAAAATCTAATTCAAGGTATCTTCCATCAAGATTGTATGAAAACTGCTAAGGAAAACAAAATAGAGAAGGATTTGTTTCTCTGTGTTATTTGAGACTCTGTTGCTTGTGTCCATAAAATAGTGAAAGGGATTTTATAGATGCATGCATACCATAAATGGGGAATGGATTTTGTCAGCTGCAATGGAGGCCTGAGGCTTTTTTGATCCTGAAAATATTATGGCACTTGTGTGAGGATTACTCAAAAGTAACAAGTAAGTCACAGCATTATAGAATATTAGTTAGGCGCACAAGGATTCATTGCACTGAGCCATTAATTGTTTAATTGTAATTGGCTGGCTTATCATAACACTCTAAGCTAAAGCTTTCTCCCTTTGTGAGGGAGTGGGATGGTTTTATAATGTGGCACATCAATAAATAAAATAATGAATAAAATCAAACAACCACAAAGTACTTCGTGATCTGCAAACTCAGTGTTGATTAGATCAGTCATCTACAATATACATTTTCTGGATTGCAGACAATACCCCTAATCCCCATACACTTCAGTCACTATGGAGGTAATGAAGATAGTGGCCCATCTTATCTCACCATTGCCAAATTGGAGACATTGCCACATTGACCACTGGTAAATCCCAAGAGATTTGGTGCGATTTCCCAGATCAATACATAATTTGCAACTCACGCTTTTGTTGAATCACGTAGTAGTGTAATGGAGGTTGAATTCTAATGATTTTAGGGACACATCCATGTCCGTTTCTTGGCAATGATATTGAAGTGGCTTGCTACTTTCTAGAATTTTTTTTCAATTTCCAAGCGTAGGTTACAATCTTGGTTATTTCTCTTTATCAGTGCCAACTAGATGTGAAGTTCCTTAGCTTTCTTGAGTTCAGTTAAATGAGGGTAGTGCCTCCTTCTGCCGCTTATTCTTTATTAGAGTCTTTCTAAGCTTGATATGCATTCTGCAAATGTAGTTTTATAAATAATTTAGGAGTGGGGGAAGAGAGATTTTGTCAGATAAGAAGTTATAAAATGTGAATCCTTATAGAGGGTGCAATAGGAACAGGACATGAGCTGTTGGTTGCAGTGGCCCTTTGTGTGGGACGTTTTTGCTTTGCGGAGAGTGTTACAATGTGCTAGAGTTAGTGCCTTTTGAAATTTAGAAACAGTTATGTAATATAAGTATATCATTGGTCTGTGAAGGTGGGGGGGGCTGATTGCTCTAGACCAGGAATGTCAAATTGGCGTCCCGCAGGCCAGATAAATTGCGTGCAAGCCACACCTACCCCAGCTTGAAGGCAAAGAACGTTGTGATATGTCACGTGACATCAACGTGACGCGGCGAGTTTGACACCCGTGCTCTAGAGGATCGTTCTTGGATAGAACAGACAAGTCAAACTATCAAAAAGCTAAGGGAGGGAGTGATCTGTCATATAAAGAGGTGTGCCCATGTTTAAAGAACTAGCATTATATGGATAGTGTGCCTTGGATAAACATTTAGGCTGGAATGAGAGTCCTATAAAACTAAATCAATTAGAGAATAAGTTTTAAGTTTCATCCAGTCTTACAGCGTTAGACTTCAGCTGTCATAATCCTTGCCATACTCACCATAGATTGTGGGAGCTGAAGTCTAAACCTCTGCAGGACTTAATGTGCTATCAAGAACATTATCATCGGTCAGTTGTATGACAAAATATGGATGGGATTTGAGTATTTAAAATCCCTTATCTCTGTTATCTTCACATACGTCTATCCTAGGCTTTACCCGTATTACTGATAGTTTGCTGCTGAAGCCAGCATAGGTGGAGATCTGAGCACGTTAGGAAGCTCCATAGACCCTGCAGACTGCAATTGCACTGTCACAAACTTTGTTGCCTCTGTGTGACTTATATTTTGTTAGAGATAGAGCACTGGTAGAGTATTGGACCCAGAGACTTGAAGGACTCTTTAGTGATGAAATAATGTTATCATTTGCCAAGGCTTCAGGCTTCCTTCCAAAACTGACTACAGTTGGTCCTTGACTTAAAAGCACTTGTAAACAACTGTTCAAAGTTGTGATGGTGCTGCAAAAATTAATTATGACCAGTCCTCACACTTACGACCATTGCAGCATCCCCATGGTCACATGATCAATATTCAATACTTGGCAACTGTATTATGATGGTTGCAGTGTCCTGTGATTGTGTGATTGCCGTGTAATAACCTTCCCAGGGGTTGCTTCTGACAAGAAAAGTCAATAGGGGAAACTGGATTTACTTAACGATCATGGTGATTCACTTAATGACTGTGGCAAAAAGATTGTAAAAATTGGATATGACCCACTTAATCACCACATCACTTAGTGACAGAAATTCTGGTCCCAATTGTTTTGTCATTAACATTTTTATTGACTTATGAAGTATTATAAAATACAAAATACAAAGTAAATAGAAAAGCAGGGGAGGCGGAAGTGGGAAAGAGAAGTGAGAAAAAATAGGAGTGGGGGGAGAAAAAGAAGCATTGACTTCCCACTTTCTATGTTACAGTAAAATAAGGCATTAACATCAAATCACCACTATTTGCTTTTTTCATCATCATCATCATCATCATCATCATCATCATCATCATCATCTTAACAACAAAAACAACAACAACAACAACAGTGTTGGAAGGGACCGTGGAGGTCTTCTAGTCCAACCCCCTGCCCAGGCAGGAAACCCTACACCATTTCAGATAAATGGTTATCCAACATCTTCTTAAAAATTTCCAGTGTTGGAGCATTCACAACTTCTGCAGTTGTGAACAAGCCATTTCTATAAAAATCTATCGGTCTAATCGGTAAAGCCCATTCTGGTTCAGTTGCGCCCCTTTCTAGACCGGGATGCCCTATGCACGGTCACTCACGCCCTCGTGACGTCTCGCCTGGATTACTGCAATGCTCTCTACATGGGGCTCCCCTTGAAGGGCATCCGGAGGCTGCAGTTAGTTCAGAATGCAGCTGCGCGGGTTATAGAGGGAGCCCCTCGTGGCTCCCGTATGACACCAATCCTGCGCAGACTGCACTGGCTACCTGTGGCCTTCCGGGTGCGCTTCAAGGTTTTGGTAACCACCTTCAAAGCGCTCCATGGCATAGGGCCGGGTTATCTACGGGACCGCCTACTGCTACCTAATACCTCTCACCGACCCATGCGCTCTCACAGAGAGGGACTCCTCAGGGTGCCGTCAGCTAGGCAGTGCCGTCTGGCGACGCCCAGGGGAAGGGCCTTCTCTGTGGGGGCTCCCACCCTCTGGAACGAACTCCCCAGGACTCACAACTTCCGGACCTCCGAACCTTCCGTCGCGAGCTCAAGACACATTTATTCATCTGTGCAGGACTGGCCTAGATTTTAAATTTATAGGGGTTTTAAATTGGTTTTAATATTTATATTTATATTTTAAAATTTGGCATTAGAATAAGTTTTTTAATGGTTATTTTAATGTATATATAAATGTTTTTATTTGCCTGTGCACCGCCCTGAGTCCTTCGGGAGATAGGGCGGTATACAAATATGAATAATAAATAAATAAATAAATAAAATTCTGATGGTAAGGCAAGGACTATCTGTAATATATGGATGCCTGGGTGTTTCAGGTCTTGAAAGCATCAGTTCTCTTAAACTTCCTGCCGAAAATAAGATTAGCAAAACTTTGAGGCCAAATGACCTTAGTCACAGCAGGAACAAGAGAGAGAAAAATAAGTGAGAAATGTAAAATCTGATTGTATACCCACCCACTGCTAACCAGCTTCTCATGCCTAAATGCATAAAAATCTGTTAGATGAGAGCAAGAACTTTTGATAATGGGGACGTAATATGGAAGCCTTCAATTTTATTGGTCTTATTTTGCTTACTTGCACACTTGCAAGGGCTTAGAAAAACACAAAGCATTTATAATCATTATACCCAGTAATGTAACACACATATAGATTCCTAGAAGTATGGCTTTGGTCATCACACTATAAGCAACATGTTGAGACTCTAGAAGGAGTGCAGAGAAGAGCAACAAAGATGATTAGGGGACTGGAGGCTAAAACACAGGAACTAGGGATGGCTAGTCTAGTGAAGAGAAGGACCAGGGGAGACATGATAGCAGTGTTCCAATATTTGAGGGGCTGCCACAGAGAGAAGGGGGTGGGATCAACCTATTTTCCAAAGCACCTGAAGGCCAGACAAGGAATAATGGATGGAAACTGATGAAGCAGAGATTCAACTTAGAAATAAGGATAAATTTTATGACAGTGAGAACAATCAACCAATGGAACAAAGATTGCCTTCAGAAATTGTGGGTGCTTCATCACTGAAGCTTTCAAGAACAGCCATCTGTCAGAAATGGTATAGGGCAGTGATAGCTTACCTTTTCCAGACCAAGTGCCCACATCCAAACCCCCAAAATGCATTGCATGCATGGCCCCTGCGCATGTGCCCCACCCCCTACGCATGCGGCCCCCACACGCCCCCGCCCTCCCATGCATGGACAGCAGAGACCCGATGACCAGCTTGCCGGCGGAAGCACATGCATGGCAGAGCTGAACTGGGGCAACAGCTCATGTGCCCACAGAGAGGGCGCTGCGTGCCACCTGTGGCACATGTGCCATAGATTCGCCATCACGTATATAGGGTCTTAAGCAGGGATTGAGCTAGATGACCTACAAGGTCTGTATTGTTAATGCCTGGAATACACTACCTGACTCTGCGGTCTCTTCCCAAAATCCTCAAAGCTTTAACCAAAAACTGTCTACTATTGACCTCACCCCATTCCTAAGAGGTCTGTAAGGGGCATGCATAAGAGCACCAACGTGCCTACCCGTTCCTGTCCTAATGTTCCCTTTGATTGTATCCAATTCATATAGTTATTTCACGCTTATGCTTATATATGTGCTTATATATCGTATAGTTATTTCTTGGTTATGCTTATATATACTGTTGTGACAAATAAATAAATAAATAAATAAATAAATAAATAAATAAATAAATAAATAAATAAATAAATAAATAATAATAATAAATGGCCCCTTCCTTTTTCTAAGATTTTGGTGAAAAGGTTTGTTTGAATCCTTTCCTAAATTGTAAATTGGACAAAGTTTAAATCCATGGGCAATTCATTCTACAATATAGGTAATCCTTGACTTACAGCCATTCGTTTAGTGACCGTTCAAAGTTACAACCACTTTGAAAAAAGTCTTATAATTGTTATAACACTTACGACCATTGCTGCATCCCTTTGGTCACGTGATCAAAATTCGGACACTTGGGCAACTGGCTCCTATTTATGACAGTTGCAGTGTCCCGGGATCATGTGATCCTCTTTTGTGACCTTTTGACAAGCAAAGTCAGTTGGGAAGCCGGCTTTGGTCGCGTTGGTGGATGATCTCTGGAGGGCCAGGGATGGGGGTTGTTCCTCTGCCCTGGTCCTATTAGACCTCTCAGCGGCTTTCGATACCATCGACCATGGTATCCTGCTGCGCCGGCTGGAGGGATTGGGAGTGAGAGGCACCGTTTATCGGTGGTTCTCCTCCTATCTCTCCGACCGGCCGCAGACGGTGTTGGCGGGGGGGCAGAGGTCGACCCCGCGGCGCCTCACTTGTGGGGTGCCGCAGGGGTCGATTCTCTCGCCCCTTCTGTTCAACATCTACATGAAGCCGCTGGGTGAGATCATCAGTGGCTTCGGTGTGAGGTACCAGCTGTACGCTGATGACACCCAGCTGTACTTCTCCACACTGGGCCACCCCAATGAAGCTATCGAAGTGCTGTCCCGGTGTCTGGAAGCCGTACGGGTCTGGATGGGGAGAAACAGGCTCAAGCTCAATCCCTCCAAGACGGAGTGGCTGTGGATGCCGGCATCCCGGTACAGTCAGCTGAGTCCACGGCTGACTGTTGGGAGCGAGTCATTGGCCCCGATGGAGAGGGTGCGCAACTTGGGCGTTCTCCTGGATGAACGGCTGTCTTTTGAAAACCACCTGACGGCTGTCTCCAGGAGAGCTTTCCACCAGGTTCGCCTGGTGCGCCAGCTGCGCCCCTTTCTAGACCGGGATGCCTTATGCACAGTCACTCACGCCCTTGTGACGTCTCGTCTGGATTACTGCAATGCTCTCTACATGGGGCTCCCCTTGAGGGGCATCCGGAGGCTTCAGTTAGTCCAGAATGCAGCTGCGCGGGTGATAGAGGGAGCCCCTCGTGGCTCCCGTGACACCTATCCTGCGCAGGCTGCACTGGCTACCTGTGGCCTTCCGGTGCGCTTCAAGGTGTTGGTGAACGTCTTCAAAGCGCTCCATGGCATAGGGCCGGGCTATCTACGGGACCGCCTGCTGCTACCGAATACCTCTCACCGACCCGTGCGCTCTCACAGAGAGGGACTCCTCAGGGTGCCGTCGGCGCGACAGTGTCGTCTGGCGACGCCCAGGGGAAGGGCCTTCTCTGTGGGGGCTCCCGCTCTCTGGAACGAACTCCCCCCAGGACTCCGTCAACTTCCGGACCTCCGAACCTTTCGTCGCGAGCTTAAAACTCACCTATTCATCTGCGCTGGACTGGGTTAGTTTTTAAACTTATGGGTTTTTAATGGGTTTTTATTCTAAATTTTAATCGTGGCCAATTTAATAAGTTTTTTAATTATATTTTAATCGTATTTATATTGTATTATTTTGTATTTTTTATCAGGCTGTGAACCGCCCTGAGTCCTTCAGGAGAAGGGCGGTATAAAAATTTAAATAATAAATAAATAAATAAATAAGCCAGATTCCCTTAACGCTCCATTAGTAACTTAACAACTGCAACAACTGATTCACAACAACGATGGCAAGAAAAATCATAAAATGGGCTAAACTCACTTAACAGTTGTCTCTTTTGGGCTTGGCCAATTGTGGTTGGACATTGAGGACTACCTGTAATATAGAACAAGCCACAGATTAAGGCAGCATTCTTTATCTGGGTGAAATGTTCTTGATAGGAACTATTTTTATCAAATGAGGACTTCTTGGTTTTTTAAATTTTATTTTATTGACTTTGCAACATTGTGTAAATATGCACTCCTCTGTACATTTCGGGCACACCCTATCATTAGAATGGTGGTTAGTGGGAGTAAACCACTGACTTTTGCAATGCACACATATGATGTTACAGTTAGATATTACATGTGTTTCTTATGCATCGCGAATGATATGACAGTTAGAACGAAACAACCTTATTTTTCTACAGTCCCCAGAGGCCTTGCTGGTTTGCTTTTGGTTGCAGTTGTCATTAATTTCCATGAAACGTACATAATGTACCATTTCTTGGAGTTTTGTGTCTGAATTTAAACATCTGGCCAGCTGCTTTGGAAATCAAATTTGTATGTTGAAAAAAAAATGGTCATTTTTCTTCCTTCAGGTCAGATTTTACCTGAACAAGTTAAGAATCAGTATTTTTAATACTGATTAAAAATAAGCTGGGAAATAATTTTCCTTCCTTCCTTCCTTCCTTCCTCCCTCCCTCCCTCCCTCTCTCCCTCCCTCCTTTCCAGTTTCTTTACTTTTTGTGAAATTATGAATATCTCTTATCGTGTGAAAGATCAGAAAACCTGGACCCCTGTTCCACTATACCTCAATTAGAAGAGAATAAAGGGTCCTTGGTCCTCTCTGAGCATGGTTGTTTTCTTACAGATGTTTCATTACCCAGACTAGGTAACATCATCGGTGCTAGTGACTAATGCTAGCACTAATGAAGTTACCTAGTTTGGATAATGAAACATCTGCAAGAAAAAACAAAACAAAAACAAGCAAACTCAGAAAACACCAAGGACCCCTCATTTCAACCCTGAGGTACAAATACTCTCTTTTATAGAAGAGAATAAGCACTTACTGTACCTATCTTGAGGGACATTGGGTTTTCTGACTCTTTCCATTCAGCTGGGGTGGAAAATCCAAATTATTAGAGTCACAAGATTACAGAAGGTTACTGGTCCCTTCCCCAACCTAACTGACATATAAACTTGGCTTTTGCATGCCATAGGTCAGTGATGGCTAACTTTTTTGCTGCTGCGTGCCAAAAGCATGGGGAGCCGGGGGTGGATCGCACATGTGTGTGCCCACACCCATAATTCAATGCGCCCTGCCCCCCCCCCACATGCCTGCATGACCCCCTGCGGTTCCCTTGCTTATGGCATGTGATGGGGCCCAGTGGGCCCGTAGGCCCCTTTCTTGCCCTCTCCAAGCTCCAGAGGCTTTCTATGAGCCTGGGGAAGGCGAATACGGCCTTCCCCACCCCCCAGAGGCCCTCTGGAGGCCGGAACCGACCCGTTTCCCACTTCCAGTGGGCCCGGAAGGCCCGAAAATCAGCTGGCCGGCACGCGGAAATGAACTGAAGCTGAGCTAGGGCAATGCTCGCATGCCCACAGATATGGCTCCACATGCCACCTGTGGCACACATGCCATAGGTTCGCCATCACGGCCATAGGTTATGAATGTACACTAAGACCATGCAGCAATTTAGATTCAAAGATGAAAGAGTGCTTTGGATCATATCAGAAAATGTGTCTGCATTTTTCACAGGGTCATATAGCTGCCTGCCATAGGATCCTGGGAAAAGATGTGGCTGTTTTAAGTAATTGCAAACAGGTGCTACATTCCTGCTGCTGCAAACTCCAAAACAATTTTTCACCTTCAGCTTTGAAACTCTGCCCAATCCTAATATGCAAATACCCTTAAATGTTTCATCTGTTCCTTCCATTCCATTCCATCATCCGTTTCAGAGCCAAGGAGAGCTCTGAACTTTAGTTTTTATTTTCTAGGCGGGATACAAAAAATGTATCAGTTGTTAATAAATAAAAACATCTATGCAAATCCATTTAGATGAGGCTTGAATATGGCTTCTTGTCATTTCTCACTTTACTCGTAGTTAGAATTTTTATAGTAATTGACATTTACCAGGCCCTTCACACAAGCCAAGGGGTTAAGATATAGGTAAAATAAAGGAGGTGAGATTTACAACCACAGATGAATTAACTCGGAAGTTAATTTGTTTATTTGATAAAGTTAATATTTACTTACATTTCTCTTATTTGATTCAGCACCTAAAAGGTGCTGAATCAAATATTTATAAATGATACAGAAGAAGGCACAAAGAGACCTGAGTTTGCATTTCCACAAATGATAAGATCTGTGGTCCACTTGTGGAGGTTGACTTAAGGCCTATAGCAGAGTAGGTCATGGTAGACAGATTCAGGGGTCCCCAGCCTGTGGACTGTGGCCCACTACTGGGCCATGGCTTGTTGGCCACTGGGCCACGTGAGTAACTTCCCGGTGTGCATATGTGCATGTGCACACATCCCGCCACTCTTGCTACCTTTGCTCTGAGCACCGTGTGGCCACTACTGACTCCACAGGTGCCACACGGCCACTACCGTCATTGCAGGTGCTGTGCATGTGCTACCGTCACCGTGGATTCTATTGTTGCTGTGAGTATGCTCGCAGCCCCATTCACATCAAGGTGCCTGTCCTCCCCCCTTTGGCCCGCCAACCCCAAAACGTTGGGGAACTCTAGATTAGAGGACAGGTCCCTCTCTTAAAAAGGTAATAGTACAATCAATAGATCTAGACGGGATGGACGGCACATAAATCAAATCAAATGAAAGAGAGACATACAGGCAAGAAACAGAAAAGAACGCAAGAGTAGATAGGGGAAGAGTATGCAATTATTCCACAATTAATTACAAAAAGAAAACAGTTTTGAAAACTGTAGCTTAATTTGAATCTGGATATGAAGTGAGTTTAATCTTAGGACATATTTTAAACGTTTATTATGGACATACAGGCATTCCGTATTCAGCTCAACATGAAATGTCTCATGAGTAGGAAAGAACAAATCCTCTAGATGGCAGACAATACCAAGGATGGGTCAATATCTATATTCTTTTTCATTCTCATGAAAATTCACCCAGTCTTCCCTAATCCCTTCATAATATTCCCCAAGGAATGCTATGTATGGATTTAGGAGATCAGCATTCTTAGGAACAGCCTGAAGTGATTTCCATATGTTTTATTCTGCACATGATATGTGAAACAATTTGCAACCTGACCCTCTGAATAGGCAGTGGGTTGAAGAAACCAAGACGTAAGGTTTGAGCCCAATGACTTTCTCCACATTGTTCGTTATAGGTAGATTGCTTATAAGGATACTGGTCAAGTTTTGAACTTTCATCCACAGAAGGCACTTCAAATCAGTAATCAGTTCCAGCTATGTTTGTAGGTGGATGACAGGGTGTTTTTTTTCTTTTAATCATTCCTTAAAGATATCAATATAGCGATCACTTTGGGATATTAGGAGGAAGGATTTGAAGAATTCTCTTTTCTCCCACTTAAGAATATGTGTTCCTGCATTAATAGCAAATCTGCTTTGCGGAACTCCAAGTGGCCTTATTTTCTAGGCAAGAGAATTACAGGACACCTCCATTATTGCCATCTGTTGGTGATGGAAATATGGTGATGGCCATATTTTTACACACCAGATCTATTAGCATTACCTACCTAATCCCTAACATATTTTAGTTGATGTTACCTTATGGCAGTTCATCGAGGGCTGCATCAGGGCTGTGTTTGACCTCATGGGGGTGTGCACGGCTGGGGCGGGGTGGATGTAGCCAAGGTGGGCATGGCCAACTCAATGTCACTCATGAAGGCTCTGTTTTCGGCTGCGACGTCTTCCTGCAGCCTTCTGCCAGGGAAAATGGAGCCCAAGGAGGGCTGCAGGAAGCTGTTGGGGCTGAAAATGCGGCCCTCCTGAGCTGCATTTTCACTAGCAGAGGCATCATGGGCTGGTCCTTCACTGTTTCCAGCGTGGCCACGTGGACCAGATCTAAGCACCCCACGGGCTTGATCCAGCCCGCAGGCCTTGAGTTTGACACCCCTGCCTTATAGTATTGCTTAAACATTTTTAATATGATTGCAACACATAGTTGCAGGGTGGTTTCATAATGTTGGTGAAGATGGACCCATCTGGAATATTGAGAATATGTGATGGGTATTCTATGAAAATGGGTACCAGAGGACAAAACACCCTGTTTTAAACATTCAGGATGCTCACTATCACCTTAAGTTTTTCTCTGTTTTGGGGGGAACCGATAGGAATTCTTCCAAAGAAAACACTCAACTATAGCCATTCACCATTTTATACACAGTATTCTAAAACCATGTTGGTATCCATATGAGGCTGGGAGATATTGTTGAAAATAAAGATCAGGCTGGCATTTTGCTCTCTAGCAACCAAAGTTCTCATTTTTAAAAATCATTTAAAAAACAACAACCTAACATTCAGATAAGCTGGGGACTTTGATGGACACAAAGAAACATGTTGGCAAATGCATTCCGGATTCTGAACATTTGACTTGGTGTATTGTGCGAGTCCAAACACTTGTGATTTGCCTAGCAAACATACTTAAGCAAACCATGGCTGATTGAGCTAGGACAAACTAGTCTGGAAAGAGGAAGGAACAGAAGAGAGGGACCACAGACAAAGAGAAGCTGGGTGGAAAATAAGTGAAACGTAGATCTCACTCTGTTCAACTGGGAATTTGAAGTGTTTGCTGCTCACTTCATTTAGCACTTCACTTGATGTTCATCACTTGGTGGATCTCCAGTCTGTTAGAAATCCATACTCTTTTTCTCTCATTTGCTTTGCTTCTCAAATTATAAATAAACCCTATATTACAATGATAATAAATGTTAGGTCTAGGAAGGTTTTCACGGTTTATTGCTAATCAGTCATACAGATAAGAACCGACTTGCCTGATATTCCCACTTCACTTCTGCTAACAACGGTTATGAAACATACCATCCAGAACTAGTGTATCCAAAGTCCAAAACTTGTGTTTGGGTAACTCTGGCTCATACAACTTTCTATGGATTGTGAATCCCCCAACCCAGCTCGTGCATCTAAACATATTTAGAATAGAGTTCCCCAACCTTTCTGGATTGGTGGGCCGGGGGGGGGAAAGGATATGGTTTTGTGGGAGGGGCAGGTGCATGTGCACCCACTGCTCACACAATTGGGGCCATGAGTGCCCACGATGCTCGTCCGAGTGACTGAGGCAACAAGCACCCACAATGCTCCTATTAGTAGGGCTGCAATCCCTCGTGACACTGATGCAAGTGGGTCAGTATGCACATCAGGTTCGGACTGGATCACCTGATCTGGTAGCGATGGCGGGTGGTGGTTCGGAGAACCGGTAGCAAAAATCCCTGCCCCACCCCCACCCCCACCCCCGTCCATGCCCAGCTGAGCTGCGCGATCATCAGAGGTGTTTTTTTTCCAACTTTTAAAGCATTTTTTCTTCGGCCAAAAAAATGCTTTTAAAAGTAAAAAAAAAAGCCTTTGTTGATCGTGTGGCTCAGCTGGGATCGTCAGAACCTTTTAAAAGCATTTTTTCTACGACCTCTTCAGCTGAAGAGGTTGTAAAAAATGTTTTTACAAGGTTCCTATGATCAGGCAACTCAGCTGGGATCGTCAGAACCCTTTAAAAGCATTTTTTCTACAACTTCTTCGGCCGAAGAGATTGTAGAAAAAATGCTTTTAAAAGTAAAAAAAAAAAAGTTGGCCACGCCCACCCAGTCACATTCCCCCCACCATCAAGCCACGCCCACAGAACCGGTAGTAACAAATTTTACATTTCACCAGCCAGCCACTCAAATGACCCGATTGTGAATAGGCCATGGACTGGTAGTGGGCCATGGCCCACAGGTTGGGGACCCCTGGTTTAGAAAGTTGTAAACAGCATTTTTCCCTTGTGCAGAGAGAAAAATTTTACATGCAGAGACGCAAGCAAAAAAAGCAGTAAGCCAGTCTGATCAACCAGCGTTTAAAAGCTCGCGCAACATGCTATTTGTGCCCATACAATAAGAGCGGGAAAGAAATCATAAATATTTGTAATAAGCAATAGTGCATCTCTTGCTAGCAAAGGAAACCATGCTGAATGAGTTGATCAGTTCAATGAGCTGTTGATGGACAGTATCAAGGCAAGGGTTTTTCCTCCTTAGTAAAAAGCAGTCTCTTTCCAGTCAAGCTCGACTCTTGCTGATCATTGACTCCTTTGAAATCCATGTAATTTTAAGGGCAGGTGCCCAGACGATAAGGATTCAACAGATGATTGGGGATACAGACAATCCTCCAGGCTCCTGCTTTATCAGTAAAGAGACCTGCCACCTGGGCAGTTCAAGCGGAAGCTGTTAAAAATAAATTATATAAAGCTCTCCCCTGCTGTCCTAGGAGGTAACTTGTTTCTGATGGAAAATAATTTGGTTCCTGAAATCCTTGCACTCGGTATCTCTTCTGGTTCTTATTAAGAAGACCGTTCTGTTCATGCCTCAGATTTCAGTTTGTATAGTTTTCTTGGTAATTCATATGGAAGTTGTTGCTTTTTTCCCTCTTCTTTTTAATTTCCTAATCTAACTGATGATAGTGGCATAGATGCAGTGAATATGAATTTGGGCAAACTCTGGTAGAGTGGAGTGGAATGGAGAGTGGGGTGGGGTGGGGTGGGGTGGAATGCCCCACCCCACCCCATGGTATTATGGTCCATGGGGCTGCAAAGAGTCGAACATGACTTAACAAAATCCAGCCTAAAAATTTCCTGTTTTTTTCCTGCCCAAGATACAATATGATCAAACTCTTCTTAGGTTTTTTTTTTCTAATGGAGCCAAAATAAACCTGTTGCTTCCTTTTCTGATATTTTTTTTTTTAAATTAAGCCAGATATGGAATGGGTGAAATGCAGCTTGTTACCCTCTGGGTTAAATTGAAAGAATAGCAATAGCACTTAACAGAGTTAAGTGCATAAACAGAGGGATAGAATCAAGATCACGTGAAGTGTTAGTGCCACTTTATAATACCTTGGTAAGGCCACACTTGGAATACTGCATTCAGTTTTGGTCGCTGCGATGTAAAAAAGATGTTGAGACTCTAGGAAGAGTGCAGAGAAGAGCAACAAAGATGATTAGGGGACTGGAGGCTAAAACATATGAAGAACAGTTGCAGGAACTCGGTATGCCTAGTTTAATGAAAAGAAGGACTAGGGGAGACATGATAGCAGTGTTCCAATATCTCAGGGGCTGCCACAAAGAAGAGGGAGTCGGGCTGTTCTCCAAAGCACCTGAGGGTAGAACAAGAAGCAATGGGTGAAAGCTGATCAGGGAAAGAAGCAACTTAGAACTAAGGAGAAATTTCCTGACGGTTAGAACAATTAATAAGTGGAACGACTTGCCTGCAGAAGTTGTGAATGCTCCAACACTGGAAATTTTTAAGAAAATGTTGGATAACCATCTGTCTGAGATGGTGTAGGGTTTTCCTGCCTGGGCAGGGGGTTGGACTAGAAGGTCTCCAAGATCCCTTCCAACTCTGTTGTTATTATTATTATATACCCTTTCATAGCCCTCTCTAAGCGGTTTACAGAGTCAGAATATTGCCCCCAATAATCTGGGTTTTTAGAATAGAATAGAATACAATACAATACAATACAATAACAGAGTTGGAAGGGACCTTGGAGGTCTTCTAGTCCAACCCTTTGCTTAGGCAGGAAACCTTACACCACTTCAGACAAATGGTTATCCAATATCTTCTTTAAAATTTACAGTGTTGGAACTTTCACAACTGCTGCAGGCAAGTTGTTCCACTGATTACCGTAATTGTTCTAACTGTCAAGAAATTTCTCCTTAGTTCTAAGTTGCTTCTCTCCTTGATTAGTTTCCACCCATTGCTTCTAGTTCTACCTTCAGGTGCTTTGGAGAATAGCTTGACTCCCTCTTCTTTGGGGCAGCCCCTGAGATATTGGAACAATGCTATCATGTCTCCCCATGTCCTTCTTTTCATTAAACTAGACATACCCAGTTCCTGCCTGGAAAGGTGGAAAGTTGAGTCAGCCTTGAGCCGGTCAGGACTGAACTCCAGGCTGTGGGCAGAGTTAGCCTGCAATACTGCATTCTAACCACTGTGCCACCAAAGCTCTTAATTTCCATCCCCTGCAAAGAAAGGCATAAAAAGGGGATTTGTAGAGAATAGCGAGGAAGAAACCAATGGCTCCCTGTGAAGAGCACTGATGTTCCTCTCATATTTGCCCAAAAGCACATAGATGACACTAGATTTGTGAGGAAATATTCTATCGTCATATACAGGTAGTCCTCAGTTTACAGCCACAACTGAGCCCAAAAATTCTGTTGATAAGCAAGACATTTGTTAAGTGAATTTTGTCCCATTTTACGACCTTGTCCCGGTCATTAAGTGAATCACTGTAGATGGACTTTGCTGGTCAGAAGGTCATAAAAGGGGATCACATGACCCCGGGATACTGCAACCATCATAAATATGAAGCCAAGCTTTAGAATTTTGATTATTTGACCTTTGGGAAGCTGCAACGGCCGTATGAAAAATGGCCATTACTCACTTTTTCCAGTGCCGTTTTAACTTTGAATGGCCACTAAATGAATTTTTATCAGTTGAGGATTACCTGTATGTCAAAAATGGGATTTTTTTAGACAGTAGAAACCAGGCAGTGCATTGCATAATGAGAACTTTTTTACTAGCTATCAAGCATGAAGGTAGTTGCATCATGCTTTCTACTGGAAATGACCAACTGAAAGCCCATAAAATTGTTCTGGCAGGCTCTGAAAGTAGCAGGACATGCCAGAAAACCTGAAACATTAAAGTAGTGTGACGTGGAAGGAGGGGCCAGAATCCCCCCAGGCTAGTGGAAGAGGCTGATTGCCAATTGCAGGAAATACTTAGTACTTAGTTGCAGTTATTGCAGCCAAAGCTCATTTAACGACCCCATAATCCCTTGCAGGGTGGAGTCTGGGCAACTGAATGGAGTGTTATAGCAGAGTGTTTTAGTGGCTGGATGCCCTTCCTGTCGCCTGTCCTGAGCTTTGTTCAGCAGATATATTCTCAGTGTGCCCAGAGAGCCTCTACTAGGATTGAACTCACAATCTCCTGATAGTGAGGCAAGGGCTCCACCTCTAGGCCACTGCAACAGTCTTATTGCAGCCAAAGGTGATGCAGCCAATTACTGAATTTAAGGGAGAGAAGACTTTTTCACCCGGGCCCATCCCATGGCAGATGACTGCCTAGGAAATAAATAAAGTGAGCGCCAACAAACTGAGGTTAGTTTTATACACCATGTGGACCTATAGGAAACTGGTGACATTTGATGGCAAATATATTCAACACTACAATATCCAAAAAGGGATTAATACATTTTTTTTCACAGAACCACTTATTAAATATTTAATGTCTCTGGGTATGTGTCTACTGGCCACTCTGCTATATCCCCATCTTGTCTGTCTCGGTGTTTGACAGAGAAAAACACTGCCAGTTCTTTTTATGCTCTGCAGAACGTCCACAGATAGTTATTGCTTAATGACCAGTTACTTAATAATCGTTCAGAACAGGGGTGAAATGCTACCGGTTCATTCTGGTTCAGGCGAACCAGTAGTGATAAAAACTACCGGTTCGGGCAAACGGGAAGTAAAAAAAAAGCTAACGGTTTTGTCGAACCTGTAGTTTAAAAAAGCTACTGGTTCTTCCGAATCAGTATTTCCAATGATCAGCTGTGCCGTGTGGTTTGGCTTTGCTAGAAAGCAAGAAATAAAAAATTATGCCTATGCCCACATATATTATATGACACAGAGAAACAACACAGTCTAGTCCGGATGTATGAAAGTAACCACAGTACACAGGAGACTAGGATGGATATGAAATGTAATCATGGTACTCAAAAAGGATTCCGAAGAGATGATTTCTCGCTTTTGAAGAGGCCATTAAAGCTTGTTATAAATTTTGCTGTGAAAATCAAAGGTTCAATTATACGTGCATGTGTACACATAATAAGCATACACACAGATACACACATGATTTATAACCTGCCTTTCCAATCTGCAGCTTAAACTGATATAATGTTCCTTCCTGTTTTTCCCCACAACCACTTCCACATCAGGCAGGGTTGCTTGTGTCAAACTGTGAGCTTCTGTGCTGAAGGTGAACAAGAATTGAGTCCCTAACCATTATCCTAGAATGCCTGAGACTTGGAGAATACCATTTAGAGCATGCTAGGTGTGGTGGGCAAGTAGATTTAGGCAATGCCGTAGACTAAGCCATGGTGCTTTTACTTGAGATTTAGGATATTTATTTTATTAAGACCTTTAGTTTTATTAGTTTTATTAGATTTTTAGTTTTATTAGATTTTTATACCGCCCTTCTCCCGAAGGACTCAGGGCGGTGTACAGCCAAATGATAAAACCACACAATATACACATTAAAACAAAAACTTAAAAACAAGCATATACATTAATGGCCAATATTTATTTTATTAAGACCTTTATATGACTGCCCAACTCATTCACAATGACTCCGGACGACTTACAGAACTAAAACCCCAAATATAAATTCCAAAGAACACACACCTTCCTCAAACAAAACACCTGATGGGCTCCATATCATCCTGGGGTTCCCCAGACTGCTGGCAAAATGATGTCTCCGGGGCTTTTTGAAATAGTATGAAAGTGGAGGCCAATCTTATGTCTGTGGGGATGACGTTCCAGAGGGAGGGTGTTGTGGTCTGCCAGCAACATGCGGAGCTGGCAATAGAGTCGGACAGTGATGAGGCTGAGGAAGAACATAGGCCAGTCCTGGAGGCTGGGGAAGGCCCGGATAAGGGTTCTGCGTCAGAGGCAAAGGTGGGGCCAGGGCCATCTGGGAGTGATGTGCGGACTCCAGAGCCTCCAGAGGATGACAGTAGTGAAGCAGAGGAATAGGAGGAGCCTGTTCCTAATGCACGCATGAGAAGAGCTGCCAGAAGGCAAGAGCAGCTAAAGCAAAGAGGACGTCTCAGGAGTAGGGCCAAGAGATGATTGGCCCTTCTATAAGGCTTAAAAGACCAGCAACGACGTTTGGGCTCTTTGCCAGAAAACAACGTTGATAGACTTGCTCCTTGTCTTGTTGCATTTATTTCTTGTCGGCGTCTTCTGCTTTTGTACTTTTGCCAAGAAAAGCCTTTGGCAGTTTGCCTAATTAGAGCAAGGTTGGTGATAAGACTGAAGAATTGTGTTATGAAGAATTTGCTTTGATTTAGTTTGGACTACGCTGAGAATGAGTTAATTCTCAGCTGTTTTAATAAAGTCTATTTGTTTTTGAACTGATTGAGTCTACTGCTACCTACTTGGGCCTGGGTCACAACAGATGGAACCATCACAGAGAAGTCCCTTCTTCTTGGTCTAGATCAGAGTGGTCAAACTCAAGACCCACAGGCCAGATGTGGCCCACGAGCTGCTTAGATCTGGCCCACGGGATTGGCCTGGAAATATCAAAGGACCAGCCCACAGTGCCTCTGCTGGCCAAAACGGACCAAGGCCTGTTTTCTGCCGGCAGAATGCTGCAGGATGCACCGCCTCCTTCACCTTCTCTTTAGCAATACCTTCTCTTCTGCCAACCAGAACTAGGTACCCTCCAAAATTGGGTTATTCCCTCCCCCCATATTTTCACCCAAATATTAACCAGGCTTAACTCTGCAGAGTTTAGCTTCTAAATCCAGATTTGGAGAACCAGATGCTAAGCTTTGAACTACTGAGTTAAGTATTGTACCTTGAGACTCTGCCTCCTGAAGCTGATCTAATTTTTCACGTCTGATTCATTTAACATTTGTTCATTTTTTTTCTCCTCCAATTTGGTGTCTTTTGGCACAACATAATGACATAAATACAGTTGTGACAAAACTGACTAGGCCCCAATACAGCAAGGTGTATATATCATCTTTCAAATCATTTTCTAAATAGAAGCTCGTTAGAAGATACATCAATTTCCGCCGCCCGTTTTGGCCAGCAGAGTGCTTGCAGGAGGCAGCACCTTCTTCACCTTTTCTTTAATAGCATCTGCCAAGTAGAACTAAGGTACCCTCCAAGATCTGGATGGCTGTTGTTCAGAAGAGGCAAAAACATCTGGTTCTTCACCCAGGTCTTTGATGAGAGTGAGCCCCCTCCTATCACTGAGTTTGTCTTCTTTTATGTTAATTGTGATTGATTTAATTGTATTTTTTTTAAATTGTTGTGAACCACCCAGGATCATTGAGAATTGGGTGGTATATCAATTTTGTAAATTATTACTAATATTAAGTCCTCCTCTAGGGCTGTGTCAGAGGTGTTATACTCTGCTCCTATACCCCTATGTATGAGTCAAACCCCAGTAGTGGGTTGCTCTCGTCACTGATTCGGCTGAACTGGTTGCGCTGGGTGAAGTGGTAGTAGCGGCGGTGGGAGGCTTTGCCCACCTGTCGAGATGTTATCAAAAACGATTGTGCATGCGCAGAAGCATCTGCACATGTACAGGAGCACTGCACGTTCACAGAGTGTGCGCCCACGTTCATGCGCTACCAATAGCAAATCGGTAGCCCCGAGTTTTGAAATCCACTACTGGTCACGCCCCATAGCAGCTGCAGACTACGTGTCTTTAATCTCTGCATTATGGAATTGAGACTATTTGTGCCAGAAAGTAAATCTCCCTTTATCTGGTATAGCTGTTTTGAATGCAAAGGGGGAAAAAATGCATCTTGAGCCTGTGTCAAATGCCCACCATGCCCATGCGCACCCCGGCCATGCCTACTCTGGCCACACCCCACTACCATTCCCGACCCTCTGAGATCAAACACAACCCTGATGTGGCCCTCGATAAAATTGAGTTTGACACCCCTGCACTAGGTAGACTTTCTTAAAAGAAGAAAACTGTAACATACCCTGCCTGCCCACTCTTGTTGGCCGGGTAGCTGTAACTGGGAAAAGACCATCCTTCAAATAATCTGACCCCAAGCCATGTAAGGTTTTAAAGGTAACAACCAACACCTGAATCTTCAAATACCATTCAAAATCATCTTTAATCTAACAAGGTAAGGTATAGGATTGTAAATTGTGCTCAGCATTTTCCTAGTTAAATTGTCCTCTGCTAGAAAGTTTCTACCCTGTTTCCCCCCAAAATAAGACATCCCCTGATAATAAGCCCAATCAGGCTTTTGAGTGCATGGCAATAAGGCCACACGCTTATTTTAGGGTTCAAAAAAGGTATAAGACAGGGTCTTATTTTCGGGGAAACACGGTATTAATCACCATGGGTCGGGTAGGGGAGAGCCTGGTCTTATAACATGCAGGATTAATTTAAGGAAATAGCATTTATTGAGGATGGCATAACTAGTTTGGCCTTGAAAGACCAAGTAAAAATGAATATTATTTTGAGTTGGAGTTAACTTCTGGTGATCATTTAGATTCAGCCATGCATGAATCTTTGTACCAACAGTACATAAATAGTTTGCCACTGCTGTTGTCCAGGTTGTTTATCAAGTTTCTAATCCAATTTACAACCCTGGCATTACATAATAGTCTCCCATTGAAGTCCTAACCAAGTCTAACCATGTTTAACTTCTGAGGTCAGAGAAGGTCGGGCTGAGGCTGCCATTTCTTTTGTTGAATAGTATGATTGGCTAGGGATTGGCTTGTTCATGTAAATGCCCTACTTTGCTAATTGTGGACATGGCATGAGCTTTGAACTGTGCATTGTATAGGCATACATACTTAAGTATGTGGCGATGATTATAGCCCCAACACTGACTCTTAACTGTTGCTGTTCTTTATTATTGTTGTGCTCAATGTTGAACAAGAAGATTGCCAAGGCAATAAAAGCTTTCCTCTGACACCCAAAGGGAGTTGATAAATTAGGAGTGACATGGGATAAACAGACCATTAATAAATCTCTCAGCTAGCTATCCATTCTTTGCTTTACGGATGTTTTTGAATGCATGACTTGCCCTCGACTTTGTCTAGACTGGGCTTGTGAGTATCTGCATACTTATTTGAAAGTTAGCTCCTTAAAACACCATTGCAGAGATATTTAACCGAATTTAGAAGTAGCACACTCACAAACGGGTTGTGAGATAGCAAGGACAATGATGCATGTTTGTCTTTGTGTGTTTTATATTTTTTTTGCTTTTGTGTATTGTGCTTTTTTTTGTATTGTGTATTTTAACTTTTGGAAATTCAGTAAATATATATATATTTTAAAGATTTCAAATTAAAAAGCATTGCCACCATTGGTGACATTGCTTATTTATGATATCCTTCTGAATTAGCCGTGAAGATTAGAAGTTGGGAGTTCTTATTCTAAAATATTCGTGGGTTTTCCTAAATGGATCAATCTATTCAGTATTAATAATGAAATAGTGTTGTGGTTGCTCCATATGAAGCAGTGGTGGGTTGCTGCCGGTTTGCCCTAAATCGGGCAAACCGGTAGAGGCGGCAGGAGGCTCCGCCCACCCACCTGGACGCTTTTGTGCATGCGCAGAAGCGTTGTGCAAGCGCACAAGCGCATGCAAGCAAACTGGTAGCAAACTAAATTAAAACCCACTACTGATATGAAGTGCCCCAAGACTTGATGTTCTATATTACTTAATATTTTTGGAACATCTACTGGGAGAGTTCACAAATACTCCCCGACTTCGAACAGTTGGCTTAGTGACCATTCAAAGTTACAACAGCACTGAAAAAAAGTGACTTATGACCATTTTTCACACTTACAACCATTGTAGCATCCCTATACTCAGGTGATTAAAATTCGGATGCTTGCCTCCTGTTTATGACAGTTGCAGTGTCCTGGGGTTATGGAATCACCTTTTGCGACCTTCTGACAAGCAAAGTCAATGGGGAAGCCAGATTCACTTAACAGCCGTATTGCTAACTTAACAACTGCAGTGATTCACTTAACAATAGTGTTAAGAAAGTTCATAAAACGGGGCAAAAATCATTTAACGCCTATCTCATTTGGGCTAAGTTGTGTTAGTAACATGGTTGTTTAATGAATCTGGCTTCCCCATTGACTTTGCTTGTCAGAAGGTCACAAAAGGGGATCACATGACCCCAAGACACCGCAACCGTCATAAATATGAGCCAGCTGGCAAGCGTCGAAATTTTGATTGTGTGGATGATGCAACAGTCCTAAATGTGAAAAAAAGTCATAAGTTACTTTTTTCAGTGCTATTGTAACTTCAAATAGTCAGTTAATGAATGATTATAAATCAAGGGCCGCCTTGATTTCTTCGCTTAGCTCTGGGCTATGATTTAGATTGCCTACTCCATCTAGTGAAAAAGGACTGGAGGCAACATGATAGCAGCGTTCCAATATTTGAGGGGCTGCCACAAAGAAGAGGGGATCAACTTATTTTCCAAAGGATCTGAAGGCAGGACAAGAAACAATGGTTGGAAACTACTCAAGAAGAGAAGCAACCTAGAACTAAGGAGAAATTTCCTGACAGTGAGAACAATTAACCAGTGAAACGAATTGCCTTCAGAAGTTGTGGGTGCTCCATCATTGAAGGTTTTTAGATTGGACTGCCAGTTGTCTAGAATGGTATGGGGTCTCCTGTTTGAGCAGAGGGTTGGACTAGAAGACTCCAAGGTCCTTTCCAACTTTGTTATTCTGTTCTGTTATTCTGCCTCTTCCAGTGAGATTCTATTTTTTCCCTTCAAACGATTTGGGAACGGATATTCTTGAGTTAATCCCATCTACCTCCTCCATTATGGCACCAGTGCAGCCCCTTGCCATCTGTAGCATGCTGACAAGGCCTTGTCATGAGGCAACATCAGCATAGGGCCTGATGTACATTTTCCCCCCTGGTTCACTCTGACTTCCCAAGCACTGAGTTGTCCCCTCATCCCAAAATCACAACAAGGAGCAAATGTGATGTTAAAAGGGAAGTAGGCTTATCCCAGCCATGATAGTATGCCATAGAAGGGCTGGGAGCACAGAGATTCCCTCCCCCCCACTTTATTCCAATCCTGATATAATGAATCTGTCAAGAGTCTGTGAAGGAACCTCTCCGAGTCGCTTTTGTACCAGGAAAGTGAGTCACATCTTCCCCACTGAATTGAGAAGCAGACAGCGAGAGAATCAAAGAATCCCCCATCTTTACAAACTTAAATGGGATGCTGAAGGATGCACATTTTGCTTCCAAGGTTCTGTAACCTAACCCCATTTTTCTTTTCAATAAATCTGTCTTAACTGTAATAAAACCCTGTGAGAACCCAGCCTTTTTTGATCTTGAGCAGCTGTTACAGGCTTGGCACCAAGGGGAAGATCTGCGCTCTTCACAGATACAAGATTTACAAGACCTCACCCCAACCCTGACAGCTGACCCTCTGTAGCTTTGATCTCCACACCACTTTGACCCACTCCCTCCCTTTCAGGAAACACCGGGAGTGTTAAGATGCATACGATCAGCACCTCAAACATCTTATTTGCTAGGATTATGCAGCTATCATGGGAATTTTTTAAAAAAGATTGATTTTTTTTTTAAAAAGGAAGTGCCGACAGGTATGGTATAGAACAGGGGTCTCCAACCTTGGCAACTTTAAGACTTGTGGACTTCAACTCAGCAAAGCTGGCTGAGGAATTCTGGGAGTTGTAGTCCACAAGTCTTAAAGTTGCCAAGTCTCGAGACCCCTGGTATAGAAGGTATCCACATCTGTTTTGAAATGCCCTTTCAGCTTTGATTCTCCTAGCCTAGGAGAAATTTTTCTAATTCTATGATTCTATGTTAGCTTTTCTTCTCTGTGTTTTTCCTTCCAAAAATCCTTTTACTGGGCTTCTTTCTGGTTCAGCTCCAGAGCGGTCCAAGTAAGGCCATTCGTTTTTAGGCCTAAATAGCTTGGATATCCTAACGGTGTGAAAACAGATTCAGATATTAAATGTCTCTCCAGATTTATTTTTGGAGTTAGTTTTTGAAGCAACAAAATAAGAGCATTGGTGACAGGAGAAAAAAAGGGTATCTATGGACAGATCCGGACTAAAGGCTGAACTATGTTTCCATAAAAATGAAATGGTGCAGTGTACCAATTTCAGTTAGAATTGGTTACAAGAGAACTTTCAAAATCCTTTGCCAAATTGATGGGCAGATAAATTGTGTTGATTTCGTAGGGGATCAATCCTCCAACTATTTTTCAAGGGCAGGATTTCCCTTTTGTGATGATAGCTATCCCATCTATGCTGACAAAGTCCAATGGAAGAACTACCTTATAATTTAACTGAACCATGATGCACTGAGGAAACTGTAGGCCAATATGGAAAATTGCACTATGGAGGTGCAGCGAATGTTTCATGTGCGACTCATGAAAATGTCTTAGAAATATTTTCTCTTCAACTTTGAAAGAAGTCTGGAAAGCTAATTTCACTTCAAGATCAAGTGAGGTACTAATACCACTGTATAAAGCCTTAGTAAGACCATACCTTGAAGACTGCATCCAGTTTTGGTCACCACTCTACAAAAAAGATGTTGAGATTCTAGAAAGAGTGCAGAGAAGAGCAACCAAGATGATTAGGGGACTGGAGGCTAAAACATAGGATGAATGGTTGCATGGCTAGTCTAGTGAAGAGAAGAACCAGGGGAGATAGGATAGCAGTGTTCCAATCTTTGAGGGGCTGCCACAGAGAGAAAGGGGTCAAGCTATTTTCCAAAGCACCTGAAAGTCAGACAAGGAATAATGGATAGAAACTGAACAAGGGGATATTTAACCTAAAAATAAGGAGAAATTTTCTGACAATGAGAACAATCAACCAGTGCCTTCAGAAGTTGTGAGAGCTTCATCACTGGAAGCTTTCAAGGAGAGACTGGACTGCCATCTGTCAGAAATGGTGTAGGGTCTCCTGTTTGGGTGGGGGAGTTGATCTACATGACCTACAAGGTCCCTTCCAACTCTGTTAATCTAATCTAATTTTCTTCCATTAGATTGTATGAGAAGAATAAGTTCATGTGCTCCAATAAAGCCAATGTTTTGGGTTTGCATAACAGGCTGATTCAAAATCCCACTGCATCCTAGTGTGCTGCCATCAGAAGAGTATCAACCTGATTGCTGGACTTCAATCTCCACAATTGTTTAGTTATTAATTATTTTATTTCTTCAATGCATATCACACCTTTTCACAAACAGCTCCAAGTCTCTTTCAGTTTATTCTCCCTCAGGAACAACTGCTGATGTGGGCTGAGCTGGGCTGAGTAAAAATGACTTGTCCAAAGTTACCCACTAATCTTCCACGGCAGATGGGAGACTTAAATCTAGACTTAAACTACTGTACTGCGCTTGTACCAACTACGTCCCATTACAGCACCCGGAATGGCCTTTTGGCAATGATGTTCAGCGCATCTTTATGTTTGGGAAGGCTCACTTCAAGTTATAGGGTTCTCCATCCTGGGATTTGCCAGGTAAGTTGGACCATGTCTTCCTTCATCTCCACCCAGAAGTCCATAGATAGGGTGGGATTTGGATTTCCTCTTTCACTGGTTGCCTTCCTCCTTTCATCTCTAAAAATGAAGAAGGAAGTTACCATTTTAAAAAAATGAAAATTAAAACTATTTCCTCTCTGTCTTGGAATCTCAGCGTACTGTGAGAAGAAAAAAGTTGCAGAATCAGTGAGTTGATTGGAACGATGTCTGCTCCCCATGGAAAGTTAAAAAATATCACTTGAAACCTGAGGGAAAAGCCTATGATTAAAGCCCCAGACTTTCTAAAGATGGAACCTGGAATACTGCATCCAGTTTTGGTCACCAATTACAAAAATATATGTTGAGAGTTTGGAAAAAGTGCAAAGAAAAACAACTAAGATGGTTAAAGACCTGGAGACTAACAGATGGTTAAAGGCCTGGTTGCATGATTTCAGTTTGGCAAGTCTAGAGAAAAAAAAGGGGGGGGGCATGATAGTAGTATTCCAGCATTTGAGAGGTTGCCACAAAAAAGAGGGGACCAACTTATTTACCAAAGCACTATAGAGCAGGACAAGAAACAATGGATGGCAAGTAATTAAAGGAGAGAAGCAACCTGGAATTAAGGAGAAACATCCTAACAGTGAGGACAATTAACCAGAAATTGTGGGTGCTTCATCACTGGGTTTTTTTTAAGAAGACACTGGACAGTCACTTGTCTGAAATCATATAGGGCCTCCTGCTTGAGCAGGGGGGTGGATTAGAACAGGGGTCACCAATCTTTTGGACCTCAGGGATCACTAAATTCATAATTTTAATCCTGCGGACCACTAATAAGATCTGCCTAATGACCGACTGGGTGGGTGTGGCTAGGTGGTCATGTGACTGGATGGGTGTGGCCAACTCTTCACCTCCCTGCCCGGGCTCCTTAGGGTCCCAACAGGATGCAGCTGTTGGAGCTAAGCAGTCACCATGAGAAAGAGTTGGCAAAAAAACTCAGTTCAAATTGGATCTGACTGAGAAGGAGGCTCAGCAGAAGCACCTCACTGAGGACTACAAGCATAGAGAAGCAGAGGGAAGACCTGCGGGAGTGCAAGGCCAGGTACCGGCCCCTGGAGGCTCAGCGGGCTGAGAGGGTCAGCCAGTTCCATGATGCAGTCCCACTGGAACATCGTTCTCCAGCTCTTCGCCACCAGCGGCACTTCCCTCTAGCCTTTGGCCAATCAAGAGACTGAAGCGGAACCCAAGTCGGAATTTCTGCCCCCCTCTGACCCACACAAAAAGACCTTGAAGGGGAAGACTCTCGGCAGCAACATAAACGTTCATTGCACGTATCCATCTCAGGGGCCGTAGTTTGTGGACCCCTGATTTAGTGCAATATTAAAAATGCAAATAATTTTTCTGCAGACCACCAAAATTTTCTCACAGACCACCAGTGGTCTATAGACCACCAGTTGGTGACTGCTGGATTAGAAGATCTCCAAGGTCCCTTCCAGCTCTGATTGATTGATTGATTGATTGATTGATTGATAATACATACTAAAGAGTCTGTTGCTTCCTGAAAATATATTGTCTTCAATTTTCCCCAGAGTTTTAACAACTTGATCTGCCTGATGGTTTGCCATGATGTGTGATTCTAGAAGAAATGCCCCTTTTGTAACATTATAATAGGGCCTCGGTTAACAGCATGGAAAAAAGACTCCAGAATTTCATGTTGATTAGAGTTCTCCCCAGTAAAACTTGACAAAAACGTGAACAACATCCAGTCCCACTTTTCCTTACTCTCCAAAGAGTTCAAGCAAGCAGAGATTGCATGTTGCATCTTGCTTTCTTTCCCATGTTATTGAAAACTTAAAAATATCACGGCTACTTTTGTCATACTAAACAGTCAATTCTTGAAACATGGAAGGTCATATTTGCACCCTACTTATCTGGAAGGAAAGAAAAGCCTTAAAAAAAAATCCTATAAAAGAATAAATAACATTTGAAAGTTTTGTAACCATTCTTTTCTCCAGCTTTCCCACTCTGCTAAGTATACAAGATTCTAACACCTAGAAATCTTCAGTCAGCTAGGGATATGGGAGTTGTAGTCCATCAGCTCTGGAGAAACACCAAGACGGGTAAGCTGCTAAGGGTCTGACCATTTCCACCCATCTAATACCAATATAGTCTTTAGAACTGGCTATTTTTACTAAGAATGTTCAAAACAAAAAAATATGTGTTGCACTACAAATATGAGAAAAGCTAACTTTGTGTGATTTCTTTACTTGCATAATAAAGTATGTTTCAAATAATCTCTCTTTTGTTTTCAGTTTCTAAATGCTGTTGATTAATCTTTGGGTGTTTTTTTTGAAATACTCAAGTTTGTAAATTTAAGAAAAACCCTAAAACTAATTCAGGAGACTTCGGTTTCATAAATATTATCCCGCCTTATGACCTCTCTTAAAATGCTGTTTGTTCTAGGAAGACGCATTGCTCCTGATTTCTGTTGACCAACACTGCACTTAACTGATAGCTTTTGCATCAAAAAGAGTTAAGCTGTTTGTGTTCAAATACTAGAAATACATAGCAGAAAATCCAGGCATGCCTGTGTGTGATATGTGGTGTATGTGTGTAATTCTGCGTATCTTCATGCCTTGAGAATCTAGCATTCCGGTACAGTAGCTGAGTCTAGCAGCAAGCATCATCCAGCATTTGAAGAGGCTAAAATAGTAAGCACACAGCTTGTGTTCTGCATATGTGCACATGTGTTTATAAGGCGATATAAATATTAGGGCTGCTAGGGAGAACTTTGGATACAATCTCCAAAGGCTGTTGTATGCTGTCAATCTTGCCAGTATGCAAGTATTTGAAGGTATGTATAGCAGACAGGGGCTATATTATGTTCTCCTGCACTTGGAAAATATTGCGCAGCCTTAACTGAGAGGAGAGGTCCCAGTACAGAATTAGACAAGTGTGACTTTTCCTGGCTGGTCCTTTTATAACCATTTCATTCGCTGCACCACCCAGTCTCTTATAAATGAGAAATGCTCTAGATATGCAACAATACGGAACAGTCGTTTGGCAACAGAGCTGATGCAGAGAACAGGAAAATGTCTCCTTTGTTTCTTGCAACCTCTGCAAATTAAAGATCTCAATTTGGAACCAGTTTGATGAAGTGGTTAAGACATCAGACTAGAAACCGGAAAGTTTTGAGTTCTAATCCCGATTTAGGCACAAAGCCAGCTGGATAACCTTGGGTAAGTTACTCTATCTCAGTCCTAGGAAGACAGTAATGACAAATTTTGAAATCCTGCCAAGAAAACTACAGAGACTTTTCCAGGTAGCTGGCAAGAGTGAAAGAACTGACTTGAAGACATTAAAAAAAATGTTCTGAATTTGGCAGCTTCAGAGCCATTATGGATTATGTTGTTTACAGGCAGTCCTCTACGTAACGACCACAATTGAGCCCAAAATTTCTGTTCTTAAGTGAGAACAGAATTTGTTAAGTGAGTTTTGCCCCATTTCTTGCCACAGTGGTTAAGCAAATCACAGCAGTTGATTAGTTAGTAACACAGTTGTTTAGTGAATCTGTCTTCCCCATTGACTTCGTTTGTCAGAAAAAGAGAATCGCAGGACACAGGACACTGCAACCATCATAAATACGAGTCAGTTGCTAAACATCTGAATTTTGATTACCTGACCATGGGGGGATGCTGCAAAGGTCGTAACTCTGAAAAATGGCCGTAAGTCATTTTTTTCAGTGCCGTTGTAACTTTGAACAGTCACTAAATGAACTGTTGTAAGTCAAGGACTAACTGTATTAGAATTGCAAAATTTGGATTCAGTTCCACCAACAGATACGTGGGAATCCACAAGCAGGACTCAAACTAGTAGCAACAGCAACTGGGTTTAAATTTGGAGAAAGGTTCCATCAAATAATAATACTATAGCATTAACAGCTAGAATTCCAAGCCTTCTCCTCCCCATGACAAAATGTGTGTGTGTGTGAGAGAGAGAGACAGAGGGAGACAGAGAAGGATGCGGTTTTGCTCCCTTCAAGTTCATTCATTTATTTGCTCCTAAGGAACTCAAGGCGGCATAATAAATTCCCTTGTCCTCCAGTGTTATCTACACACAACAGTCTTGTGGGATTGTTTGGGATGAGACTTAGTGACTGGTGCAAGGTCACCAGGGACTTTCCATGTTTGTATGAAGAGTGGCATCTGAGCTTCTTTATCCCCATCCTGCCCTCTTCCAACCTTTTGGTTTCCATTGCAAATTCCAGTTCCCCTCAAAAATCACAGAACTGTGTGAAAGAGGAAGGCCATCAGCTTTCTAGATATGACTGTGATATGCTGTTTGGACACTAGACCAACCTTTCCCAGATGTCTTCTACAAGTTCTCATCTAGCAGGGCCACATATACAATATAGATTAGATGACCTTTGTTTTTCTTTTTTCATATTTCCATAATAATTAGGTCTTTGATGATTTATTGTTTGAATCAAGACTCAAGTCTTTTGAATAGGCATTGGCGTCCCACAGCGAACATGCTTGTGGCATGTTCTATACATGTGCTGAAGCAGACTCTGCACTGAGTTGAGATTTATTTTTGGTGGCTAGATGTTCGTACCCAGACAGTTTTCCTGGCAACTTTGTGGCAGTGGTTTGCCTTAGCATTCTTCTAGAATAATTTTTTAAATAAATTTTCTAACTGGAATTTCCTAGAACCATGATGGCGAACCTATGGCACGCATGCGAGAGGTTGCACGCAGCACCCTCTCTGATGACACACGAGCCATCACCCCAGTTCAGCTCTGCTGCGCATGCATGTGTGCCTCCCGCCAGCCGGCTGGTCTTTGAGTTTCTGCTGCGCATGCATGGGGGGGTGGGGTGTGCCTGTGTGGGGGTGGGGCGCATGCGCAGGGCCCACATGCGCATTGCATTTTGGGGGTTCGGACACACACATGCCTTGAGTACTCAGTCTGGAAAAGGTTAGCCATCACTATCCTAGAAGTTTCTCATCTTAAGTACTCACCCTAGCCAACTGTGTTTAGCTTTTTTGAGATCAACCAAGGTTAAGTAAGATGTTGCCACCTGAGTTGGGCATATAGCTGAGGATCACAACCAAAACTTTATTGTCAACCAAGATAACAGTAAAGGCCACTGAAAATGGATCAATGGGGCATATTCCCTCCTCATTAAATGACTATGATAATGGCTCCTGTAAGAGGTGTTTGAACGATCACAGGTACCTAGATTATTATTTTGGTGCTTGTTAAGGCACACGGATTAAGTGTTTTAATAAATGTCATCGGGCATAAATGCCATGTTGTCATAACAACGTTGTGCAATTATTATTTAATTAGCACCGTCAATTTACAACTAGGTGATGTCACTTGCCTTCCTATTCATCCTCTCCATAAGTACTATACTCATGTAACTGGAATATTTGCATAATAATTTTAAAAAGCACTACAGATCGTCCTTGACTTACTGTCGTGTCCCACTCCTCCGCTGACGGCCGGGTCAGGGAAATCCGAATCAGGCTTGCCTCTGCAGCTCTGCCCAAAGTCCTAGCAAAGTCCTCAGAGCAGGCAGGAGACCAGTAAGTGACTTCAGCAAGATAAGTTCGACTTTTGCCTGACTCAGAGACTGCCAGAAAGTAGATCCTTTATATAGGCCATGGGGTGTGGCTCCATGACTCAGCACTCATTAAGGCCTGCCCCTCCCTTCCTTCTGTTGCCTCCGCCTATCCAATCTTCTGATGCGAGGGTCACACCAATCAGCAGCTGTTGGGAATAAACCCTCCTCAGGCTCACATGCTGTGGAGGAGGGGGAGGGGTCTAGCTGCTCCGTTTGCCTGGGCATGGAGTCAGGGCTGGGGCCGGGAGATTCTCCTTCTTCTGCAGTTTGTCTGGGCATGGAGCCAGGACTGGGACCGGGAGGCATACATTCCTCAGTGTTCGGGAGCAGGTAAGAAGGCCCCGGCTGCTCTGAGGGCGGGCAAGACACAACACTTACAACCGCTCTTTTAGTGACTGAAGTTACAATGGCACTGAAAAAAGTGACATATGACCGTTTTTCACACTTATGACTATTGCAGCATTCCCTGCGGTCATGTGATCAAAATCCAGACTCTTAGCAATTGATTCATATTTATAACGGTGGCAGGGTCCCAGGGTCATGTCATCACCTTTTGTGACCTTCTGACAAGCAAAATCAATGGGGAAAGCCGATTCACTTAACAACTGTGGTGATTCACTTAACATCTGAGATCATAAAATGGAGCAAAACTCATTTAACAACTCTCTTGTTTAGCAACATAAATTTTAGGCTCACTTGCGGTCTTTAGTTGAAGACTACCTGTATTATTTTTCTTGGCTACTTTGGCCAATAAAGTATTTCAAAGATCTCTGGAGTCCGGGGAGTGATTTGACCTGGTCTCTATCTTAAACAGGGCACCTTATTTATTGATTAGATTTATAAAGCCCCTTTTCTCCAAAAGCAATTGGACAGCAATCCCATCTCCAGTTATCCCTCTGCCTTGGTTGGGTCCAGGAACACCCAATCAATGCATTTTCAATGCTGAGATTGGTCTTAAATTGGGGTTCCCCCGCCCTTTGAGTCCTCTGCCACTGAGTCCCACTTCCTTGTAAAAACTTTAAATATCCCCATTTTCTCTTGTTTTTAAATGGACTCTAATCAAGGAGAGAATTAACCTGAAATTAAGGAGAAACTTCCAAATAGTCAGGACAATTAACCAGTGGAACGGCTTGCCTTCAGAAGTTGCCGGTGCTTCACCATTGGTGGTTTTTAAGAAGACACTGGACAATCACTTGTCTGAAACGGTGCTTGAGCAGAGGGTTGGACTAGAGGACCTCCAAGGTCCCTTCCAGTTCTATTCTGAATTTAATTCATCCGTTGACATTCTTATTTGTGTTGTGGCTTAAAGCCTCCAGAATAGCCTGAGGTTTGGTTTCGTTTTTTTGAATTTTGTTTTTATAGATCGCTGAAAGCACTTTTGAGAAAGTGCTTAATATATTTTAAAACTAAAACAGAACTTGGGGAATGTTCACTTCATATATTCTTGATGCAAAGCATCGGGTGTTTTTTTTTCTTCTCCTTTTTTCTTTTCTCCACCTTTTCGGTTTCTTCTTTTAATTCTAACATTCTGCTTGCCAGGGAGTGGTTTTCCCTCACTGAGCAACTTCATAGGCTGAAGGGATTTTGTGGGCTGGGTTTTCCCCTCAAACTGCCTCTGGAACTAGCACTGAGCTATACTCGGTGCTGAAAAGACGTAGCAAAAAAAAAAAAAATACTCTCCTGCCGACTGTTGCTTTCCTACCCACGGAAGAGTCCCACTGTGCTTTCTTTTCTTTTGCCGAACCACAGCACGAATATTTAACAAGCAGAAGAGAGCCAGGTGTCGCTTTTTAGAAGGACAATGGGGCACTTCCCTCTCCTGGGGCACAAGGTTAGTAAACTTCAAACTTCGGTCTTCTCCCGTGTCAAACGTCCTGTCATTCCTCATGATTCCGTGGAGCGGCCAGAGGAATAAAAACAATCTTAAAAAAAAAACAGCAACTGCTGTCTGGCTGCAGAGAGAGAGGGGAAATGACTTTATATTTAAGGAAATGGTGTGTATGCTTTTGCAGGAAAGGCAGGGTGATGGGAATTTGGTGCTAAAAATGTCCCCGCTGTTGTTGTTTTTTTAATGCAAGTGTCTGAGTTCTGCTTCTTTCCCTTGGATTTTCAAGACCTGTTTTTTAGTTGGCTTTTGGTGGACTTTCAGGAAAAAGCCGAGGTGAAGTTTTTGAAACGGGGAATGGGGATGGGAAAAGCTAAACTTTTACAAAGGAACGGTCTGTTTAAAGTTTCGGTTTGAAATTGTGTTTGCCGGCTGTTTAGGTAGGTTAGATACTTCTGCCTAAATTTGCTAAGTAGAGGGTGGAGAAATTGCTGGGGGTGCTTTAAAATCAGCATGCTTTCTAATCCTGTGGGGATCTTTACCAAGCAAAGCCAGTCAGTATCAGGCAATCCTAAAATTGGATATGCGCATATTTGACAGGCATTCTCGAACATGTAATTAATAATCATCGGATGGGTCTATAAACTGTTACCAGTGACACAAAAATATATATCTAAGGGCTGGCAAGGAAGCAATTTGTGAATAGGGAAGGATCATATTCTTTAAGGTTTGTTCTTCATTTAGCTATGGAACTCAATGGTAACCTTGAACCCATCATTAGCTCCAACCTAAGAGACTTTATAGGGTTATTCATGTACAGAGGAAACTAAGTGAATGGGTGAATTATGCAAACCATCCAAAATTAAAGGGCGTAAATTTGTCGATGCAAATATAACTGCAGACATTGAAAATGTGCACTCAGTTTAAACCTGCAGAGGGTGAAATGGCAATGAACAGTTTATGGATGATTCTGGTCTGAGTGTTTAATATCCCATCAACTGCACCCAAGTGATCATTGAGGGCATTTTGTGCAAGATTCAGAACTGCAGAGCAAACATAAATGGTGTCACCCAGTTCTCCAATTTCTTGATAAACATGTTTGCCTTTGCAGCAATTAGAGTTCAAGAAATCAGAAAGCAGTGTGTGTCTTCCCTGCAAGGCTCCCTGAATGACCTTTGCATCAATTAGTGTGCTTAGAAGCAGACATGGAAGCAGATTTGATGTTATTTGTACTGTTCTCAGAATGAGGTCTTTGAAATCAATGTATATCTAAAATGCATGCATGTGTTCCTACGTTACATGAATGGAAATGAAAGAAAGCTAATTCAGGAATTGCAAAAATATAAACCATCACTAGGTGGCAGTAACAATATTCAGAGAAAACCCTTCCCAACTCCTTTGCCGCCATCTAGTAGTAATTTGGATTTTTGCAGCACTGATCTGATGGCTCTACTAGGGGAATATAGCAGGGGTGAAATCCAGCAGGTTATGACAGGTTCTGGAGAACCAGCAGCAGAAATTTTGAGTAGTTTGGATAACTGGCAAATTCTGGCTGGCCCTAGAGTGGGGTGGGAATGGAGATTTTGAAAAATCATTCTCCCAGGAGTGGGAAGGGAATTGGGATTTTGCAGTATCCTTCCCCTGGAATGGGGTTGGAATGGAGATTTTGCAAAATCCTTCCCCTGTCACACCCACCAAGCCATGCCCACCAAGCCACTCTATGCCCATCAAGCCACGCCCACAGAACCGGTAGTAAAAAAAAATTGGATTTCACCACTGGAATATAGCCTTGCCTGACAAGTTGTATTTCAATAACTCTGGAAAAATTTCAGCTTGGTGAAAGCTACTTTTCATTATTCAGGGGTAGACTCCCGAGCAATGTATGAAAAGTTTCTGCTGGTAAAAATCATTGACAAAAAATTTTGCACCAATATTTCAGGTATAGGAGACCAAGCAGACCATAATAGAATTACCTTGTGCAACTGGCAACTCTTCAGATATATTTGGAACTTCATTCATGAATTCTTGGCAGATGCGGGCTTTTTTTTGCATTCTCAGGGCAAAAGCATGGGGGACCATCTTTTAGGGCATGTTTCATTATCTCAGCAACTTTACGATTTACGAATTTCATCTCCCAAAATTCCCCAGCCAGCACCTGACTGGAATAGAAGCAGTAAAATGGATACAAAAAAGGGGAAAGTTTAAACCACTATAGGAGAAGCTTTGATTTGCATTTACATAAAGGAAAATCAGCCCAAGACTAATTGCTTGCGGGCTTCTTCCTGAATGTTTCCTTGTAAGCATCAAGCATTTGGGAATTGAGCCAGCATTAATTCACCCAGCAGGAAATCACTTTAGAAAGTGAGGTTTTTTAAAAAGTGAGGCGCGTATTAACATGGACTGCAAAATAAAATCAGTCAACCATTTTCCTTTGCCTGAATTTCTTCAAGTCATACATGGAGACCAGGGGTGTCAAATTGGTGGCCCATGGGCCAGATGCGTCACACACAGGCCACGCCCACTCCTGCTCTGTGAAGGAGAAAAACATTGCAAAACATCACGTGATGACAACATGACGCAGCAAGTTTGACACCCGTGATGCAGAGCAGGGGTGTCAAACTCAATTTCACTGAAGGCTGCATCAGGGTTGTGTTTGACCTCGGGGGCTGGAGTGGCCGTGGCCAGGGTGAGTGGGGCCAGCTCGACGTGTCAGGGGCGCCTGTGATGGCCCGAATGCTCTGCCAGCAAAAACGGGCTCCCGAGCTCCGCTTTGGCTGTGACTGCTTCCTGCAACCCTCTGCCAGCGAAAATGAGAGAGTGGCTGGCAGAGGGTTTTTGCTAGCAGAGGCACCAAGGGTCAGTCCTTTGCTGTTTTCAGGGCAGCCCTGTGGGCCGCAACTGAGCATCCCACGGGCCAGATCTGGCCCCTGGGCCTTGAGTTTGATACCGCTGATGTAGAGGGTTGTATATTTAGCAATAGCAACAGCATTTATATACCACTTCATAGTGCTTTACAGCCCTCTCTAAGCGATTTACAGAGTCAGCATATTGCCCCCGACAATCTGGGTCTTCATTTTACCCACATGGGAAGGATGGAAGGCTGAGTCAACCTTGAGCGGGTGAAATCTGAATGGCTGAACTGCAGCTTAGCAGTCAGCTGAAGTAGGCTGCAGGTTAGACCTTGGCTCTGTTATTTACTGAATAACTTACATACCATTCCTTCAAGAGTCAGGTACTTCTTAAAATGGAAGTTCGAGAGCCTGCTTAATTATGTCACTTACTTATTGCTGAAGTTTTAGAATTCTTTAGAGCAAGTTTGCAAACAAGGGCTGCCGGCAGGCTTTCCAACTAACGTATCTTGATTTCTGTGCCATCCTTGGGTAGAATCTATCCAGGATTAGTTTGGACCTTTCTGTTGTTCAGATGCGGGATTTACGTTGAGCATCCACTGCTGTTCATTTAGCCATTATTGTTCTTCAAGTGCAAAATTCTCTGAAGGCAGCATAAGTGGTGATGGTAGATCACCCAGTCAGATTTTCCCTAGATGTGCTGGGAATTGTAACAGTCAGCAAGACAATTTTGGCCAAGTCCCAAAACATCTGGAAGGCATCCTATTGGAGAACAACAAAAGAACTAAACTAGGAATAATTCTATCTGCTTCTTTGCCCTAAAAAAATAGTTTTCTTTTTACTGAAAGTAAGGCTCAAGCAGGTTGCAATAAAATAGAACAAATTTCAAAAGTTTAAGGCCAGACTTGCCATTGTATCCTATCAACAGCAGAAGCTCAACCAAAGAGTAGATGAATAGGTAGGATCTTCGATAATACAAAGGATTTAGCACCAGTTGGGCCTGGACAGGGAAGAAATTCCATAATTGAAGAACTACTAGTATTGAGAGTCTCTTCTGCCAATTCAACAGTTAATTGGCAGGCAGATACAGAAGATTCAGAAACAGAAAAATGCTAGCACATTTTTTTTCCCAGCTGTGCCCATTGTGAACATTATAGCAGATCAGGGATGAAGTAGAGCACTCTGGTGTAGTGGTTAAGGCTCCAGGCTAGAAATGCAACAATGCATTTTAGCCTTGCCTTAGGCACAAAACCAACTGTGACCCTAGGCCAGTCACTCTGTCTCGGTTCTGAAGAAGTAATGTCAAACTACAGTAATTATGAAATTTTGTCAAAAACAAAATAATTGCAGGGACTAATCCAGGCAATTGCTAGGAGTCAAAAACTGACTGAAAAGTGCACACAAACACACACAACGAGAGACGGGGGGGGGGGAGAAAAAGGGAGAGAGAGAAAGGTGGACTAGTACAAAAAAGTGGCTGTAGCTTTGCCATTATAAGTCAATCTCTATTTAAAGTTCTTTGTCAAAGATAAGTTGCTTGGAGAGCAAGTAATCTAATTGTCAGTCCTTGAAGTTCGGCCTAGTCAGGAAACAGACAACCTGAGAATTATTGGAATTCTACTGTTTAACAGAATCCCGAAAGCCTGATAGAGATTCACCCTCCCCCTTGTTTACTAAAGAGAATCAAGATGGGGTTATCTTGAGTTTCTTTTTCATCCCTCTCTTTCACTCAGAGCTAAGTTGATGTTTATTTAACCCATCTTGCATTCCTTCTTCAAGTACATCTTCACACTTCTCTAGACTAACTTAGGTAAATAAATGGGGACATTTGTAATTGTTACTGTGCTGTTCTTGCTGCAACTCAAGTATGAGTGGTGAATGTTTTTTTTGTGGCAGTGAAGGGGTATATCTTTTTTTATCTTTTAAACTTGACAATGCTTAGCTGATCTTGAGCAGGGCAAAAATCCCAAGCACCAGACATTTGTGCTATGTAAATTCAGAATTCTACTATTGACCTCACCCCATTCCTAAAAGGACCATAAAGGACGTGCATAAGAGCACAAAAGTGCCTACCGTTCCTGTCCTATTGTTTTTCTTTTTCTTCTTCTTATATATATATAAAATTACAACTTATTTGTTTTTTGGGGTTTTTTTTTTTTTTGAGGAAATTATTGTTTGTTTTGAAGCAATTTTTTTCTGAGATTTTTGCACAAAATTATAATGACTGGAAGAATCCAGAGTAAATTTATTAAATTTTAAAGTGGGATATGTGATGTCTGAGATAAAGGTGGAATTTAAAAATGGCAAAATATTGCCATAGCATTGATAGAATTTTTATCAGCAGATTAATCTTTTGACATTGGTCTCAAGTGACTCAAGTTTTGGTGTCATTGCATAGTTTATAACATGAGAGGCAACTTAAAAATAAAGCTAACAAATCTTAGCGCTGTCAATATGTTGCTATCATAAAATATTTATGTAAGCTATTGTTTTTATACAGTGCAAGCTGCATAAAAACACTGGCACAGTCACTTCCGCTTGGCGCCACCTTTCTCGCTGGGTGCTAATTTATGGCACTCCGCACTGGATATGGTAAAAGCTGGTGTAAACAGCTACGAACAGCTGTTCCCGACTTAATTTTCCCTCTCTGGTTGAAAGAGCAGGGGAAAGAGCAGGGGGGGAGAGTGGTAGATTCCCCTAGGGGCTTTGTTTTTCTTATGCAAAGTCCCGAAAGGTCGAATCCCATTGAATTCCTCCTTATCTCCAGTATCCAGCGTGTCTCCTGCAAAGCAGGAAAAGAGGAAGGTGTCCAAGATCTGCTAACAATTGATTTCTTTTTGTGGATCTCTATAAGTAGACGGAAGAAGCATGAGTGAACAATTACTGGTTTGCAAGTATTTTTGATTTTCTGACTTCCTCCTTTTTTAAAGAGAGAAAATTTTTCCCCCCTTTTTTTAAAATGGCGTTTGAAAGTAACTGAAAGTAGACCGACAGCCTTGCTGCAAAATCGAAACTGAATGGAGATTTTATCTTATTGTGTTGGATTGTGGATTGTTGGATTATATTACGTTGTTTAAGTATTTCATAAGGGGATTTTCAGCAAGAACTTTGCCATGAAGGATCTTTCAGAAGAATGGATTCGTGACTTTATACAGGATTACACAGAAAGAATGTATTTAATTATTCAAAAATACGAACTGATAAAAAATGGGGACGTTTTGGATCAAGGCTTGGAGGAAATTAACCAGTGTGATCAGGACTTAAATGGAATGGAGGAGATACAAATAAAAGTGGATAAATATGAAGATATGATCGTGAATAAACAAGTTGATGTAAAGAAGTTTCCTTTAAATAGTTTGGATGAAATGTCAGAATTTGTGCTACAGGAGGCTGTCTCCCGAACCGAAAAAACTTACAGGCTTAATGCTTTTCAAGAATTCTCTTTTTGGACTGATGGAATATATGGTAGCAATTTGTGGATTTTTGGACATAAGGAATTACTAGGCAATATTGTGACTGACTTTTCAAAAGGAGTAATGAAGGAAAGACAGAGATTAATGCATCAAAAAAAATGGCAAGATACAAAAGTATTATTCTTGAAACGAGGCTGTTTTGAATTATTAACAGACAAAAATATTAGTGTCCCTGAAAGACAATATGTAAGGAAGATCTGGAAGAAATGGGTTGATTATATGTTTTATATCTATCATAAAAGACTAGGTATTTGGATTTATACTGGATTTTGACGAGGAAGGACTAAATTTGAATAGATATTGTAATTTTCGGTATTGAAATTTCATAATGTGTTGTACTGTATTTTAAATAGAATATTCTTGAAAGATTTTACGTAAGAAAGACCTGGGGGAAAATTATATGGTTATATAAACTATAAGGGAGATATTCTTTGAATTGGATTGGATGTTTATGCTTTAGCTGGTTTTAAATACTTTAGGATTAATTTGTTCTATTGATTTATATATTTTATTACTGTTAATTGTTAATTTTTTTTTCTGACAGATTTTGGTTATGTTAGGAGGAAGTCAGAGCTAGAGAGGGAAAATTGGTATAATAGTTTTGGGGAAAAATTTTCTTAGCATATGTTTGTTTTACTTTTAACTATACCTTGTGCTTCTTCCGGGAAGTCAGGGGGGAGGGGGGAGGGATTAGTGAAGGGAGGGGGGTTAGGGGAAAAGGGGGGAAAAAATTTTTTTGTAAAACTTTTTGAATAAAAAAAAAACAAAAAACACTGGCACAGTCCTCATTCAGCCACCAATCGTTCAGGGACCATTTGAAATTATCCATCAGCATTGAACAAGAGGATTTACAAGTGTCTTTCATAGCTTCTGCCATCACAACATCCCTGTAGGCACATGATTGCGATTTGTGACCTCAGCAACCGGTTTGAAATTATGACCATCCCAAGGTCTTGTGATTGCCATTTGCAACCTTCACTGCCAGTTTCCAACAAGCAGAGTCACATAGGTGAGACGGGTGGTGTAGAACTTTGATAAATAAATAAAAGTCAATGGGGAAGCCAGCATGAGGTCACAAATGGCAATCCCACAACTGCAAGAGGCAACAACTGCATGAGATAATAATTTATTTTATTTTATTTATTTATTTATTTTATTTGTCACAACATTATATATAAGCATAAGCATGAAATAACTATACGATATATAAGCATATATATAATCATAAGTATGTAATAACTATATGAAATTGGATACAATCAAAGGGAACATTTGGACAGGAATGGTAAGCACGTTGGTGCTTTTATGCACGCCCCTTACAGACCTCTTAGAAATGGGGCGAGGTCAATAGTAGATAGTTTTTGGTTAAAGCTTTGGGGATTTTGGGAAGAGACCACAGATTCTGGTAGTACATTCCAAGCATTAACAACTCTGTTTCTGAAGTTGTATTTTCTGCAGTCAAGATTGGAGTGGTTCACATTAAGCTTAAATCTATTGTGTGCTCATGTATAGTTGTGATTGAAGCTGAAGTAGTCTTCAACAGGAAGGACGTTGTAACAGATGATTCTATGAGTTAAGCTCAGGTCTTGTCGAAGGTGGCGGAGTTATAATATAATAATATAATATATATATTATATTATATTATGTTATATTATATTATATATATAATAATATAATATAATAATGGCTACCAAGACTGCCATTGTAAGTTGGTGTGGTCATGTGATAACATCACCTAGTAATGGATTACTTAATTACTGTCAGTAGTAAGGACTACCTTACAGGTTTCATTTGGTATTCCAGGAGTCCTCAGTCTCTGGGTCGCGGCCCATTTGGAACCAGTTCGTGCAAGGGGTGGGCAAATGCACGTGTACTCACAGCTCCACTTGTGTCATGCATGAAGCTCTATTTGTGTGAGAGGCAGGTGTGCCTCTCACATGGAACCATCCCCTCTCCCCCCCACCCCGGCCAGTCCTCCAAGCCAGAAAGGATAGGGACTGCTGTGTTATTCCATACTTGTGTAGTCATACCTGAAGATGATTGTTATTTGTTTTTCACAACATTTATTTACAGACAACAGCAGATTTAGTCTGGATACATTCTTACGGCTAATAATATACTTGTCTAAAATTTCCCAGTTTTACTTCTGGTTTTCAAAGCTTTTACTTAAGTCGCAAAAGCTTCTATGGTGATTATTTCCTTGCTGTTTATTGTACAAGCTGGAAAGTTGCAGAAGGAACCATGTCGCCACATCTTCCTTAAAAGGACTTTGTTGTTGTTAGTTGCGAAGTCATGCCCGACCCATCGCGATCCCATGGACAACATTCCTCCAGGCCTTCCTATCCTCTACCATCCTCTGGAGTCCATTTAAGCTCACGCCTACTGCTTCAGTGACTCCTCATTCTCTGCCGTCCCCTTCTTCTTTTGCCATCAATTTTTCCCAGCATTAGGCTCTTCTCCAGTGAGTCCTTCCTTCTCATTAGGTGGCCAAAGTATTTGAAGTACTAGAAGTAATACTTATACAAAGTATTAGAAGGACTAGCTTCAGCCAAAGCAGAAATCAAAATGTGACTTTTATCTGTTCGGAGAAGCTGGGTTCCAGATTATCCTGCACATGTATGAGAGGGTTTTTGGGGTTCTTATGGCCCAGTGATTATATTTAGGAGTAGTGGTGATAAAGGGGTTTCTGGAAAAACACTGTTTTTAGAGTCCTTTACCCTTTCTAAATGAATCTGGAAGAACATGATATCCAAGGAAAAAATTGTAAGGCCAGGAACTTAATCCTTCCACTGCCAGCTTAGTCTTTGCTGTAAATGTTCTTTTCTCAATTGCTTTTTCGGCAGTAGCCAGGAGATCAAGACCTTCAAGCGTGAAAAGTAGCTAGGAGAGAAGATTTATTTGCGTTTCTTGTAAAAGGAGATTCTCCTTTAAAAAGCCACCAACTATCAGCAAAAAAGGCTTAAAAGAAGACATTTTTTTCAAGCAATTAAAATGAAGAAATAGTGATTTTTTTTAATGCTTTTGAATGCCCAGGCTAGTACAGAGGGCTGTGAATGCTAAGGCTGGGATTCTTATTTTAGATGTTTGAGGGCCTAAAAGCAGGTGAAACTTTGCCAAGGCTATTTCTCTATAGTTGCAGTCTTGTGGAATGAGAGATTTCAGCTAATAAGTAACTAATTATTATTGGAATTTGGAATGCAGCATGCATTGCCATTAAATTTCACATCCATTGACCCTTTCACTGCAAAACATGAAGGTTTACATTCAGATAAATAGAATTTGATGTTTGTGATCAATCATACTGTACAGCTGAGGTCTAATTTTCATTATAAAGTGTCTAATTTTCATTATAAAGTGTCTGTAACATCCTTTGAGATTCCCAGATGGCCCTCTTTGGCATAAATAATAGGAACAAAATCCCAAATCAGTTGTCAGAATGATTGATTGGTTTCCTTCTGTTATTCCGCCTTACTAATTTAAAAAAAAACACCACCTTTCCTCAGTGGTGGGTGTCAGTTTTTTTTACTACCAGTTCTGTGTGGTGTGACATGATGGGCGTGGCATGGCTTGGTGGGCGGGGCAGGGAAAGGATATTGTAAAATATCCATTCCCACCCCACTCTGGGGAAAGGATACTGCAAAATCCCCATTTCTTCCCAATCAGCTGGGACTTGGGAGGCAGAAAATAGATGGGGGCGGGGCCAGTCAGAATTTTTACTACTGTTCTTGGAACTACTCAAAATTTCCGCTACCGGTTCTCCAGAACTGGTCAGAATCTGCTGAAACCCATCTCTGCCTTTCCTACTTTATCTGGTTAAAGGAGGCACTATAAGCGAGATCTGCATTAAGGAAATCTGCCCTTTCTTTTCAACCAATGGCTAACTCTGCTGAGCTACTTTGAAGATCAGGAAAAAGGATATTAGCAAAGGGGATATCTGATTATTTCTTTTACAACCCTTTTTCTCCAAGCTAAATCTTTTATTACTGTGCTAACATGAAAAATTATTTTTCTTTTCTTCAAAACAATTTTACAGTATCTGAAGCCAATTATTTTATTAGGATTCTTTTTTAGATTTGCTGAAAATTTAGAAGTGGGCTCGCTTTTAAGGTGGGTTGTCTTAAATTCAAAGCTACTGTCCTTTGGGAAAGATAGGCTAGCTCAGGGTTCTCCAACCTTGGTCACTTTAAGACTTGTGGACTTCAACTCCCAGAATTCCTCAGCAAAGCTGGCTGAGCAATTGTGGGAGTTGAAGTCCACAAGTCTTAAAGTGGCCAAGGTTGGAGATTCCTGGGCTAGCTGCTTTTTTTCAAGAGAGGAACTTCAGATGCAACATTTGTATCTGCCTTCTCACCCTGCCCTCCCCCTCCCCAGGTAATTGCATAATCTGGAATATATATTTGGAAAAAAAGCATGCAAGGAAAGGTTTAAACACCTTTTTTTTTTTTTTACATTTATATCCCGCCTTTCTCCGAAGACTCAGGGTGGCTTACATTCTGCCAGAATGCTGTTTTTTTTCTTTTACTATTAAAAAACGAGGAGTTGGGAGTTGCTAAGGTGTTTAATTGGGCTAAAATGGTTACCCCTTCAGCTGTACCTATTGAAGTAATATGTACAGATAGCTCTTGACTTACAACCACAATTGTACACCCTAAATTTCTGTTGCTAAGCAGAACAGCTATTAAGGGAATTTTGCCCCATTTGAACGACCTATTTTTGCCACACTTATTAAGTGAACCACTGTGGTTGTTAAATTAGTAAGAGGGTTGTTGTGAATCTGACTTCCCCATTGATTTTGCTTGTCAGAAGGTCACAAAAGGTGATCACATGACCCCAGGACACTGCAAAGGTCATAGATGTGAACTAATTGCCAAGCATCCGAATTTTGATCACACAATCACACTTGGTCATAAGTCACTTTTTTCACGGCCGTAGTAACTTCAAATGGTCACTAAACAATGGTTGTAAGCAGGGGTGGGTTTCCCTTACCTTTACCACCAGTTTGCCATGCGCATGCTCGTTTCACACACGTGCTGTCCACATATTCACCCAGCCTTCCATGAATGCTCTTTGCTCTCTCGTGCGCCTTCCGCACATGCATCCGCCCTCAAAAATGTGTCTAAATAGCATGACTTAGAGCTGGGGCAGGTGGGCGGGCCCACCTGCAATTGCCACTACCAGTTCGCCCGAACTGGTGCGAACTGATTGAATATCTGGTTGTAAGTCAAAGACTACCTGTATTACACAGTCCCCTTTGCTTTCTCTAATTTAACTGTGTGGTGGTGCAGTGGTTAGAATGGAGCACTGCAGGCTACTTCTGCTGACTTCCGGCTGCCAGCAATTTGGCAGTTCAAGTCTCATCGGCTCAAGCTTGACTCAACCTTCCATCCTTCCGAGGTTGGTAAAATGAGGACCCAGATTATTGGAGGCCATATGTTGATTCTGTAAACCAGTTAGAGTGGACTGTAAAACACTGTGAAGTGGTACATAAGTCTAAGTGCTATTGCTATGAAATCTAATCTCATTTAAGATTCAGTGGGTGCTGTCTATCATCAAAAGGTTAAGTCAGGTTAAGCTGCTGTGTGAGGAAGAGGAATGTCTTGTCCTTCATCATCAGCACTAAAATGTCTTTAGGCAGGATGTCAGTTAGTAAGCAAGCACAAACCAGAAGGTTGTTGATGGGTCTTCTGCTTCTTACCTGGTTAAAAGGTGAGTTAAATGGGGAAGCTCATGGGTTCAAAATGTTGAATTTCCTGGAACCTCAGCCTGTAAGTAGTGAGACATTGCAGAGCAATCAAAATAAAGCTGTGAGGACATGCGTTTCTGGATCAAGAGGAGTTGGAAAGATGCCACATTCTTGGCAATGTTACATGGCTAAATGAATGGAAGTGGCCCAGTTTATACGGCTTCAAAAAATAAAGACGCTTGAATCAAGTTCATCTCCCGGTGGCTAAACAAACACAGGCTTCATACATAAAACATCCAATCCTGAGATTCCAGATGGTCTACAATGCAGGACTGAAACATAACCCAACAATCCCAAAAATAGATTTTTGGCAACACTGCAGAAAGGGCTTGTAATTGTCTTCCTTGTGATGTTTTGCAGCTCCCCAGATTAACCTACTGACCTGAGAGTCTCTTGTGGTTTCCTACACAAATATTGCAGGTAGTCCTCGGGTTATGACTGCAATTGAGAATTTCTATTGCTAAACAATGCAATTGTAAAATGCGATCACATCATACCAGTGGCAATCTCAGGACTCCTGGTGGCCACTGTAACCCCAGGACTGCGCAGGTCATTAGTTGGAAAGAGGTGGGTGTCCCAGGGAAGGAATGAGCATAGGTTGTGTGGGTGCCATGGGCAGGCATTACAGAGCATGGGCTGGCCAGCAGGGGCCATGGGCATACACTACAAAACACAGATGGGTCATTTGGGGCTATGGGTGCGCTGTGAAGCTCAGGCAGGTGGGTACTGCTACAAAAAGTATTGTGATACTTTGAACTAAGTAACCATGGTTTATTAAATAAGCCATAATTGTCTCCATTGGCAGAACATGCTAAATATGTAAATTGTGATTTAGGAAAAAAAGGCGAATGGATTTGGGCTGCACACTCAACAAGACCCCTTACAGCTTTGTATGTTTCTTGATCACTCCACTGTATAGGAAGTCCTTGACTTACAACCACAATTGAGCCCAAAATTTATGTTGCTAAGCAACACATTTGTTAAGTGAGCTTTGCCCCATCTTACAACCTTTCTTGCCACAGCGGTTAAGTGAATCCCTGCAGTTGTTAAGATAGTAACAACTAGGTTGTTAAGTGAATCTGGTTTCACCGTTGACTTTGCTTGCCAGAAGGTCACAAAAGGGGATCACAGGACCCCAAGCAGTGGTGGGATTCTACTGGTTCAGACCAGTTTGGGCAAACTGTTAGCTCTGTGAGAAAAACCGGGTTGCTCCGATTTTGAAGTGGGCCCGTCTGCCCCTGTGTTATGCTCACCTATATTTCCATTTCCAAAACCCAGCTGATCGGCGTGGCAGAGTGGATTGCCATACCTCAGCTGTTTTCCTTGCTGTCAGCAATGTCAAAGGAGAGGGTTTTTTTTTAATTTGCATTTATATCCCGCCCTTCTCCAAAGACTCAGGGCGGCTTACACTATGTTAGCAATAGTCTTCATTCTATTTGTATATTTATATACAAAGTCAACTTATTGCCCCCAACAATCTGGGTCCTCATTTTACCTACCTTATAAAGGATGGAAGGCTGAGTCAACCTTGGGCCTGGTGGGACTAGAACCTGCAGTAAAAACTGCAAACTTTTCTCCAAACTGCGCGCGCACACTTAGCAAACTGGTTGCTAAACTGGTAGGATCCCACCCCTGACCCCAAGGTACTGCAACCATCATGAATATGAGTTGGTTGCCAAGTATCTGAATTTTGATCACATGACCATGAGATGCTGCAACGTTTGTGTGAAAAGCAGTCCTAAGTCACCTTTTCCAGTTTTGTTGTAACACTAAACGGTCAGTAAATTAACTGTTGTAGGTTGAGGACTATGTTATGGAATATAAGCACTAGTTGCAGGCCTTTGGGAACATACAAGATTGGAAGGAGACATTGACAATGTTGAGTAAATGATGTTTCAGCATAGGTAGCATTGGTGATGTTTCCGCTTCAAAGTTTGTCAATGTGTATCTCGAAATTAGCCTGCAGACCTTCGCAACAGTGCCTGAATATGCTTACTTTGATTTGTAAAGCAATTACATTGATGTAAGGCCTGTCTTCCTGTTAATACGCATTGCTTAGGCAGCAAAACCTGAGTATTGATTTATGCATCCATTTTCTGTTCATCTTTCTAAGCTCTTTTAAAATACCTTCCCTTGCAATGAAAGGGTAGAGGGAATGCTGCGTGGGAAGAGAAAGACTTGCAGCTTTCTGTCTTCCTCCCCCACCCCAGTTCATTGTTTGCTGCTGAAGTAATCGAAGATATAAAGGCGGGCAGATGCCTTCACTATTTCTGCCCACATATTTTAAATTACATAAGAATGAACTTCAATATATTGACCACGTAGCTTGTCATTTAGATGTTTTCCTGATGCACCATTCCACTCCCATCCACCCCAGAATGCTGTAGGAGCTTTCTCTCAATTAAAGGCAGATGAAACAACATAAGTGAAAAATTATATAATCACTGCTCTTCATTTGTCAGACAATTCACCCACTCTGATGTATTTTAGAGGTAACTGTAATCACCAGGAACCATCTGCCAAAACAGATGGAAAAGGAGAGAGGCTGTGAAGACTTCTAAGCAAGTGAGTGAGCTTATGGGTAGAGTACGTGTGAGAACAAGAAACCACTAAGCTCACAGTGGACAAGTTGACTATCTGTTTCCAACTTTGTGCACCCACAACTTGTAAAGGCAAGTCATTCCATTGATTAACTGTTTTAACTGTCAGGAAATTTCTCCTTATTTCTAGATTGTTTCTCTTCTTAGTTTAGTTTCCATCTATTGCTTCTTGTCCTGCCTTCAGGTGCTTTGGAGAATGCCACACTAAAGACTGAGATTCCAGTGTGGGAGGTGTTTCTACAAGTCAGTCTTGATTTTTGGGGACTGCCTGGAAAAGTCCATGCAGTTGTCTTGATAACATTTTTATAGGTGATTTGGCCTTGCCTTCTTCCTAAGGCTGAGAGAGAGAGACTGGCTCAAATCATCCAGCTAGCTTCCTTCCGTAAACCAGGATTAGAACTCACATTTCCATGTTCCTAGTTGAGCACCTTAACCATTAGACCGGAGGGCCCAACTCCCGGGCTGCTGCCCACTACCGGGTCGCAGCCTGTTTGAAACTGGGCCATGGAAGCGGCGGATGAGCGCATGCACGTGCTAAGCTCTCTTCACGCAAGTGGCAGTCACTTGCACTCATGTATGAAGCTCCCCTCATGTGAGCCGCAGCGCCTCACAGGGAACTATCCCCTCCCCTTCTCCCCAACTGGGCCGCCAAGCCTGAAAGGTTGGGGACCACTGCCTTAAACCATGTAATGTTTTTCTTACTTGTTTCTTACAGCATCTATCTTAGGGCAGGATACTTTATGTTAACAAGGCCAGCTAAACAAATGCATCAGTAGAATACTCAACTAATAAGCTAAATAACACACACTGAGTTGCACTTAATAAGACCCATGAAAGTTTGTCCCACCTTAAAAGACTGGGGTGTTACAACCTAGAAAGATCTCACATGTTTGTTTTAGATGTAGATGGGTTTTCTTCAAGCATGTGTCTTACATGAATCACTCCCTTATAAGCTATATGACATTTCTAGCGGATGATTAAGAGAATGATGAAATTATATAAACTATAGCAGTTATGAGTATATTATAACTGGTGAGACCTGCATTCTAATCTCTTTCTTATCATGAAGATCTATTTAGTGACTTTGAATCAGACACTCTTAACCCATATTTCTGGGGTGATTATTGTTACAACAGAATGTAAGCAGAGCTCTCTGTGAAATGTTTTGAGTACCTGGACAAAAGGCAGGATATTAAACTAAGATAAGATAAAATATAAGATAAAATAAGAGGTGTTTTATTTACTCGTTTTTGCAAGCTTCATTTAATTTGAAGAAATACAGATTTGAGTATTTATATTTATTATGGAGAAAAGCCTCATAATGAATTTGGTCTGCTTTGGCCCAGCTTTTTTATGGTGGTGCCCTCATGGATTAAGGAAAACCAACAAACAAAATTGATCTTTGTTTATGTAAAATGCAAAAGAGAGATGTATGATTTGCGATATTTCATTATTTTTATACCAGCTTGCTTCCTCCAAGTCCTGTCAGTTTGGGTTATTATGAAATACGGTTTAATAATCATTAAGAAAAGTAATAGAAAGTACATTCTTTTCTTTTTCTTTTTATGGCAAAGTGAAGTAGAAAGAATTTTCAGCCTCTCCCCAAAAGAACTACAGAATTAAAAAAAAAATTAAACTAGGACAAAATCAAGAATTTTTTTTAAAAGAATCAACACACACACACCTGTTTATGTTCAGTATTTGTAGGCAGAATATTTTTTTTTTTTGCAGACATCAAAAGTAGCAAGAAAATTTGAACAAATAAATTTATGATTGTAGAGTTTTTAAAAAATCTCTGATATATTTATTTGTCCCCCAGAGCTGCCTCCTAAATACTTCTGCTCCAGAGAAACACATGTTTTCTGTCTTATTCAGTATTTTGGGATAACAAACCCAGCTCTGAACCTGAATCAAATCCGTTTGAATGTTGTGTCAATGTATTTGCCTTACGAAATATGGCCAATAAAGCAATAGCAGAATTTATTACAAAAAATCTTTGGTTATATGAATTTATTCTGCTCTCTCTACTCTACGCCACACCACGCCACTCTAATTCTATTCTATGCTATTCTATTCTATTCTATTCTATTCTATTCTATTCTATTCTATTCTGTGTAATTGGAATCTTTTAGAAATGTGCTTAAAAATTAGCATAACCTTTACAATAAATTTTAAAATAGTACTGTGGGGGAAACAGTTATTGAAAATGATGCCTTGACTTTTTCCGTGGTTTAATAGCAGCCAAAAAATTCTCCACAGCTTTACATTGGAAGAACTTAGTAAAGAACATGAACAATGACCTGGTGTTAATGGGCGTAGACTGCTATATCAATCTCATTTGTCTTGTGCCAAAATAACAAATAACAAAGGCAATGAATAACTTTGTTCTTAGGTTTTATTATTGTAATTTACCTCTCTGTGTTCTTGTTTTCACCAGTATAATTTATCTTGATATTTACCGTGAAGTAAATTTGCAACAATTTAAGAACTATCTGGTAAAGAATAGGCCACACTCTGCAAATTTTCTTTTTCTGGGTTGATGATATGGAAAAAAACGTAATAACCTATCATGGAACCTTGCACTGGAAAGAATATTTCAAGTCTTTCCATCCATTTCTCTGTTCAGTGTAGGACTTTGGACTTCAGATAGAAGTTTTATTTTTGAAACTGTTCTCTTAAACATATAAAGCTTGGTTATGTAGTAGATGAACAAGCTGAGCCTGAGGGAGGGGTCAAATATGTCATCTATCATGAGTCCCTTCATGCCCACAAGAGATCTAAGTCCAGCCCATTTTGAATTCCTTCTACTCTTATCTCCCACTAATTTCCCTTGGCTGTTAGTAGTCCAAATTCTTCTAGAGAGCTTCAGCTTACAATAAATCTTTATACCCATTTGAACTGTCTGGATCTCCTGCTTTTCCTGATGCTTGACAAGTTATCTCATCTTGGCTCCACACTCTTGGAATATACCCTCTGAAATCACTATTGGAAAGAGAAAAATCTCATGGGTTGCATGCCCCAAATTTGAGTCTGATCTTAATTAGCCTTTCTAGATCAGCTCCTAGATCTGTCCAAGATTTTGAGGAAATCCAATATCCAGCCTGCTTTATCTGGAGCTCCTGGGAATTAACTTTTGAAAATTGCACAAATATATTAGTGTGCGTATTCTAACACCACAGAACTTGTAATCTCTTGCTGTTAGATCAAGGGTGTCAAACTCATTGCCATCACGTGACATTTTGCAACATTTTTCCTATTCACCGAGCTGGGGTGGGCGTGGCCTACGTGCGATGCCAGTTTGACACTGCTGCTGTAGATAATTGAAAGTGAAAACTCAGCTTTGTGACTGCTTGGTTATTTCTGGTATTTGACTTGAAAAAGACTTGAAAATCTGTTTGTGGTTTCTTTTGGATGGCAGAAAAAAATTCCACTGTTACTTTAAATTTTTTTACAGTGATATGCCCTTTCGCTAGGTTCATTTCATATTAGTATTTCCTTCAGCCTTTTGCTACTTGCTAGTGTTGAAGTACAATTCTCAGAGATTCTAATGAATAGGCTAGCTAGGAATTCTAGAAATATCAGGCCATAAGGAGGTCAATAGGCTGATGAAAGCTAACTCACTGCTAATTGTACACTAAACTGTAATAGTTTTCTGGGAATCTAATAGTCCAACAGCATCTGTGCGATATGCAGCACAAAAGAAAAATCTATATATCTTCTTGCTTTAAAATTAGGTGGTCAACCATTACAGAAAGTTCTAATAGACAAAGCAATTCAGTAGAAAATTGACTGTAGTCAAGAAAGGTTTTGTGTAATGTGTTCTTTCCCAGTAAAGTCTAACTGGGAATATATCTTTGGTGTTTTGCACCAGATGTTTTGCATGAAGAAAACACCAGTTTAATCAAAGCTTGAAATCTCTTCATCAAATATTCTTAGCAGATTTCCTGAGAAAATCACACAGTTGATGGCATATGTGTCAAACTCAAGGCCTGAGGGCCGGATCTGACCTGCAAGGTGCTTAGATCTGGCCCACCAGGCTGACCTGGAAACAGTGAAAGACCAGCCCACTACTGCTGCAAGCGAAAACGGAACTCATGAGGGCTTTGAGCTCTGTTTTTGCCAGCAGAGGGTTGCAGGAGGCCGTCACAGCTGAAAACTGAGCTCACAAGGGCCGCAAGCGGCCCTCCTGAGCTCCGTTTTCACCGTTAGAGGGTTTCAGGAGCTGTCACAGCTGGAAAATGGAGCTTGGGAGCCCGTTTTCGCTGACAGAGCACTCGGGCCACCACTGGCGCCCCCAGCATGAGTGACATTGAGCTGGCTATGCCCACCCTGGTTACGCCCACCCAGTCTCCCCAAGGTCAAACACAACCCTGACGTTGCTCTCAATGAATCGAGTTTGACACCCCTGGCATAGAAGACCAGAGTTGGACAAAAGCCTTCCCTACATATAATTCATTTGCTACTAATCTACATTAAGCAGATCCATTCTCTGTCCATGGAGAGTATGTTTTTCAAGTTTTTCAACTCGCTTGGGATGCGTAGTGCAGCAATATGCAGTAGTAACCTATATGCTAAAGCCATAATGTGGTTTGTTTGCTTTTTCTCTGTTCTCTTTGCCAGTTGTTTATGGCTTACAATAGTTTTATGGGCAAATCCGGTCAGTGGTGGATTACTTAATAAACCATTCTAAAATATGATTTGCTGTATAACAGCTGTATATGTTGTTATGAAGGTTTTTTTTTTTTAAAAAAAAAGTCTGTCAGGGAGGGAGATCAAATGGGTAGCCATCTTTAATTTGTGGGGGCCCCCCCATGAGTTTTTTGTTCTTATGAATGAAGGATAATTTTGATGAATCTTCCAGAACTACATAAGTTAACATGTGTTTTTGTAATAATTCCCATGGCAACACACAAAGATGTCAAGTCATCTCATTAGTAACTGGGGGATAAAAATGCCAGTAAACCCAGAAGAATAGATCAAGCTTGACTATAATTTGAAGCCAATCGAAGGGCATTCGGGGGAAATTCTTAGGCAAAATAATAGATGTAGGAAGTATTGATTAAAGCCCCGGGTAATATAAAACGATTATCATCAGAGATATAAGTAGGATTTAAAGGAAGGAAACCAGATTGATTGAGTGGCAGATAGATATAGATCTATACTAACTTTCAAGCAGATATGAACAAGACAGAGAAAGGAACAATTCAAGTTCATATTAATGTCAAGGTTCCAGAAAAACCTCTTCTGCATAAAAAAAACTCAGAAGCCATTGTCTTTCCGAGTCCTTTACTAGCATGAGGAAACTGGCACACGATGAGTGAAATTCCAAAACTGAACTTCCGGATTCTTTTCCCAGTTATACAAACCCCAAGAGTCCCACCCCTCTGACCCCTTTGCTGGTCACATGGTCCCACGTTCTCCCAGTTCATTCGAATATCTTCTCGTCACTCTTCCTGCAGATGCGAACACCATCCGACTTTGACCGCTTGAAGAATGTTACCATACCCCTCAACCCCCCTTCTTCCCCTCAGGGGAAAAATGTGGCAGCGTCTGGAACCCTAAAGTCTAGTATGGTTTCCAGGCCTGACATATGAAAACCTTCTTAAAGTATAGTTTCTAGTCTGATAACATAAAGTACTTTTGATTGTGTTGCAACAACAAAGAAAATAAGCACCCAGCCTTTCACAACAACTATTTGAGAGTCTGTTTGACTATTATACAGGAGAGGAAACATATCCAAGAAATAAATGTTGTAAACATCAATAGAAGACAGAGAGGGAGAGTGTATAAAGATATAAATGTATCCTATACAGCAGGGGTGTCAAACTCAAGGCCCGAGGGCCAGATCTGGCCCGGGGGGTGCTTAGATCCTGCCCGCAGGGCCTCCCTGGAAAGAGCAAAAGATCGGCTCGTGGTGCCTCTGCCAGCGAAAACCGACTCCCAATCTCTGTTTTTGGCTGGGATGGCCTCCTGCAACTCTCTGCCAGTGAAAACAGAGCTCGGGAGAACCGCCGTTTTTGCTGGCAGAGGGTTGCAGGAGGCTGTCCCACCGAAAACAAATTGGGAGCCTGTTTTTGCTGGCAGAGCACTCGGGCCTCCGTAGGCGCCCCTGACACAAGTAATATCAAGTTGGCCATACCCACCCTGGCCACGGCCCCCTGGCCCCCCTGACGTCAAACACAACCCTGATCTCAATGAAATTGAGTTTGACACCTCTGCTATATAGGGAGTCCACAATTTAAGATAGTTTTGACAGTCACAAAGCAAGTCATCACATGACTGAATCTAATTTTACAATCTTTTCCAGTGGTCATTAAGCAAGCACCATGGTTGTTAAGCAAACCTGTTGTTTGCTATGGGGTATTCCCCACCCCCAGAAACTGGAAGTAAATATTGATTTCCAGAAAAAAAAGTCATAAATTGCGGTCACGTGGTCAGAGGACTCTGAGAACCATAAATGTGGGTTGGCTGGCAAGTGACCAAAATGTGGTCACATGATCTCAAAGTGGAACAGAACTTCCAGAACTGGGTTGTAAGTAGCTTTGGGGTTTTTTTGTTGTAACTTCAGATATTGTATTGATTGACAATACAATTGATTGTATTGATTGTATTGATTAACACATCTGCAACATATCACTTAAATGACAGTATTTGTAGCTCAGGGTTGAAATGAGGAGTCCTTATTTTTTTTTTTTCAGCTTGGTTGTTTCCATGCAGACATTTCATTTCCCAAACTAGGTAACATCCTCAGTGCTAGTAACAAGTGGTGTTTGCTCTCAGTTTACATTTTACAATTACAATTGTAATTCTTCTCCAGTAATATCACACTACTAACCAGAGCATACAAAACATTTGCTAGACCAATCCTAGAATACAGCTTATCTGTCTGGAACCCTCACTGCATATTGGACATGAATACAATTGAATTTGTCCAGAAATATTTCACAAGAAGAGTCCTCCACTCCTCTGCTCACAACAAAAATACCTTATGCTATCATACTTGAAATTCAGGGCCTAGAAAACTTAGAACTATGCCATCTTCGGTATGACTTAAGCATAGCTCATAAAAGCAGCTGCTACAATGTCCTACCTTTCAATGACTACTTCAGCTTCAACCACAACAAAACATGAGCACACAATAGATACAAACTTAAAATGAACCACTCCAAACTCGATTGCAGAAAATACGACTTCAGCAACAGAATGGTCAATGCCTGGAATACACTACCTGACTCTGTGGTTTCATCCCAAAACCCCCAAAATTTTAACCTAAGACTGTCCACTGTTGACCTCACCCATTCCTAAGAGGTCTGTAAGGGGTGTGCATAAGAATGCCAGCGTGCCTACTGTCCCTGTCCTAATGTTTCCTCTACTTATATCTATTTTATGTATTCAATTCATGCCTATAATTACATAAATTACCTAATATGTTCTTGACAAATAAATAAATAAAATTCTAGTGGCTTGCCCTGTCACTCTTGGTCTTAGAAGTTGCAATGGTCTTAGAAGTTCTTTGGTTGTTTACTGTTGGCTTGTTTGAGAGTTTGTTTGTTGGCTTGTTTGAGAGTTTGAGAGTTTCTTGATTGAGGTATTATTTACTTCTTGATGATTGGTCTGATGTCAATCTTGCTGTTAATCTATGCATAGTCTAATAAAGTTACCTAATTTGTGTAATTAAATGTCTGCAAGAAAACAAGCAAGCTCAGAGAGCACCAAGGACGCCTCACGTACATATGTCTCCACAATTCTACCTAATGGCTACGCCATCAGAATTGGGTTGTAAGCAGCTTTGGTGGGGCTCCGTCATAATTTCAATGCTTGTATTGATTGATCCAATAATCTGGGCAGCTGTTACACATCTGTCTTGGCATCCAGTCAACTGAGTGATGGCCTTTGTTGAAGTATCTATATAGTTCCATGCACCGGTAGTCGTTGACGTATGACCACAATTCAGCCCAAAATTTCTGTTGCTAATTGAGATATTTGTTAAGTGAGTTTTACCCCATTTTATGACCTTTCTTGCCACAGTTGTTAGGTGAATTGTGGCAGTTGTTAAGTTAGTAACACGGTTGTTAAGTGAATCAGAAGATCACAGAAGGGGATCTCATGACTCCAGGATACTGCAACCGTCATAAATATGAACCGGTTGCCAAGCAGCTGAATTTTGATCATGTGACCATGAGGATGCTGCAACGGTCGTAAGTGTGAAAAGTGGTCACAAAGCTCTTTTTTCAGTGCTGTTGTAACTTTGAACAGTGACTGAAGAGACTTGTAAGAGGAGGATTACCTGTATATCTGGCTCTCTATAAGAGGATTTCTGCCAATTCAAGTACTGAAAACCAAGGATTACGAGACCATCTCTTTTCACTACCAGTAAAACCAGTGCACCTGACTAGGTTGAGTTCTTGTTATATGAAGCATTGTCACCTGCTCTATCTCAGCCCACTTGGTACAGTTGAAGGAGTGAAGTGCCAGATAGAATTCCAATGCTGTCATTCATTTTGACATGCTAGAAACATCATGCAGGAATCTGATTTGGCAGGTGGTTATTTTATCTGCCTGGTCTATTATATAAGGATCCCAGAATAGCATTCAGAATGATATACAAAAGCAATAGCAGGGACTGGTGCTATGTGTTGCTAGCATTAAGATAATTAAAAGCATGCAGTTAGTTAGTTTTTTTAAAGACTCTTGGAGATATTTATGATAGCCAAAGAAAAATTACAACTGCAGATGAAAATGAAACACTGCTGCTTGGGACTTTTTCATTAAGCTGATGAGGAAAGCTTGGCACAAACACCTGTTTTGTCTTCCATATTCTCTTATATGGATTGTAGAGATTCCTGGGTTTTCTGTTTATATCTTACTAAACCACAGTTTAAGCATCCTTTGGCGAATAAACACAATGGCTGTTTTGCACACATCAGGAGAAATAAAACCCAAAACAAACCAAATTATGGCTTCATATTGTTGAATGAATTGTTGAATCCTTATTTTAAATAGATTTTCTTAGCAACCGTACAGCTTATCAGAAGTAAATGAAATTTTGTTACTTGAATAATTTGATAGTGTGTATATATGCCCATAGTTCTACTCCCTTTCGGGATAAGCAATGTTATGCAAAGGAGTAAGAAATTCAGAAAGGAAATACAACTAAACTAGTTTATATCAATTTCATTTGCTGTATTTCTCCATAACATTCTATTCCTGCTGGCTATTCTTTTTCCTGCCTCTACTTCAATAATGACTTTATATAATGCCTTTTATTTCCAAAAAGTGCTTTTTCAAGAGGCAACTGGACTTTCTGGGTTGTTGTTTTTTTAAGACGTTTCGCTTCTCATCTAAGCTCCTTTAGCTCTTTGGATGAGAAGCGAAACGTCTTCAAAGAAAAACCAGAAAGCCCAGTTGCCTCTTGAAAAAGCACCTTTGGGACACTGATGAAATCCATTTTTTTTTTTACTACTGGTCCTGTAGGCATGGCTTGGGGGTATGGCAGGGGAAGGATACTGCAAAATCTCCACACACACACCCATACTCCAGGGAAAGGATACTGCAAAGTCCCCATTCCCTCCCCACTTCTGGGGGAAGGATATTACAAAATCTCCATTTCCACCCCACTCTGGGGCTAGCCAGAGGTAGTATTTGCTGGTTCTCCAAACTACTCAAAATTTCTGCTACCGGTTCTCCAGAATCTGTCAGAACCTGCTAGATTTCACTCCTGCTTTGGGACAACCATGGCCTGGATGACTGAGAATCTCCATAGATAGTTAGCAACACCTTCTATCTTTTTTTAGCTTACCGCTGCTCTTTTTGAGCTTTTCATCAGTCCTATCCAACCATAACTTTCTCAGCCTCCTTCCGCTCAGTCTATTCCCTTCTAGCTTCATATATTGGTTTTGTAACTATTATTTTCATCCATTCTCTCTAGATGATCAAATCACCTCCATCCACCTCCTTTTATCCTGGTCGTTTATCTTTGAGTTCTTTCCATGGTGCTTCAATATCCATTCATTGTTGCCTTGTTTGGCAATGGGCACTTTAGCATTCAATATAATGGCCCATTTAGAGAAAAGGATATCTGTTAAATCCACATACACATAATTGACCTAACATATACTTGTGTAAGCATGCAGTCAATATTCTTACATCATCAGTGTCAATCCAGGCCAGTTGCACATTAAGTATTTACACAAACCATGTAAATTAACATGAGTGAGGCTAAAATTCAATGTGTAATGTCACAGATGATGCAAATTAATTCAAATGAAATAAATAACATCAATGGCTCTGGTAGACTTCGAAACACCAAATGTGTCCATTATTTCAGGAGTGAAGTCTGAATAAATTTAGCTTGTATCTGAAGTCTGCTAAATGAAGGTCTGGAATACAGATTTGATGTGCAACTGTCACAGCTTAGATGATGGATTTGAGGTGGCATCAGATTACAGTTACTAGACAATATTTCTAAATGTATCTAACTGGAAATATAATATATAATTACTGGATACTTTAAATGGGTTTGTTGCGCCTTAGAGTTTGAATTTAGTTTGCTCTGTTCTCCATTCTTTGTTAATTTGTCAACCCCAGAAAGACAAGAATAATGTTATAGACATTTAGAGAAGATTTATGTCCTTTGAAGAGATGCACTTGATGTGATATTTAGGAAAAGGCAATTATTTATTTCTTATGGTAGCTGTTACGGCTATGGTCTTTCTACAGGCTATTTACTATAAACGAAACAGCTACAGGAGCTGTTCAGGGCTTGCGGTTGACTTCAGCGGGTCATGGGTTTCACATTTTGTTACTACTGGTTCACTGCAGGTACGCTCATTTCACGTGTGTGCGTGCCTTCCACGCATGCGCCCGGCCTTCGCATGCACTTTGCTCAAGCAAGGGGCCTTCCACACATGTGCCCAGCCAAAAAATGTGCCTAAATAGGATGGCATAGAGCCGGGGCAAGTGGGTGGGGCCACTTGCAATTTCCACTACCGGTTCGAGTGAACCGGCTGAAAACCATCTCTGGTTTACTTGAATATAAATCTGCAAAACATCATAATCCATAAAAGGTTTTGCTACACTTTTATGGCACATGTCTATACCAGTTACTAGTTACATTTAAAAGGACAAGGGTTTTTCAAGTTGGCTCAATTCCTGGGGACTTCAGGGACATACCCTGCAGATTGATTTCTACTGGAAGTTCCTGGAGATTTCCCCTCCAAATATTAACCAGAGCTGCCCCTGCTTAACTTTGAAACCCAGACCTGAGTGAAAAAAATTCTTCCTCGTTGATGAGATGGCTTATTTTCATTAAACTAGACATACCCAATTCCAGCATCCATCCCGCTTCAGTCCCCTTTGTGGAGGGATGCTGACAACCAAACCTATCATCTGAACAACATGTAATCTGGGCCCTCACATTTTATATTTGATTTAAATATAGAGATGAGTGACTGAAGCCTAAGGCAATCTCTCATTAAAACTATTCCTAGAGCTCAAACCCTTTGCATAAATGGTTTAAAACTGAATTGAGTGAAAATTTCACTGTTGTTTTTTTTTAACCTGGAAGGAACAGACCACAGGTCAGCATGACAGTTAGAAAATACATCCTGTTCATTTTTCAGAAAAATATAAGAAGTACGCAGAGTGTTCACAACCCATATGAGTGTTTGAGGCCTTCTTTACCATAACAAGGGGGAAAAAACCCTATTTCACTAGATTGGATATTAACACAGTTAAACAAACAGCCATTAAAAAAGTGATGCTTCTCATAAAAGGAGATATTCACAAGGACCTTTCATCCTGAACTCACAAACTGGAAAGAATGAAAATATAAAAATAGATAGCTTCAGATTTTTTTTTCATGAGAACATCCTGAGTTCCTAGCTTGTTACTTGAATGGGGTCCTAACCAGAAGTGGGTTTTAGCAGGTTCTGACCAGTTCTGAAAAACCAGTAGCGGAAATTTTGAGTAGTTCAGAGAACTGGTAGTAAAAATTCTGACTGGCCCCACCCCCATTTATTCTCTGCCTCCCAAGTCACAGCTGATCGAGAGGAAATGGGGATTTTGCAGTAACCTTCCCCTGAATTGGGGAGGGAATGGAGATTTTACAGTATCCTTCCCCTGCCATGCCCACCAAGCCATGCCCACAGAACCAGTAGTAAAAAAAATTTGAAACCCACCACTGGTCCTAACCATGTGTCCAAATCAAATAAGACTGATAATAATTACAAAGATGAAACACAAGAGGTTAACAAAGAGGTTTTCCTCTTATTCATTTCAGCTTCTAATTAATCTGGAGGAACAAATTAAAAGGCTGGTTTCAGTCTTTATCTTGAACCATCTTTTCTTTTTCTTTTTTCTTCTTCTTTTGGTAACACATGATCACTACTGGTTAAATTCACACAATGGATGGAACCCTGACACTGGGGTATATCCTAATTTACAGGCTCAATTGTGTATTGTGCAAATTTAGTCAATTTCGGCTTATTTATTCTACTATGATAAAACAAATCACAGCTGAACATGAGTTATGAACTCAGTAAATGGCTTAATTTACATATAATGAAAATCTACACTTTGCTTTGTTCAGTATTAAATGCATTTTGTCCATAATGATACTTTGTAAGCATTTCATTTAAAAAACAACAACCCTGCTTAGTGATAGATATATTTTGCAAACCTCTACTTAAAGGGAGTAGAGAACGAAGAATGTTTCTCAATCTATGAAATCTATTCATCTTTCTGCTGAGATATTAGCTTACATGGCCCAAAGACTGTGCACCATTATCTCATTTACCCATGAAAGCTAGAAAATTTTAGATGTTTTTTTTTTTAAAGGAAAGATAAAGAGTGGTTTAATTATATCAGAAGTAGGGAGATCTCAGTTCAGCCTCCTCTCCTCTCTGTAGGATAACTTTACAACAATAGGAAGCTTCTAGTCTCGAAGGATCACATAAGGTGGTTGGGAAGATAAAACTGGGAGAATAAAACCATGAAAGTGCTAATCCTTCCCTAAAACCTACCTCAGAAATCCATATTAATAACATAGCAATACTCTTCTTAGGTCTGAGGATTAATGGAGCAAAGAGAGCAGCAAGTGTTGACAGAAGATTTAATCAGTAACTTCAGTGGAGGCAAAACAAACTTCCAGCTTTCTGTATGTTTTGGTGCAGCTGAATAACTCCACATAAAAACAAAACTCATACTCACAGCTTGGTCTTCCGATCTAAACATAGCTACTCATTCCTTTAATTACAAGCTTTCAAACTGTTGTTATAATTATGCCACAGAGTTTTCTTATTGGCAATCCCTGACTCATCTGGAAACAGTTGTTCTGGGTCTCCATCAATTGTTGGTCTATCTGTCTGCCTGCCTATCATCCATCCATATCTCTATCTGTCTGTCTGTCTGTCTGTCTGTCTGTCTGTCTGTCTATCTATCTATCTATCTATCTATCTATCTATCTATCTATCTATCTATCTATCTATCATAATTTTTCATTGAAAGTTTTAACACCAGTAAGAATGCAAACTAAAGTAGAACAAAAAAAGAAGAAAGTGAAAGAAAGGGGGGAAAATATCTAACAGCGGAAAAAGAAAGAAAAGAAAAGAAAAGAAAAGAAAGTTATAAAAATGCTTCTAATCTTCACAATGATTATAAGTACAATTATATTTTAACCTTTCTCTCTAAAGTTCTGTCATGACTCCCTTTTTATAATCTATTCTATCTAATCATCAAAACCATAAACAGCAAGTTCATTTCTTCTTCTTCTTTTATTTAAAAAGTCCATAAGGGGTTTCAAATCACCAATAACAGTAGATACTAGACATTGTCTTTTCTCAAATCAGTGTTCAATGCCTTTTTTCCCCTAGCTGTTTATCCATCAACCTGTATCTGTCAATTCTTCTAAACCCTTCACACCAATCCTCATACAAGCTGCTATCCAACTTTTCCTCAACCTTTGAGCTACGGATTTAAGACTGACTGATGGCCTCAGAACTGCCTTAGACATCCTGAATGGATTAGCCGGCAATTGAGAGAGCTGTATTCTAATATCTCTGAAGTTTTACAGATTGGAAAACTAAAATCATAAGGGCTGAGGTTAAATACAAAAAAACAGAAGCATGATTCTTTAGTTTGTGGCTCAAATATAGTCTCTATGTTAGTTCAGGTTCTGTGCATTATGCAAACTCAAGTAGTTTCAGCTAGTTGGAAGCGGGATTCAATTTATCTCTATCTGTATATAGCATATGTACAATTAAGGCTCACTAGTTATTCCCTTGGAATATTGAAAGCAACACACATTCTATAGATTAACCTTTCACCTTTCGTCTCTGACTTTCACATACACTTTTTTTCAAGTTTGCTTTCCAAGCAAATAGAAGAGTACTGTGAACTTAACACTGTTTATTACAATACATTACCATTCAAAACCACTTTTTTTAAAATAGCTGCATTTCCAAAAGTAACTTTATATAAAACAGGAAATCCAAGCATAGTAATATTATCGGTTTTCCTAGCACCATATTATTATTTTTTCACAAGTGGTCCATACAATATCTGATTATGTAGTAGCAATAATAGAATAAATGTCCAGAAACACTGTAATATATATATAAACACAAACATTCTGATAGTATATTCTAAGCTAGAATCTGTGCCTGCCCACATGTATGACTAAAGATAGAGAAGAAGGACTATGGTGAACATGACAGCCATGTTTTAACATCTAAGGGGTTGCTACAGAGAGGAGGGGGGTCAACCTATTTTCCAAAGCACCTGAGGGCAGAACAAGAAGAAATGGATGGAAACTAATCTAGGACAAAACCAACCTAGAACAAAGGAGATTTTTTTTTTTGCAGTTAGAACAATTAGCCAGTGGAACGGCTTGCCACTTGAAGGGTGCTCCAACACTAGAGGTTTTTAAGAAGAGATTGGACAATCATTTGGTATAGGATTTCATGCTTAAATAGGGGTTGGTCTAGAAGTCCTCCAAAGACCTTCTGACTCTGTTATTCTATTATTCTGATAAAAACAAGGTGGGGGAAAATAAGTTTGGAACCCTAAGGGTTAGGAGCTGAGATATTTTAAAAAGATACAGAAAGGCTGAAATGAGTTTTACAAAATGTGAAAATGAAGTGTGGATATTGTTGCAATAAACTACATATTCACAGAAAAGAAACATGGAAATCTCTGGACACCTCTAAACCAAACAAATCTAACACATCCAGAAAAGGCTGGTAGGATTATTTCTCTTGATGTGTTAACTCCTGGTTTGGGAATATTTTTAGAGAAAATCATTTAATCATATGAGCCACTTTCTCTGACTGCAAGTGCCTAGATTTATCCTTTGGGGGATGAATTTAATCAAAAGGTTTTTTCAAAAAAAATGTGTTTTTTTCCCGCTTAGTTGGAGAAGAAAAGAAGGCTTATTGTAAATGCTGGTTGTTTGAAGCCTCATCAAAAGACCATAAGTCTGGTTGTACGGAAATAGAACAAATGTTGAACACAGTAGCTTGTGCCCTGCAAGGACCTTCCTGCTATTGTTTGCAGTGTTGGATGAAAAGTATAATTGCAGGACAGTCCCCAACCCTGAAAATCTGGCCCAAAACAATACATTGGTCGCTGTGTCACTGGTTTCAGAAGAAATCTGTAGAGGTTGAGTCTGATGACTGACTGTGAGTCAGATCCATGCAGCGCTTCAGATTTTTTCATATTATTCTACAGGAAGTTATGAAATATTTTGCTATGCATTTAAGTAACTTATAGAATGTCTATTCTTACAGCTACTCAAGGATATTTTTTCTTAAACTGGAATCTAACATAGATATTGGACAACAAACCCATATCTTATTGTCAGCCTTGCAAGACAGGCTGGATAAGAAACACAACTCAAATACTAGTTCTAACTTTATTCTAAGGTTACATTAGCAGAATCCTGCAAATCTGAAAATATTCTCTCCCCTTTTTACACCCTAAGAAACCAGGGAGGGTATCATCTTTGCTATGCTCCCATTCCTTCTGTAGGCTCAGCTGCCTCTTATTTTATTGTTGCCCAGTCTGTGGCTCTTCCTCCTTGGCTCCTCATATTATTCTTGCCATTACACTCATCCAAATGGTATATATTAAAGTGTAAATGTAATATCCAATGGTGACATCTATAGTGAGGTTAGCAATCAGTGAGCTTTCTGCAAATTCTACCCTTTTGCAGTTTTACCCCTGGATATTTTCTTGTTATTTTTGAGCACAGAAAGAGGTGATAATGGGAAAGATACCTGAGGTTTAGAGCCAGATATTTTGAAGATATAAAAGGATTTTTGAAACTATTTTTCAGTGGCGGGGGGAGAGAGAGATGAAAAGTTTACCAGATTGCTGAAGTTGTGTTTTTTGAAATAATACAAAATTCACGAAGAGGATCGTTGTCCAGTATCCATGGTAGCTTCTATTTTGGAGTAAAATGCCCACAAGTATTTTAAAAAGAGCTGGCAAAGTTGTAATGAATTTTTGCCTTGTTCGTTTCTTTTCTCCTGAACTTTTATCATCTCAAGAACATTTTTTTGTCATTTGGTTTTAAATTAGATTAGATTACCAGAGTTGGAAGGAACTTTGTAGGTCATCTAGTCCAACTACCACCCAAGCAGGAGACCCTACACCATTTCTGACAAATGGCAGTTCAATCTCTTCCTGAAAGCCTCCAGTGGTGAAGCTCCCACAACTTCCAAAGGCAAGCTGTTCCATTGGTTGATTGTTCTCACTGTCAGAAAGTTCCTCCTTATTTCTAGGTTGAATCTCTCCTTGGTCAGTTTCCATCCATTATTCCTTGTCTGGCCTTCAGGTGCCTTGGAAAATAACTTGACCCCTTCCCCTCTGTGTCATCCCTTCAAATATTATAACATTGCTTTCATGTCTCCCCGGTCTTTCTCTTCACTAGACAAGCCACACCCAGTTCCTGTAACCATTCTTATGTTTTAGTCTCCAGTCCCCTAATCATCCTGGTTGCTCTTCTCTGCACTTTTTTTTAGAGTCTCAACATCTTTTTTATAGTGTGGTGACCAAAACTGGATGCAATATTCCAAGTGGAATCTTACTAAGGCTTTATAGAACAGTATTAGCACCTCACTTGATCTTGATTGTATCCCTCTGTTAATTGGTTGTCCCAAAAGTGTTTTTTCAAAAGCAATAGCAATAGCACTTAGACTTATATACCACTTCGCAATGCCTTACAGCCTCTCTAAGCAGTTTACAGAGTCAGCCTATGGCCCCCAACAATCTGGGACCTCATTTTAACAACCTCAGAAGGATGGAAGGCTGAGACAACCTTGAGCCGGTTAGAATCGAACTGGCAGCCGGCAGTCAGCAGAAGTAGCCTGCAGTACTGCATTCTAACCACTGCAACTCCATAGCAAAAGACAATCCATTTGCACTACTCAGGTGACCCTGAGGGCACAGTTAAACCTCCAAGTGACCTCAACGACTTTCAGAAAGAGTGCTAATGACCAGATGACTGTAACAAATATAAATGCTTCTATTCTCCATCATTCAGTCAGAGTTGAAGAAAATTCTTGGATGAGAAGTGAAACTCCTCCAAGGAAAAACAAAGAAACACATATTTGCCTTTTGAAAAAGCACCTTCGGGACATTTTTAAAAAAATAAAGCTTCCAGTCCAGGGGAAATCGCGGCTGTTCTGACAAACAATAAACAAAGCACCCTCAGCCTTCCCATTCTCCAGATGTGCAGACTTCAATCTCACAATTCTCACGGTGTTGTGGGAATGCGGTGAGTTCCATTGAGGAATTCTGGGAGTCAAAAGTCTACATATTTGGAAGGCAGCTAGGTAAGGGAGGACTATGCCAAGTCCTTTGAGCAACTAAATTAGAGTTATTTTGAGTTGATCTAAACTCTGTGACTTTTGTAGACACATCTGTGTAATTTTCTTGGCAACAGCGTGAAAGCATTTCCTTCATCCAAGATGCTTTTTGACTTCTAATCAAGTTAGAAGTTCAAATCATTCTTTCCTTGTTGAAATTCTTTAGGGAGGCATTCGCTCCAGAGACAGGGTAAAATATGTCTTGAAAAATGTCACTTGCCTTCAGCCTACTCTTACTAGAAAATTCATATGCTTCTTAAAGCTTTGTTCACAGTAACATTGGTTTTCATTGTTTTCAGTGAAATGCCGTGAGTGGTACCAGTGAATTAGAAGAACAAGATATAAATTGCTTAATTAATTGAGCAATCAACTCTGGAAATGTAGGCATTTGGAGATGGAATGGATTCTGCAGGGCATTTGAAAATTGAATGAATACCTCATGTGTGGATGCTGTTGCCGTTCACAATCTATATTAGTGTTATGATTTATTTCTGGTTTAATAGAAGTGGCCTGCAATGCAATGTCTTCTTAAACTGGAATGGACAGGGTAAGGCATTTGAGAGGGAACTTTAGTTTGGGGATAAGTTCGTGTGTGCAATAGGTTCATCATCACGGTTCTAGAGGTTTGCCCTTTCAGTGTTTCTAGGGGTAGTCTTCCGGGCGTACGCATGTGCACTGGGTGGCTGCTCTTTTGGTTTCTGGCACACACACACACACCGTTTCAGCACTCAGTGCCAAAAAATTTCGCCAACACTGCACTAGAACAAAGGTGTCAAATTTGTGATGTCACATTGTCGTCACGTGGCGTATGACGATTTTTTCCCCCTTCGTTAAAACGGGTGGGCATGGCCAGCGCGTGACGCATCCGGCCCGCGGGCCGCGAGTTTGACGCCCCTGCACTACAAAGTAAATTTGGTTGGGCTGTTTACTGTTGGCTTGTTTCACAATTTCTTGATTGAGGTATTGTTAACTCATTGATTATTGTTCTGATGTTAATCTTGGTGTTAAACTATGCAGCAATGTTACCTAATTTGGGTAATTAAATGTCTGCAAGAAAACAACCAAGCTCAGAGAGGACCTCTCATGTACATATGTCTCCACAATTCTACCTAATGACTACACCATACATGCTGTTCTGAAAGAGGCTTTGCTGGTGCCCTGAATACAAGAGTTCATCCTGCAACATCATGTTGCAAATTCCATTTGTAATTCTTTTTTCCTTCTTTGCTGGATTAAAGATCAGATCATGTTGTAATTCTAGTGCCAGCCTGGCGTTTATCTCAGAGTACATTCCTTCTCCAAGTGGGTCGCTATCCACGTGAACACTGGTATTGTTTGCACAAAGTTCATAAAACCTTTTCCTTATCATGCTTTTAATTATTTATCACAGAGTTCTAGTTAAGCTATTCATTATCAGCAGGCAGTAAAGGCGGAAATGAGAACCATCTTCTTAATCAGCTGTACCATCCTGTGCTTGGCACAACCAAGTTCTGCTTCTCCAATTAATAAGGATTGTCCATTAATTAGTCAGCTATTAAGTCCTGTTCAACACCTGTTTCCAACAGAATAGCTTGCAAGATGTTATAAGAATATTTCTATCCTATCCTGCTTTGATACGTTTAGTAGGGCTTACATAGAGGTAGTCCTGGATTTACAACAGTTCATTTAGTGACCATTTGAAGTTGCTACAGCTTCAAGTTGCTACTGAAAAAAGTGATTTATGGCCATTTTTCACACTTACGACCATTACAGCATCCCCGTGGTCATGTGGTTTACATTCAGATGCTTGCAACTGACTCACATTTATAATGGTGGCAGTGTCCCAGAGTCACATGATCCAATTTTGCGATGTTTCTGACAAGCGGAGTCAACGGGGAAACCAGATTCACTTAACAACTGCGTTACTAATTTAAAAATTGCAGTGATTCACTTGACAAACCTGGTGAGAAAATTTGTAAAATGGGGCAAACTAACTTTTACTAATTTCTCACTTAGCAACGTAAGTTTTGGGCTCAATTGTGGTCATATGTTGAGGACTGCCTGTATGTGTAAGTGTACAGGTAGTTCTTGGCTTACGACCACAATTGGGAACAGAATTTCCCTTTCTAAGCGAAGCAGTTGTTCAGTGAGTCACGCCTGATTTTACAACCTTTTTTGTCATGGCTGTTAAACAAATCACTGCAATTGTTAAGTGAGTCACATGGTCATTAAGCAAATCTGGATTCCCCCATTGGCTTTTGCTTGTTGGAAGTTGGTTGGGAAGTTCACAAATGGTGATTACATGACTTCTGGACGTTGCAACCATTGTAAATACGTATCAGTTTTTAAGCATTTGAATTTTGATCATGTGACGGTAGGATTGCTGCATCAGTCGCAAGTGTGAGGACTAGTCATAATCATTTTTTTTCAGTACCTTTGTAAGTTCAAATTGTTGCTAAACGAAAGATTCCTTGAAAATGTAAGGCGAAGTTATTTGTCATTTATTACTGTTGTATGTACAGGAAGTCCTCGATTTATGATTACAACTGAGCCCGAAATGTCTGTTGTTAAGTGAGACATTTGTTAAGTGATTTTTGCCCCATTTTACGACCTTTCTTGTCACCGTTGTTCAGTGAGTCACTGCAGTTGATAAGTTGGTCACATGGTTGTTAAGTGAATCTGGCTTCCCCATTGATTTTGCTTGTCAAAAGGTGGCAAAAGGGGATCACGTGACTTTGGGAGACAGCAATGGGCATAAGTATGAACCAGTTGCCAAGCATCTGAATTTTGATCGCATGATCATGGGGCTGTTACAAAGGTTGTAAGTGTGAAAAATGGTCGTAAGCAGTGGTGGGATTCAGCCAGTTCGCACCACTTCGGGAGAACCACGTTGCTCCCGGGTAACACCACTCCTGCGCAGTCTGCACTGGCTACCTGTGGTCTTCCGGGTGCGCTTCAAGGTTTTGGTTACCACCTTCAAAGCGCTCCATGGCTTAGGGCCCGGGTACTTACGGGACCGCCTGCTGTTTCCACATGCCTCCCACCGACCCGTACGCTCTCACAGAGAGGGTCTTCTCAGGGTGCCGTCCGCCAAGCAGTGTCGGCTGGCAGCCCCCAGGGGAAGGTCCTTCTCTGTGGGAGCACCTACTCTCTGGAACGAACTTCCCCCCCGGTTTACGCCAATTGCCTGACCTGCGGACCTTTCGCCGGGAACTGAAAACTTATTTATTTATCCAAGCGGGACTGGCCTGATTTTTAAATTCTAAATTTTAAATTTTAAATTTTAAATTGTAATTTTATTGAGTATTTTATATGGTCAATTGGGCGGTTTTAATTTCGGCCTTTTATTGAATAAGCTTTTTAATTGTTATTTTAATATGTATATTAATTGTTTTAAATGAAGGCTGTACACCGCCCTGAGTCCTTCGGGAGAAGGGCGGTATAAAAGTTTAATTAATTAAATAAATAAATAAAATAAATAAATAAATAAATAAATAAATAAATAAAACCAGTTGTTAACTTTCTGAGCAGTTTGGTGGTTTTTGGAAGAAATCATTAGGGCAGAGAACCGGTTGTTAAATTATTTGAATCCCACTACTGGTCATAAGTCACTTTTTCCAGTCCTGTTGCAACTTTGAACGGTCGCTAAATGAACTGTTGTAAGTCGAGGATTACCTGTATTGTTATGTGCTGCATACTCTGCCTCAGCAAAAACAGAGATTCCTTTTCTGATTTTAGTCCTTTCCCATTGAGTTCAGCATCCATTTTTTTTGTCTTTGAAGCCGAGCCACAGCTTGTCCCTGATGTGAAAATAAAGAAGTATCAATTCATTTCCTTTTAATTATTTCCATATATCCCCAGGAGCCACAGTTGAATGCGTTCAGTTGCAATGCTATTTGGATGTTTTTTACTTTTATTACTTCTATCTATCATGGGAAATACCAACAGCCTTGATAAATTATTCTTTCAGAGTAAAAAGAAGGAAAGTTCTCAATAATGTGACTGTAGGTTTCCAGGCTGCATGACGATGCGAAGTAATAAAATGGCATGAATCCGAGATCGCAAACAAACAAAAGAAGCAGACATAATTGCTGTCTGTTTCTTTTTTAATCTTTAGTTTAATATGTTAAGAGTCTTAAAACAATCTTCTGAGTGCTTTGGGATCATTATAAATATCACGTTATATACTTCCATTTTAACTGTACTTCCATGTTATGCTTCCATTTTAATCTTAATGCCAAAACAGCATCGTCCAAATGCCAATAAGAACTTCGAATTTAGCTGAAGCACAAAATAAGAAAAAAAAAAAAGACTGAAATGTTTAGCTTGACACTTCTCAAAGAATGCTCACTGGCCGTAAAATACTTATCATGGAGAAAGTTTTGGTAGCCAACAAGGACATTGATATTTTGGGGGAGGCCAGGCATTGCAAATGGGATAGTCTGTCTACATATGTAGCTGGAAATATTTATTTAACTATGAGACGCTCATTTCAAGACTGACAACACATTCCTCCTGTGTTCTCCACCTTAAAAAGGCAGGAAACGGTGTTATCCATTTTCAGCAGTCATAGAGGGAGACTGAGGACAACAGAAGCTGTCTTCAATCTATACTATTGTGAGATTTCTTTATTGCATGTACCGTGCCGTTTGTTTGCTTTAAATTTAGAGCAAAGGTGAGCAACCAGTGGTGTTCATGGGACAGAGTTCATGGGACAGATTTGGCAAGATGGCAGGTGGAATGTTGTAAAGCAGGTTCTAACTCTTTCATATGTACAATTTATTTAACCAGCAGCAATCCTCAGAACACTTCTAGTGCACAGGGCCATCTTCTAACCATGATCCAGAAATGTGCATCGTGCGGTGTTTTAGACCTCTCTTGGTTTTGTCCAAGTTTCCTTTCACCGCAGCCCCTTAGGCTGCTTCCTATTAGAGTCAGAGCCCTATTTAAGCTCTGGTCCTGGTGGATGGCTTCACTCCCTGTCCCACCACCTGGCTTGCCATGCTCCTGTTTTTATTCAGTTGATAGGCCAAAAAAATGCTTTTAAAAGTAAAAAAAAAAAGCCTCTGATGATCGCACGGCTCAGCCTGGATCATCAGAGCCTTTTAAAAGCATTTTTCTACAACCTCTTCGGCCGAAGAGGTTGTAGAAAAAATGCTTTTAAAAGGTTCCTCTGACGATCCCAGCTCAGTTGCCTGATCGTCAGAGGCTTTTCTGTAGAAAAAATGCTTTTAAAAGTAAAAAAAAAAAAAAGTTGGCCACGCCCACCCAGTCACATTACCCCCCCTCCCCAAGCCACGCCCACAGAACCAGTGGTAACAAATTCTACATTTCACCACTGCCTCACTGTTTTTCCTTCCTTGGTGAGTGTAATCTTTTGTCTCCAACATGTTCTCCACTCCTGTTACAACAACCGATACAGAAAGTCCCACTTCCATTGGGACATATTACCCTGCTGTGAATAATACATTTCATAAATAAATAAAATAACATGAATAAAAGATGGCCTTGCTAGGATTTCTTCACCATGGGCACTTTCTATGCCTTTGTTGTGACCCAGACTCGAGCAGGTAGCAACAAACGCAGTCCTTAGTAAAAATACACTTTATTCAAACAGCTGGGAATTAATTCATTCCCAGCGCCGGGTAACTCAAAACGAAACAAAGGCTTCACAAACAAACAGTCTTTGGTTATCTTAAACCTGGTTAATCTGGATAACTGCCAAGGTCTTTTCTGATAAACGTCCAGAGCAGAGAACAGAGCAAAGAGAGCAGCTGCAACATTGCTTTCCGGCAAACTGAGACACCGGTGCTGGTCTCCTTTTAAACCTTATGGGAGGGGCCAATTATCTCTTGGCCCTACTCCCGAGGTGACCTCTCTGCTTGAGCTGCTCCTGCCTTCTGGCAGCTCGCCTCATGCAGGCATTAGGAACAGGCTTATCGCAGTCCGATTCCGCCGACAGCTCCCCAGGCTGCAGATCACAACAGCCCTCTAGAAGCAAAAGAAAATCTCCCAGCTGTTCCTGTAAGTGCAGCCATGGCAAACGGTTATGGCTGATACTCCAAGCTTTTCTTTTTTTTTTTAAATCTGTAAATTGCAGAAAAACCTGTCTCCATGGAACCGGTCTCTGGTGCCCAAAGATTGGGAGCCACTGACTTAGTGAGACGGGTGATGCGTAAATAGGATGGATGGATGGATGGATAGATGGATGGATGGATGGATGGATGGATGGATGGATGGATGGATGATGGATTGATGGATAGAGGGATGGATGGATGGATGGATGGATGGATGGATGATGGATGATGGATGGATGGAGAGAAAGGGAGAGATAAGCAAGGTATCTTAAAAGCTAATGAGGGCCAGTTCTATGTGCCTTTGAATGACAAATCCCTTGAATGGGATTTCCTGACTTAGGCAGAATGGCTAAAATAGGTTAAAGGGAAAAGAATTTCTCTTTCTGCCATGTCGTCTCATGATAAAAGTATATGATGCAATTATTGATTGAAAGTTATGACTCTGGAAGGATCATGAGGTTTCTTTGTGAGTTTTATGTTACTCATTAAATAAAAAAAAAGGAAAGAAAATCATAAAAGTATGAACCGTACAAAAGGTTGCAGTGGTGAATTCTCTGTTCAGGGCACCAGCTAGCTGTTCAGTCAGAAATAACATTGGCCAAACATCAAAACATAGACATAGAATATAAAAGTTGAAGGGACCTTGAATATCATAGACCAACCATCTGTCCAATGCAGGAATCCAATACTAAAGCTTTCCCGACAGATGCTTATTCAGCTTCTTTAAAAAAAAAAAAAAGTTCAAAAAGAAGAATCCACCACCTCTGGAGGCAATCTGGCTATGTTGAGCAGTTCTTATTTTTAGGAAAAAGTGATGTTTGATCAACACTTCTGATGTCCAGTGAGTAATCTACCCCCTTGTAATTTAAATCCATTGCTTCCTGAAAAATTCTAGTGCTTTGTCTACATGGTAGCCCTATAGATACCTGAAGACAGCTCTCATGTCTCTTCTCCAAGTTAAAGATACCAGAGGTGAGAGTTGTTTCCAGTTTAATAAAATGCCTAGTACCTAACTCGAAAAGAATCAACAAATCCTTCTCTTCCCAAAAGAACCCAGGGTTCTTCCCTCCCCATCAAGGATGATTTTAGACCATCTCAACCTTTTGGGGCCCGCCAGCGGCCAGCAGATCTGGCAGCAGATTCGGACAGTGAGAAGGTTAGGAGGAACATGGGCCAGTCCTAGAGTCTGGGGAAGGCTCTGACGAGGGCTCTGCATTGGAGGCAGAGATGGGGCCAGGGCCATCTGATAGATGTCAGCTGCCTTTAGAGTTGGACATCAGTGAGGCAGAAGAACAGTGAGGCCACTTTCCAAGCATGATAAAGGTCGGTAATTGTGAACTATCTTGAAAGACTCTGGGAGAGGAAAGACTTTGTTGGAGAGGAATTCACTGTAAATTAAATAAAAGGGGGCTTATCAGGACAAGAACTTGGCTTCCCTGCTGGGGAAGCCTACATCAGAATACAAGCATGGAAGCTAACTGAACAACTTTAAGGTAATAACTTCAGTTACCTTCTCTCAGACTATTTGAGGAACAACATCAGAGCACTCTGTCCAGAAGAATGCAATGCTACGAGCAGTTAAGATAAACTGCCCAGAATCCTCAAACTCCCATGACTCTGGTTTCTTTTGGGAAGAGGAGACAGACCATATCTGTTGATTCTTTTGAAATTAGCTACCGGTACTAGACATCTTATTAAAATCTTACTATTACTAGACATCTTATTAAACATATTATTAAAGAATTATTGCAGAACTGGGCATGGCTAGTCTAGCGAAGAGAAGGACCAGGGGTGAAATGATACCAGATTCCAATATTTGAGGCACTGTGATAGAGAAGAGTGGGACAACCTATTTTCCAAAGCACCTGAAGACCAGACAGGGAATAATGGATGGAAACTGATCAAGGAGAGATTCAGCCTAGAAATAAGGAGAATTTTTCTGACAGTGAGAACAATGAACCAATAGAAGAGAAGTTGCCTTCGGAAGTTTTGGGTGCTCCATCACCAGAGGCTTTCAAGAAAAGATTGGACAGCCACTTGTCAGAAATAGGATAGGGTCTCCTGTTTGACTATGGGGTTAGGCTAGATGGCCCTCCAAGGTTCCTTCCAACTCTGTTATTCTATTAAACTGGAAAAGAACTCTCACCTTTGGTATCTTCAACTTGGAGAAGAGACATGAGAGTTGTCTTCAAGTATTTGAAGGGCTGAGATGGAGGAAGACACATGCCACCCATAAAAGTGAGAAGCATAGTTTAAAGAAAAAAATTATATATTGGTATGAACCTCTTTTGAAAGTATAATATTCACTGGAATTCTCTGTCATTACTTCAACCTTCTTCCTATTCCTAATTCCTAATTTATTCTAATCAAAAGTTATGATTAGCCACTCCCAGTCTAGACTCTTCTTACCAGCACTTCCAATTCCCTCCTATAATGTTTCGTTTCATTTAGTTTTTGTATCTGTTTTCTTGTACTTGCCTAAGCACCAGGATGGAGTTATTTTGGCTGCAAAAATATAGACATTAGACGAGCGAGTTCACAGTTTAAACAAATATTTAAATGTTTGCTTTCAAAGCATTTTTTTTTCTGTCACAAGAAGAAATAACTATTGTCAGCAATTAACATATTTGTTGGCATGCTTGTCTGTTTCTTTTCTTAGAAGGTACTGAGAATTTTCAATCAGCCAATTTAACAAAAGTGGGTGTCCCATCATTAGTTTGTCTATAATCCCAAGAAAGTTTTTCCGGGCTACATGCAAATCAAAGGATCTCCCTATTTTCCAATAAATAAAAAAGAAATATCCAGGATACCCAATGCAGTGTCCATGGACACTATTGCTGCAGGCAATAGAGCTCCACAGTGTTTAGGATTCAAAGGCATAATCTACTTTAGAGTGGGGGGTGGTGCTGTATGATTATGACATCGTGTCAGCAACCCTTTAATCCAGCTATGTCTTTTCACAAGATCACACAGCAACTTGAAATTAGTTTGGCCCATGGATGAAATGCTCCCGGTTCAGACCGGATCGCCCAATCTGGTAGCGATGGCGGTGCGTGGTTTGGAGAACCGGTAGAAAAAATCCCTGCCCTCCACCCCACATGCCCAGCTGAGCCGCGCAATCATCAGAGATTTTGGGTTTTTTTGTTTGTTTTTTTACTTTTAAAAGCATTTTTTCCTTCGGCCGAAAAAATGCATTTAAAAGTTAAAAAAAAGCCTCTGATGATTGCACAGCTGAGCAGGGATAGTCAGAACCCTTTACAAGCATGTTTTCTACAAGCTCTTCGGCCGAATAGGTTGTAGAAAAAATGCTTTTAAAATATTCTGGCGATCAGGCAACTCATCTGGGATTGTCAGAACCCTTTAAAAGCTTTTTTTTCCTCTGGTGATCCCAGGTGAGTTGCCTGATCATCACAGGCTTTTAAAAACATTTGTTTACAACCTCTTTGGCTGAGGAGATTGTAGAAAAAATGCTTTTAAAAGTTAAAAAAAAAAAGTTGGCCACGCCCATCCAGTCACATAACCCACCACCACCAAGCCACACCCACAGAACCGTTAGTAACAAATTTTACATTTCACCCATGGGTTGGCCTAAGGAGTTGAAGATTTTTCGAAATGACCATCAGAGCATTAGTATTTCCTATATTATGATTAACACGCTCTAATACTAAGGAGTTTTACTCCCCCTCCTCACCTGAAAAGAAATCCGTTCCAAATGGAACGGACAAGCAGAGGAGAGGAGTTTCACTTTCAGTTTTTACTTTCACAGCAGCAACCAGGGGATAGGATAGGGGAGGCTTCTGTGGGGCAAGCTTGAGGGAGAGAAGGGGATAGGATAGGAGACGTTTCTGTGAGGCAAGGCTGAGGGAGAGAAGGGGGATAGGATAAGATAGGCTTCTGTGGGGCAAAACTGAAGGAGAGAAGGGGAGAGGAGAGGTTGATCATAACTACTCATTAATTTTCAAGCCGTAAGTGTCATATTATCAAGCCGATTCACATAGTTCCGTAGCGGAGCACAGGTATTCAGCTAGTATAGAGATATAGTAGCTATATGGTAATAAAGTTGAATAATCAACTCATTCCTTGGCTCTTGCCACCGACTCTACGTTCCTTTTCAACATTTATCTTTGCAAACAGGTAGATTAAACAAGGTCATATATAGGTCATATAAAGGAAGAGGGAGGCTTAATACTTGATTTCCCGTTGCTTTGTCTTTGGCTTCTGAACAATGAACAAAATGGATGATGGCATATTCTGCTAATTGTAACTATTGTTCCAAAGCAAAACAAAACAAAACACACCACCCACAAACAAGAAAAACCAGTAACTCATCTCTTTGTCTTGAGGGGAAATGACCCAGAAGACTATATCCAAGGGAAAAATGCATGGCTTTTCATACAGTTTGTACAAGAAAAACTGGAATTGCAACTCTCTGTTTCTGTTAGACCCTTTCTGAAGCATGGGCTTTGACTGTTCTTTTTCTCGTGTGGTCTTTTTTCACTTTTGAACATACCTAAGCCATACAGGGACACGATGGCTCAGTGGCTAAAACACTGAGCTTGTCAATCAAAAGATCGGCAGTTCAGTGGTTCAAATCCCTAGTGTTGCATAATGGGATGAGCTCCTGTTACTTGTCCCAGCTTCTGCCAACCTAGCAGTTCGAAAGCATGTAAAAATGCAAGTAGAAAAATAGGGACCACCTTTGGTGGAAGGTAACAATGTTCCGTGCGCCTTTGGCATTTAGTCATGCCGGCCACATGACCATGGAGACGTCTTCGGACAGCATTGGCTCTTCGGCTTTGAAACAGAGATGAGCACCACCCCCTGGAGTCGGGAACGACTAGCACATATGTGCAAGGAGAACCTTTACCTTTAAGCTTAGCACTGGTTGCAAAGAGTGTGCGCACATACCGTGTCTTGTTTTGGAGCTGCGTCCCTTAAAAGATTCAGGTATAGAATAGAACAGAACAGAACAGAATAGAACGCAACAGAACAGAATAGAATTCTTTATTGGCCAAGTGTGATTGGACACACAAGGAATTTGTCTTGGTGCACATGCTCTCAGAGCAGTGGTGAAATGCAATTTTTTTTATGACTGGTTCTGTGGGCGTGGCTTGGTGGGCATGGTGTGGCTTGGTGGGCATGGCTTGGTGGACATGGCAGGGGAAGGATACTGTAAAATCTCCATTTGCACCCCACTCCAGGGGAAGGATATTACAAAATCTATATTCCCACCCCACTCCAGGGGAAGGATTCTGCAAACTCCCCATTCCCTTCCCACTCTGGGACCAGCCAGAGGTGTATTTGCCAGTTCTCTGAACTACTCAAAATTTCCGCTACCTGTTCTCCGAACTTTTCAAAATTTCTGTTACCGGTTCTCCAGAACCTGTCAGAACCTGCTGTCTCAGAGTATATAAAAGAAAAGATACATTTGTTAAGAATCATAAGGTACAACATTTAATGATAGTCATAGGGAAACAGTCAATATAAATCTTAAAGATACCAGCAACAAGGTTACAGTCATAGTCATAAGTGGGAGGAGATGGGTGATAGGAACGATGAGAATGCAGACTTAGTAACTAGTTTGACAGTGTTGAGAGAATTATTTGTTTAGCAAAGTGATGGCGCTCGGGGAAAAACTGTTCTTGTGTCTCGTTGTTCTGGTGTGCAGTGCTCTATAGCGTTTTGAGGGTAGGAGCTGAAACAGTTTATGTCCAGGATGTGAGGGGTCTGTAAATATTTCCACAGCCCTCTTTTTGACTCGTGCAGTATACAGGTCCTCAATGGAAGGCAGGTTGCTAGTAATTGTTTTTTTGGCAGTTCTAATTATCCTCTGAAGTCTGTGTCTGTCTTGCTGGGTTGTGGAACCTTGTTGCTGCTGAATATTTTAAAGGAAGAGAACACTAAAATTGCTTACTTAATTAAATATGTATGCCAATTCCAGGCTTTTACATTTAAGATGGCTGGGATTAGCATGGCAGGAACAAAGAGATAATGGGACAGAGAGGTAATTCATTTAAAAAATTAATCAGTATATGGGCAGGTTAGTGGATATATGTCAGACCTAGCCCAAGACAAAGTAAAACTAAGAAAAAACTTTTTTAAAAAAATGAGAAATACAAATTTGTTTGTTGCTGTTGTTTTTTTCCTGTTCTTGCTAAGAAATCACTCCCTCTGTGTGTGCTACAGAAGAGGATTCTTGGAAGAATCCTATATCTTGTGGATCTTCATCATTTTAAAAACTATCAGTATTAAACTGAGCACATAATGATTCTCATTTATACATAGTGCAGGTAATCCTCAAGTTACAACAGTTCATTTAGTGACCATTCAAAGTTACAACAGCATTGGGGGGAAAAAAGACTTATGACCGTTTTTCACAGTTACAACCTTTGCAGCATCCTCACGATCATGTGATCAAAATTCAGATGCCTGGCAACTCGTTCATACTTATGACCGTTGCTGCCTCCCAAGGTCACGTGATCCCCTTTTGCCACCTTCTGACAAGCAAAGTCAATGTGGAAGCCAGATTCATGTAACAATCGGGTTGCTAACTTATCAACTGCAGTGATTCACTTAACGATGGTGGCAAGAAAGGTTGTAAAATGGGGCAAAACTCACTTGACAAATGTCTCGCTTAACAATGGAAATTGGGGGCTCGATTGTGATCGTAAGTCGAGGACTACCTATACATGATCAAAACATCAGAAATCGAGCACGTACAACCACTGGTATCCCATACACAGCTGATTCTCACTTGGTCAATAGCCTTCCTTCTTGAACTTTTGCTTCGCTGGCTGGGGGATTCTGGGAGTTGAAGTCCATCCATCTTTAAGTCACCAAGATTGAGAAATGATGGGACTATGCCATTTGCTTCTCCACACCATGAGGGCGATGAAATACTGACCTTGAGTTCTGAGACTTTTTCTCAATGGAAATGCCAAATCTACAAATCTGATTGGCCAGAATTAGACAAAGGAGATAGCTTAAGCAACACCATGCTCAGATCCTGCTAGGCACCTTGTATAAGATTCTTCATTCTTTTAATTTTGGAATTCTCTAGACCAGGGGTCTCCAACCTTGGCAACTTTAAGACTTGTAGACTTCAGCAAAGCTGGCTGAGGAATTCTGGGAGCTGAAGTCCACATGTCTTAAAGATGCCAAGGTTGCAGACTCCTGCTCTGGACCATTCACACATCGTGTGATGCTTTGTTTATACTTAATCAAGAAAAATAGTTTATATCCCAGCAATCCACATGAAATTGAATCACATGGAACTCCTCATGTTGTTTGGCCCTTGCTAAGTTTATATCATAGTGATGTCTCTTATATGTTATATGTTCAGTAATGTACATATTGAAAGAGAATCAGAAGTAAGTTCTCCAGAGAGAGTTTTCTTTGATGGGCAAAATTAGCAAGCATGCTATGGGATTTTTCCATTAATGTTCCATTTGTATCACCTTTCTATCTCCCTCAAGATGGAAAATAAATATTTACTAGTCTTGTATCTCTCATGTGAGCGGTGTGGTGGCCTAGTGGTGAAGATGCTCACCTCTCACTCGGAAGAGTGAGAGTTCAATCCTAGGTAGCAACAGATGTCCTAGGGCACAAAGAAAAAAATACCTGCTGCGAACTTGTCAGAAAGGACACCTGGATGAGCTCCATCCAGTCCCCCCGAATAGGGACTACAGGGTTATAAAAACAGAGGGTATCTATCAGTGATGAAATCTAATTTTTTTTACTACCGGTTCTGTGGGTGTGGCTTGGTGGGCGTGGTGTGACTTGATGGGTGTGGCTTGGTTGGTGTTGCAGGGGAAGGATACTGCAAAATCTCCATTCCGACCCCACTCCAGGGAAAGGATACTGCAAAATCCCCATTCCCTCCCCACTCTTGGAGGAAGAATATTACAAAATCTCCATTCCTACTCCATTCTGGGTAGGAGGTGGTATTTGCTGGTTCTCTGAACTACTCAAAATTTCTGCTACCAGTTCTCTGAACTGCTCAAAATTTCTGCTACCGGTTCTCCGAACGGCCCAAAAATTCTGCTACCGGTTCTCCGCCCAAAATTTCTGCTATCGGTTCTCCAGAACCTCCTGGATTTCACCCCTGGTATCTATCTCTCATACCTGGGTTACATGAAGACATAAATTATTTTTTCTGATACAACAGTGGCAACAGGAACTTGGCTGGTCATCTGCTCCTTAGACAAACTTTTGGCTGTATTTTTTTTAAATATAATATTTTTTTTAATATTTTTTATTTTAAATACAAATAATACAAACATAGTACATATAGATCTAAATGCAAAAAAAGGGGAAAAATACAAATATTAAAGTGCACCTCTCCCATCCGGGTGACTTGAGTTACTCCATCCTGTTTGAGCTCTTTTTATCATAGAAAGAAAGACAGCCGGTTGAATTTCTTGGCCAAGCGGGCACACAGATAAATCTTTGGTGAAGCAACAAACTCCAGTTCTAACCACCACAGTAATGCATTTTCTTTGCTCCTTCTCTCAAACAGCCCCTTGTGCGCAAGAGTAAACCTTTAAGATGTCTCTCGCCAATAGAAAGCAAGTGAGCACTTCAGCACTGAGAAAAATCGCTGCCGACATGAGTAACTTAATCGAAAGTCTTGACTCAAGGGAGCTGCATTTTGAAGGGGAAGAATTGGATAGTGATGTGGTACACGATCCAAAAGCTCCTGGTAAGTCAATCGCACAAGTGTATAAAATGCTTCTTTGAAACCCGTGTTCTTTTTTTAAAAAAAGGTTGATAGTTCTTACTGAATTAGGGGGAAGAGAAATCAAATGTGATTGAATTACACTGAATCCAGGAATTTTGATGCTCTCTGTGAGCAACCATCCTGCCTGATATTTCTCTTTCCTGTACTACTGTAACTAACAACTAAACTCCTTCTTATACCAACTAAAAACCAAAAGTCTATATTTAATAACTCCAAAAGCTGGTTTTCTTTTAAGCGAGGGGGAGAGAATTTTTCAGGTGATGAAACCTCCCAAATACCCAACAGATCGCAGAAAGGTCTTCTTCTGTTCATCAGAAAGGAAAAGTTTGAAAATTTGGACCCAGTTTTTTTTTCCCCCTTCAAACTTTTCAGGGATTTTTTGGTAACTGGGTTAAGAGAGTAATGGGAGTTTTTATGTTCAAAAGACTTGCAGCCCCATTCTTTCCCTTGTTCTGTAGTTTAAATATGAAACTCTGAAAATTTAGCCCTCTTGACACTGGGTTTCAGAAATGACATCTTGCACTGCTTTGGAACCAAAAAGGAAGTGCTGGGCAGTGCATGACAATCCCAGCTGAGCCGCACGATCATCAGAGGCTTTTTTTTCTTTTAAAAGCATTTTTGGCCCAAGAAAAAATGCTTTTAAAAGTAAAAAAAAACAACCAACCTCTGATGATCACGCGGCTCAACTGGGCATGGGCGGGGGGGCAGGGATTTTTGCTACCAGTTCTCCAAACTACCTGCCGCCATCGCTACCAGATCAGGCAATCTGGTCCGAACTGGGAGCATTTTACCCCTGGATTTGTTATGTGAGAGTGTGTGTGTGAAAGAGAGAGGGAGGGAGAGAGAGGGAGGGAGGGGGAGAGAGAGAGAGAGAGAGAATGAGAATTGTTATCTGAAAATGGAACCAAACATTTTTAATAATGGGGAGGACTCAGTATGGAATCTGAAATGGAATCATCTGTTCTCTTAATTCAGTGTTTGTCAGGCTTATCAATTTTAAGATGTGTAGATTTCAACTCTCAGAATTCCCCAGTCCACACATCTTAAAATTGGGGAAAAAAAAAACCAACCTCTGATGATCACGCGGCTCAACTGGGCATGGGCGGGGGGGCAGGGATTTTTGCTACCAGTTCTCCAAACTACCTGCCGCCATCGCTACCAGATCAGGCAATCTGGTCCGAACTGGGAGCATTTTACCCCTGGATTTGTTATGTGAGAGTGTGTGTGTGAAAGAGAGAGGGAGGGAGAGAGAGGGAGGGAGGGGGAGAGAGAGAGAGAGAGAGAATGAGAATTGTTATCTGAAAATGGAACCAAACATTTTTAATAATGGGGAGGACTCAGTATGGAATCTGAAATGGAATCATCTGTTCTCTTAATTCAGTGTTTGTCAGGCTTATCAATTTTAAGATGTGTAGATTTCAACTCTCAGAATTCCCCAGTCCACACATCTTAAAATTGGGGGAAAAAAAAAAAAACCTGTCCTGAATCATTCTGAAATATAGTAATGACACAGAATCGGAACTAGAGTTGAGACAGACTTGGAATTTTCTAATCTACTCAGAGCTTTCTCTTCAAAGAGGTTTGCTAATAACTGCAATAAATTAGGACTACGAGATACGAATTGCAAAAAAAAAATTAAAAAAAATCCACATGACCATTAGATGGAAGGAAAGAGATACAGAAAACCTCAGGCCTTCCCCATTATTTAGCAATTACTGTGTTTGGATTGCCATGGCTGAGGTTGATAGTGCTAGATAAACTACACAATGACAGATAAATATCAAATAATTGAGAAGGAGAAACCGTACGCATAATATAGTGGTAGAATTCAAATTTTTTTACTATCGGTTCTGGGGGCGTGGCTTGGGGGCGTGGCTTGGGGGGCATGACAGGGGAAGGATACTGCAAAATCCCCATTACTTTCTCACCCCTGGGGGAAGGATATTGCAAAATCTCCATTTCCACCCCACTCTAGGGCCAGCCAGAGGTGGTATTTGCCGGTTCCCCAAACTATTCAAAATTTTCACTACCGGTTCTCCAGAACCTGCTGAATAGCATCCTTGTAGTGTTCCCACTTCTATCTAGCTGAAGTTATTCATGTCCAAAGGCCATCATGAAATCAGTGCAACAAGTTAACTATAGACAACTTAAGTCCTGTTGTTTTGCGTGACCTGGTTCATTCAGTGTGCTGTAATGTGATGTGTTTCACTTAGAGCAGTGGTTCTCAACCTGTGGGTCACGACCCCGTTGAGGGTTGAATGATGATTTGCCAGGGGTCGCCTAAGACCATTGGAAATATGGGAAGTATACTTGCGAGTCGAAGAATCGCGCTTCAATGGTTGACTCCACAAGCCAGCTGCAGGCTCTTCAAATCGCTAGCTGAATTTGGCTTCAGGCGCGATGAATTAAAAAAGAGAGAAATCTTTGCTCTGATGTCTCCCTTTCAAGCCAGCTGCAATCACTCCCAATCGCTAGCCTAATCTGGCTTCAGGCGCGATAAACTTAATAGGGGAGGAGCCTCTGTTTTAATGCCTCCGTCCTCAAGGCAATCGCAAGCAGTTCAGATCGCTAGCCAATACGGCTTCAGGCACAATAAATTCAAAACGAAAATAATTTTATGGTTGGGGTCGCCACATCATGTGGAATTGTATTAAAGGGATCGCAGCACTATAAAGGTTGAGAACCACTGACTTAGAGCTTAGAGTCCTTCGGGAGAAGGGCGGTATAAAAATTTAAATAATAAATAATAAATAAATAATAGAGGCACTCAATCAACTGTGTTTTATTCAAAACCTGTGGTTTAGTGTAATATGCAAACCATATGGTAATTAACATCAAATATCATTGTTAAAAAGCTCCTTCGTTTATACCAATTATATGTGGGCTGTCTTGGATTGTGTGGAGACTACTGTCATTGAGTCCCTGATTATCAGAGGTGGGTGGGACACATAATCAGAATGGGCAACCACTATATGCCTTGCCAGTTGCTCTACACTTGTACTGAAATCTGGGAAGAGACCTTGAGGTCAACCACGCAAGTACTACACAAATGCTACGAAAGAAACATTTTGCCATTGTGACATTCAGCCAGGGGAAATAGAAACTACAGTTATTGAGAGAATCTGCTGATGGCCCTGTGGTATGAAGTTTCCACCAGAAAACCATGAGTGACATCACCCACAGCTACTACGACATTGGACTTCCATGGCCCTGACTGTGGGTGATGTCGCCTATGGTTTTTTATCTATCAGTTTTGGTGTCACTCTGTTCAAAACTGGTGGAGGCTTCAAATATCTATATCTATAGGTGTAGAGAAGATAGATAGATAGATAGATAGATAGATAGATAGATAGATAGATAGATAGATAGATAGATAGATAGATAGATAGATGATGGATGGACGAAAGGATGATAGATGGAGACAGAGATATATATTTGAACTCTCTACCAGTTTTGAAGAGAGGTGCCACCAAAAACTGATAGAAAACCATGAGCGACATCAGCTGTGTTTTATTCATCAAAGTATGATTAGTAAACTGTAAGCTACTGTCTGATCTGATCCAGAGTGTGAACTGTGTTGTTTCTCCATGTCATATAATATATGTGGGTATATGCATAATTTTGTGTTTATTTATTTTGACGGGTTTATGTAATATTATATTGGAGGTGGTGACCCTTTGAAAGCTGTAGGAAACGAAATTTCATTTTAATGTATGCTGTACAGTCAAAGTGACAATAAAGTTATTCTAAGTCTAAGAATAATGTTTCGCAGTAGAAGAACCCAGATTCAGCCCCTCATATACCCATTCATACAATTAATTAATTTAAGTGTTTGTTGTGAAACTTGTATTACTTTTTTTTTTCTTTCAAACATTTCCCTCCAATTCACCCTTTTGGCTGGTTTCTTTTTTAAAGGGGAAGTGACTAATACAAAATAATCCGGAGCTTTTATTTATTTGAAGGGAGCTTGGCTGAAGGACACATTGTGCTGCCATTCTGTCTCGATCTGTCATTTAACTGCTTTTGCTGTAACCTGTTCAACGTGCACTTTAAAACCCATGTAAAGAACTGATACCCGGCCATCTCATTATTTGCAGTGGGCATTCCATTCTCAGCCATTTATAACACTAAAGGATTTAAAGAGCCTCACGTGCAGCTCTACCTAACCGGGTGTCCCATTCGAGTACGGGTTCTAGAAGTGGAGCGTTTTACGTCAACAACCAAGGTCAGACCTAGCTCTCTCTGAACTCTCAATCATACTTTCATGTTTTAGCAAGGCTGCAGGAGGCCTAGTGCAGGGGTCTGCAAACTTGGCTCTTTTAAGACTTGTGGACTTCAACTCCCAGAGTCCCTCAGCCAGCAAAGCTGGCTGAGGAACTCTGGAAGTTGAAGTCCACAAGCTTAAAAGAGCCAAGTTTGCAGACCCGTGGCCTAGTGGGTTGAGTTATTTTTAATGGAAGACTTAACTTAAAAAAAAGCGTCAGATACCATGTTTAAATGCTTTTTAATCTAATCCATAGAAATGGCTGCTCAGGAAGGTTTCTGTGCGCCATTTTTAGAAGTTGGTACACCTGATGATTAGCATTGAAATCTTAACCTTTAATCGAGATAAATTTTTCCTCAAATGATAAATTTTCCCCAAAAGTGATAGATAGAGGGAGAAAGGAAAGGAGAAGATTTTTTTTATTATTATTAAATTTATATGGCACTGGTTTCACTATCCAAGTCAGTGGAGAAGCCACAGTCACTTAACAACTGTGTTACTAACGTAATTTTGGCAAGAAAAGTCATAAAATGGAGCAAAACTCACTTAACTGTCTTGCTTAGCAACAGAAAATTTGGGCTCGGTTGTGCCTATAAGTCAAGAACTACTTGTATTAAATGAGAGTTTAGGTTAATACTCTAACCCGGGGGTGTCAAACTCAATTTCATTGAGGGCTGCATCAGGGTTATGGTTGGCCTTGAGGCGCCAGCCGGGCATGCCCAACTGGGTGGATGTGGCCAACTGGATGGGCATGGCCAGCTTGATGCCACTCACTGGACGTGGCCAACTAGGTGGGTGTGGCCACCTTGATGCCACTCTCCAAACTGCTGGCATGTTTTCTCTTCACAATGGATAGACCAGGCCGAAGCCATGCAGGCCAGCCCCTTATATTTTCTGGGCCAGATCCAACCACATTGCAAGCCAAATCCAGCCCATGGGCCTTGTGTTTGACATCCCTGCTCTAACCCTATTGTATGGTCAGTAATGGACTCTTTGTAGAATCAGCTTAAAGCTGCTACAATTAGAAAATGACTAAATAATCTTCCTTTGAGTCTTTAATGTCTGTTTTCCTTTTTGAAGGTGCCAAGTCCACGTGTTTACACCATTGAGCTGACCCATGCAGAGTTTACATGGCAAGTGAAAAGGAAATACAAGCATTTTCAGGAGCTGCATAGAGAACTCCTTCGATACAAAGCTTTTATCCGAATTCCCATCCCAACACGGAGGTGATTGCATGCCATCTTTCTAAACAGGGATTTGTTTGGAGTGTAGAGTGAAGAAAAGCACTCATGGCTACCCAGTTTTCATCCGGTGATATGCTATGATTTGTTGAGAGCTCAGCACGTTGTGTTGGATATGTGATTTTTCTCTCAGATTTGTATCAGCTTTAGCACGACAGTAGTCTTAGTATATCTGTACCACCATTTGCCAAGAAGTTTCTTGATGGCATAGTTGGTTCTTTCTCATTTTTTAAAAGGAAGAACATATTATGAGGTTGGATAAGCTAAAAGAGAGTGAATTATCTAAAATTGGTAATTATTTGAATTATAAACATCCAGATGGCTAGCTTTGTTGAGCAGGTGCTATCAAAGAACTACAGGAGATTCTGAATTTTTACCATTAATTTTTTTCAGGATTTTTTCTGTCTAGGTATCTCTTAACTTAACTTCCTAGGTATCTAGGTATCTCTAACTTCCTGGCCGAGCAAGATTTTTGAACCTGAATTTCTCATAAACTCATGCTGTAACCCAGAGTTTGGTAGGTAGGTCTCCATGGAGTCACCCAGCATATTTAATGAGTCCCTAAAGACTCTCCAGACATTGCTGTTGTGATCATATTAACACTGTTCTGACCCTATCCCTGCTTTAACAACTACTGTTTTTCAGTTATTAAAACAAAGGTTTTATGGTTTCGAACACAATGTTTCAAAAAGTTGCAGATATCTTTGCCAAAATTTCAGAAGGCCAAGAATTGGCTTCATGTAATTAAGTTTCTTTGGGATTACATGGGAGTGAGATAGTAAAAATATGCAATGGCTTAAAAGCATTTATAAACATCTGTATCAAAGACTCATGCACTATTATTATAGTTAATCACAAAATCAACCAGATGTTTAGATTGGTTTTGGCATTTTTGCCCTTCCTCCATGGACTTGCAATAGGCAGATATTGTTATTTCATAACATTAAAAGTATCGTCACAATTTTCTGGTTTCTAGGTCAGCATCTTAATCTCTACATCAAACTAATTCTTATAATGCTTGCTTATTATTGCTGAGAAGCAGGTGATCACTGTGATTCTAGTAAATTCTTTGGCGGTAAGTCCTGAAGAAGACTGCTACAGCTAATAGAGATTCTCTTCAAAAAAGTAAAAGTGCTAAGAAGGCAGTTTTTATTTTATTTATTTAATTTATTTATTTGTCGAGTACATATTAGATAATATATATAAGTAGAAGCATGAATTGAATACATAAAATGAATACAACTAAAGGGAACATTAGGACAGGGACGGTAGGCACACTGGTGCTCTTATGCACGTCCCTTACAGATCTCTTAGGAATGGGGTGAAGTGAACAGTAAAATTAACATTTGTGGGATTTTGGGATGAGACCACAGAGTCAGGTAGTGCATTCCAGACATTGACCACTCTGTTGCTGAAGTCATATTTTCTGCAATCGAGTTTGGTGCGGTTTACCTTGAGTTTGTATCTATTGTGTGCTCGTATATTGTTGTGGTTGAAGTTTTATGGACGTAACAATCACAAAAAAGTAACCTCTTGCTTTTATCTACTGTGTTCTGGGTGCTTTTGAGATAGTATTGAGTCCTGGACAAATCCCTGCAGTTTTCTTGGCAAAATTTCAGAAGTTGTTTGGCTTTGACTCCTTGTTAGGGATGGGAGGGTGCGATGGGCTCACCATCATCCAACCAGCTTCCAGCTCTAAGGCAGGACTAGACCTCATGGTCTCTTAGTTTCTAGCTTGATGCTAGAAACCACTGCATCAAACTGGCTCTCTCTTTACTATCCGCTAGTACTACTACTACCTACTATCTACTAGATGACCTAGAAAAATGATTGTGAATGTTCAGTTCAGAGATGATTGAAGTCATCACTTTAGGACCAAAGTAATTGTTTTAAATGGTCAAGCTGTATCAGAGACTGCCAGATTGATTTGGTTCGGAGATGTCATGACCGCCTTCTGTTACCTCATGCCTCCCACCGACCCGTACGCTCGCACAGAGAGGGCCTTCTCAGGGTGCCGTCCGCCAGACAATGTCGGCTGGCGGCCCCCAGAGGAAGATCCTTCTCTGTGGGGGCCCCCACTCTTTGGAACGAACTCCCCCCTGGTTTACGTCAAATTCCTGACCTTCGGACTTTTCGCCGCGAACTGAAAACATATTTGTTTGTTCGTGCGGGGCTTTCTTAAATTGTTTAATTTTAAATTTTAAATTTTCTCTCTGGTTTTAATTGGGGTTTTTAGATTTTTAATTCTTAATTATTTCGGCCATACTGTATAATAAGTTTTTTAATTGTATTTTAACTGTATATTGTTCTTTTTTATCCTGGCTGTACACCGCCCTGAGTCCTTCGGGAGAAGGGCGGTTTATAAATCCAATAAATAATAATAATAATAATAATTCACCCATAGATTAGAATATCTAAATTGGCCTGATTTAGATATCTGAATTTTGTTGAATCGATTCCAAATTAACTGGGTGATTCTAGATAGGTCAATCAGTAATCCAAATGAATTTTATGATTTTAATTGTTTGGACATGTCTATTGGCTAAGACAGAACTTAATCATTTATGTAAGTGAGGTGTGGTAAAAGGTATATTGTAGCACTTTGGTATATTTTGTGGTGGATGAAGAAACAAGACTGAAGGTGCACATGCAGTTAATATATCCATGTATGGTTTATGTTATCTTTCCCAGTAATTAAAGGCATTTGAATCATTAGCTGCAAATGTTTTCTTTTAAACAATGAGGATTTTTTTTCTGTTGCCACTGCTGGGACACATTCCAGTGCATGCAATCAAATCAATGTTGTATTTTTTTAGACACACTGTGCGGAGACAGACTGTCAAAAGGGGAGAAGCAAGACAAATGCCGAGTCTTCCACGCACCTCTGAAAACATGGTCAGAGAAGATCATCTCTCCAGTAGAAGAGTAAGATCCTTCATCTGAAAAATAAGTTTTAAGGGGGTTTTTTTAACGTTAATGTTAGTTTTCGGCTCCAACACGAAAAAGTCATCAATACATCACTTGACAACGATTTTGACACCTCTGTTCTAGACTCATGGTTTACCAGTTGAAGCTATTCCTAGGAAAGCTGGTGCTGGTGGCCATCTTAATTACAAGACACTTAGACCCTAAAGATATTTCCTTCAGGAAGGTATTGTAAAGACTATTAAAATTGGGGAAGGAAGGAGAACTTGGAGATGCAATGATATAGTCCAGAGACCGAAGGAAAACCTGAGAAAGATATCCCTTGATTTTGTTTAGTATGAAGGAGGAAGGGAAGGGAAGGGGAGGAAGTGGGGAGGAGGGGACAGAGAGCGAGAGTTGAATAGAATTTCAAGGTTCTGTTATTCCATCTTTTTTCCAATAAAGTAGCATTCCAGGAATCCTTGAATTGCTTGTTTTTTGACCTCCCCTAACTTAAAAACCTTGTAAATCCCACTGTAGATGGGATTGGTTTGAAGACAATGCAGCTGTCTGCGTGTTAGCGGTCTGATGTCGTCATACCGGACCAGCAGTTCAACATTGCATTTGTTGTTGGTTATTTCCAAATAACAATCAAGTTCCTGATTAAAGTGTAAAAAGCCTATATGGATTAGGACCAAGAGCAGGGTTGAAATCCAGCTGGTTCTGATAGGTTCTGGAGAATCAGCAGCAGAAATTTTGAGCAGTTCGGAGAACCAGTAGTGGAAAGTTTGAGTAGTTCGGAGAACCGGCAAATAACACCTTTGGCTGACCCCAGAGTGGGATGGGAATGGAGATTTTACAATATCCTTCCCCCAGGAGTGGGGAGGGAATGGGGATTTTGCAGTATCCTTCCCCTGGAGTGGGCTAGGAATGGAAATTTTGCAATACCCTTCCCCTGCCACACCCACCAAGCTACATCACACCCACCAAGCCATGCCCACAGAACTGGTGGTAAAAAAAATTTGGATTTCACCAATGGCCAAGAGTATCTTTTCAAGGTTGCCTCTCTCATCTGAGATATGGAACAAAAGATACAACAAAGAGCAGCATCTGAAATGCGAGCAGTACCCTCACTTTTGATGTTCATGGGCCTGCATTCAGAAACTGAGCAAGTTTGAGGAGATGCTGGTCTCTGGAATAGGCACTGGTAGTAAATGATTATTACAGGTAGTCCTGGGCTTATGATCACAGCTGGGACCAGAATTTCCATTCTTAAGCAAAGCATTAGTTGAATCAGTTGTAGCCAATTTCACAACCTTTTATGCCATGGTTAAGTGAATCACTCAGTTAAGTGAATAATTTGGTTGTTAAGCAAATTTGGCTTTCCCCATTAACTTTATTTGTCAGATGCTCACTGGAAAAATCACGAATGGTGATCAACTGTGAGCACCCGTTGTACGTCACTTTTTCAGTGCTGTTGTAACCTCGAACCATCGCCAAACAAATGGTTCTAAGTTGAGAACTACCTGATTATCGGATTTAGGATTGTGTAGAGTTCTTGGTGTAGAATTGGCTGTCTTAAATAACTACTTAACAAACAACGTTTCCACAACTTCCTATCTTCTTATTAGGAATATCTGTCGTAGGTGAGGTCTCAGAAAAAGTCAAGATGGCAATCAAGAATCATGGATCAATGCCTTGTCCCTTTCTTAACATACATGCAATTCCTATTAAAAGGAATAGAGCTTTGATCACAGGATTGCAACTAGCCATTTTTACTTTTTTGACTTCTCTTCTGTAAACCCTCCAAATTATTATCTTCTTTAACGCAGAGACAAGTAAGTGTTTTTTATCAGGGCAACCTGGTCTACCCAAATATGGGACGGAGCATACTGCTACTCAATATTCAAGTAGCCTGGGTTTGAATATCAGACTGGTATGGCTAGCTGATGAGAGCTAAATTGCTTGAAATAGATCTATACTAGTCTCCCTTTATTTCTTTGTCGGTAAATATAAATTCAATATAAATTCAATTCTATACTAGTCTCCCTTTATTTCTTTGTCGGTAAATATAAATTCAACCCAAAAATAGTTTGTCACGAAAGCAGGCGAAAGTTGTATGCTCTGTCCCATATTTAGGTAGACCAGGTTGTCCTGATAAAAAACTCTTAATCTCTCCCCTGGTATTGCTGACAAAGTGAGGCGAGCCCAGGGTTTAGAGGTTAATACATCTACCTAATATGCAGGTAGCCCAGGTTCGAATCCCAGAAAGGTATGGGTAGCTGATGAGAGCTAAATAGCTTAAAATAGATCTATACTGGTCTCCCTTTATTTCTTTGTCAGTAAATATAAATATAAATGGACCACAAGCATTGCATATAAAATTCATATTGATGTACAGTACTAAAGAAGGATTATGTTGACATTCAAATCCAAGTCCAATTTTAAGCATGCTGTTTGTGCTTAGTCCTGTCATGGAGATTTAAGACTTTGTTTTGTTATGGGTTCCCCCCCCCCCCACTTAGTTTCTCTTTCTCAATTTTTTGCTCTGTTTACCAGAAAGATTATCTTGAATTTAAAAGACTCTCCCCAAGAGCAGTTGTAGGTAGAAAAAAAAACTTATCTTTTTTACCCTATTCTCAGCAAATCTAAATTCATCCTCCTGTCTTCAAAGTTAATTACTTGTGAAAAAATATCAGTCTTCCTTTCATGTAAATCTTCAGCTATTTCAGATTGCTTTTTATCATGAGGCATTTCTCAGATTCACCTGCAAAGTAAAATCAATTATTCCTTTGTTAATTATCTCATCTTTTCATTATCGTTATCTCCATAAATCATTCTCCTGCTTAATCTTCTTCATATCCTATTTCCTCTGCCTCCTTCTCCATTTGCTGTCTTTCTATCACCCATGCAACATTTTAATTTTGTCATTCTCTCCAAAAGAGATATTGTTGTTTTAGTCCAGTGATGGACTAAATTATGCCCACACTCATAATTCTATGCACCGTGCCCCCATGCATGTGTGCACGACCCCCCCTCCCTCCCGCTCCTGGCACGCGATGGCCCTGTAGGCCCGTTTCTCTTTCTCACCTGACTCCAGGGCCTCTCTAGGAGTCTGGGGAGGGCGAAAATGGCCTTCCTCCCTCCCGGGGGTCCTCCAGAGGCCAAAAATGGCCCATTTGACAACTTCCGGTGAAACCGGAGGGCCCATTTTTTGCTGTCTCCAGAGGTCCTCTCCATGGATGCTGGGGACAACAAAAAACAGGCCCTCCGGTCCCACCGGAAGTTGTCAAATGGGCTGTTTTCGGCCTCCGGAGGACCGCAGGAGGGGGAAAGGCCGTTTTTGCCCTCTCCAGACTCCTAGAGAGGCCCTGGAGCCAGGTGAGAAAAACAGGCCTTCCCAACCCCCCCCCAGGCCCTCCGGCCTGTTTCCCTACTTCTGGTGGGCCTAGAAGACGCAAAAATCAGCTGGCCAGCATCCGCATGCGCGCCGAAGCTGAACTCGCATGCCCACTGATATGGCTACGCGTGCCACCTGTGGCACGGGTGCCATAGGTTCGCCATCGCAGTTTTAGTTTGATTCTGCATAACAACAACTGAGATGGTCGCTTGCTTGCAGTCATTTCATTACCTGACTAGGTAACATCATCAGTGCTACTAAATGTGGGGTTTCTTCCCTGTTTATATACAGTGACTTGCCCTGGTACTGTTGGTGGGGTTGTGGTTTTCTCCTTGAAAGTTCCTTAATTAGGGTATTGTTTTCTGCTTGATTATTTTTCTGGTGTTAAACCCTGCTTATCTCTGTGCTGGTTGCCAGAAAGGATATATTCTGGTCATTTTGTTTCCTTCTTAGCTCTTGAATGGTATGCAAATGTAGTTTACCTCTATGTGGCTGTTGATGGCTAATTTATGTGTGAGGTTTCCAAGAATTGCGTAACATTTTTGAATTTAGCTTAATATAGCTTAGTTTTCCAGTTGAAACTATGGTTACATCTGTCCATGTGTTCTGAGATTAAGAAGTTTTCATCATGCCTTCTGAATGGTAGTTGATATTCATGGATGTGCTTTGCTCGTCTTCTGCCTGCCTGTTTTAATAATGGCTGTTGCAGTCCTTACACTGATATATTTGTGTTTCCTTTGTACATTGTATCTCTGTATTTCCTTTGCAGAAACAACTGGAAGATTATCTCACAAATCTCTTAAAAATGCCCCTGTACAGGAATTATCATGGAACAGTAAGTGACCTTAAGATGGTGTTTACTTTTGTCTGCTCAGTTAAAGTTATTCTATGATTGTTCGATAAAGAAAGATCAAATCAGTGATGTGAGTTATAATTGATAGCTTGACTTAAATATATATAAATGGTAACATTAAGAGGTTTTCAAAAGTGTTTGGGTTGCCAGATCATAAATATTTGGAGGGTTTTTTTAGGTGAAAGAAGACATTTTGATTTTGTATCTAGAACAATATAAACCTAGCTATTGTAATTACAACTTTCTGAGCCAATCTTGGTCAAAGAACAGTGCTAATTCAGCCAATCTGAACTTTATCTGTAATGTTCTTTGTGATACCAAGGTGTTATTGGCTGAATCTTGTGTTGTAAAGGACTACTGTAACGGAGAAATTAGCTTTAGAGTTCATTTGCAATTTGAAGGGCTCCACTTTCATTCATGATATGATCCCCCCAAATATAATATTGTCATAATATGGGTATGTAGTGGGAGGGAGCGTATCACTTACATGTTTACCAAAGTTTAAGATTCAGTAAATTTATGAGAGCCCAGAACCAACTGCATGTAGTCCACATTTAGTGATTGCCTTGTTTTGCAATCATTCATACAGTGATGGAAAAAAATAACTTTGCAACTAATCTTTGCATTTCTAACATTCACATAACATTTTGTGCCTGGAAAGCCTCCTGCACCAACCTGGAAGCCAAAACAGGGCGTGGGGGTGCCAGTCGACCCCAAAATGCAATGTGAGCTCCCCCCCAGCGAATGTACCCCGCCCCCCGCGCATGCGTGGCAGAGTCCTGAAGACTAGCTGGCTGGTAGGAGGCATGCGCGGTGGAGCTGGGCTGGGGCGATGGCTGGTGTGACCACAGAGAGGGTTCTGTGTGCCACCTGTGGCATGCATGCCATAGGTTCGCCATCATGGGTGTAGAGGCTGTTTATATCTACTTCTAGCTGTTGGGATGTTACAGGAGAGAACTGTTTCTGATGTGTATCATCCCTGAAATTGCCTAGTTTCCATTTACTTGAAACAGAAACAAACCCTTGAGCTAAGTCAGCAGGGGCCCCCTTTAGGGTTTTGAAAAGGTGATTATAATTTGTCACCTGTTTTTGTAGGCTTGAATTGGTGTACCTGTGTAATAACATAATTGCCTTCTGTTCATAAATGCAATATCATGCCAACTTGGCACTTGGAAATGTTGAGTCACTGAGGAGGATGTAAGTACATAGTGCTGCTGTGTAAAATTTCACTCCCAACATGTTTTCACTTCTTTCAGTGTTCTCCCAAGGAAGGTGTCCACTTCCTCTGTGGAATTTTACTGCTTCTTCAACAAGTAATTTCTGGTAGCAGGGAATAATTCAAGTCCATTGAAGAATTATTTCCAGGGCAGAGTTTTGGATTCAGAAGGACAGGATATATGCACAGAAAGGAATATATGGGTGTGCCTGCACACGCATCCCAGCATAATATTTCCTTCTTTTGCACATCCTGAAGAATAAAGCTATTTCTTGTATTAGGGAGTACATTCGATTACCAGATACATTTTGGTCTTCCAATGTTATTGGCTGTGTACTTTATAGGTTTGTGGCTTTTCTGCCTTCTGTTGCAATATTGAGTGCTGGATTACAAGCCAGGATTCATCCTGAATCCTATTCTACTTACCTTTTACATCGTTCTCTTGGATGCTTTGATTATAGTCATTGTTTATGTCAAAGCTCTCTGTTTATCTTTGTATTTTCAGTGATAATGAATGGAGTGTGTTTGTAAGACTTTCTCTTGGGAGCTTTTTTCATCAGTGATGATCAGCTGATTCTGCATCCATTTGTTCACTGTACAGCAAGGTCACTAATTCTTATTTGAAACCAATAACTGCTTATTGATTTGGTAGTTGTGAACTGTTTACCGCAGGTGGTAGTTTTGTAATTGCTGTATTTTTTTTAAAAAAATTGCACTGCATCTCTGTAAAGATATATATGAGCATTGTAAAGAACGAGGCGAACAACTTGTGTCTTGCATGCATTATTTCATGTGGGACTCCTGAGTCAGTGGGATTAAAAATGTTGAGCCGGTTTTTCTATTGTTTGCATCTGGGGGAAGAAATATTAAGGCCTGACATTAGTACCTTAAACCCTTCCCTCTCCTCCAAGGGAAATTCACTCCATTAGCAGAGGATTAAAGCCAAAGGGGGTACCTTAAGTCAGAGCGCAAAAGATAAAATATGACCTTCAGCTCAAGAATGATACAGATCGGTGTGTTAGTCTGATGTCAGTATAATGCTAAGCTAGAATGTTGTCATAATCATAATTGCCTTTGCTTCTGGCTTAAAAGAACCTGAATTTTGTGTTTCAAGGATAGCACAAAAGATCCTTTGGGATTTGTCTCCCCAAACAACTGTTGCCAATTCACATTCAATTCTCCCTTTCTCTTAGAGCAGGGGTCTCCAATCTTGGCAACTTTAAGCCTGGAGGACTTCAACTCCCAGAATTCCCCAGCCAGCAAAGCTTTAGAGGAATTGTTCTTGTTGGAACAATGTATGTTGACACTGAAATCTTCACAGGCCTTACTTCATAACTACCATATTTTTCAGAGTATAAGACACACCTTTTTCCCCCAAAAAAGAGGGTGAAAATCTGGGTGCGTCTTATACTCCGAATGTAGCCCTGCCCAGCTTCTCAAATTCAGAGGCTGAAAAAAGCATCAGAAATGAAGCTTCAGAAAAGAAGCCCCCAAACAGAGCTTCAGAAAAGAAGCCACCAAACAGAGCTTCAGCGGCTTTTTTTCTGAAGCTGTTTCAGAAGCTTTCAGAGGCAGAAAAAAAAGCAAGGCATAGAGCTCACAACTAAGGAACCTGTTGCTAAAATTCACCTCTGGAAACAGCTGATTGGGGGTATTCCGGGAAGCCAATCCACCCGCCAATCAGCTTTTTTCTTATTTTCCGCCCCAAAAACTAAGGTGCGTCTTCTACTCTGATGAGTCTTATACTCCAAAAAATACGGTAGGTTCATTGGAAAACCTGGATGCAATCTTGAGCATTCCCTGGGATAGCTGAGGGAATCTATAATTTCAGATGTAGGCATAGAAGATGTTTATGGGATTCTGTAGCTTTTAAGCTCAAGGCATCCTATAGTACTTTTCCGTAATTACTTTTTCTGTTAATGATTACTCTGCCAAAATGAAAAGATAGCAGAACTGCTGCATGCTCACATTCACCAAATTTAGGCAGTGGTTTAATTCTTTTTTTTTTCTTTTTGAATGATGGACAGAGATTACACTTTGACTTAATGGGTACATTTGCACAGAACAAATCTTTTTCCGCATGAAGGTGAATATACGTGTCCCAGGATAATGCTGCAGGATCCAATCTGGGTCCAGAGGCTTTGTCTTTCAAGCTTGCGGACTTGTGCCACTTCAACTTCAAGTCCAACTTCAGGGAACTTCTCTCTAGCAGAGTGCGTGCTGTTCTGTGTGTGGTATTTATATGGTGCTTGTCATACGTGGCTTTTTAGATGCTGATTGGGGTGTGTTGATGGCTGGCTTTTAAGTCATTAGCTATTTGCTTGTGCTGCCCCTTCCAAGTACTTAGAAGGCAAAGGCTTGGCAGCACAAGCAAACAACAAGCAACAACTTAAAAGCTAGCCATCAACACACCCCAATCAGCATCTAAAAAGCCACATACAATAGGCGCTATAAATATCACACAGAGAACTTCTCTCAGCTGGAGAGAGGTTCCCTGAAGATGGGCTCCAGCATGAGTCCGAAAGCTCAGAAGAAAAAAACCTCTGATCCCGGTGACTGACCCAGATTGGATCCTGAAACAATTTTTTTCACTGAATATGTTGACAAGTCTAATATAGACTGGGTGAAACCACGTTTAACAGCAGTAACTATGAGAGGGATCTTGGAGTCTTAGTGGACAACCAGTTAAATATGAGCCAGCAGTGTGCAGTGTCAGCCAAAAAAGCCAATGCAATCCTAACTTGCATTAACAGTGGGATATGATCAAGATCAAGTGAGGTACTAACACCATTCTATAAAGCCTTAGTAAGACCACACCAGAGGTGGGTTTCAGCAGGTTCTGACCAGTTCTGGAGAACCGATAGTAAAAATTCTGACTGGCCCCACCCCATCTATTCTCTGCCGCCCGAGCCCCAGCTGATTGGGAGGAAATGGGGATTTTGCAGTAACCTTTCCCTGCATTGGGTAGGGAATGGAGATTTTACAGTATCCTTCCCCTGCCATGCCCACCAAGCCACACTCACCAAGACATGCCATGCCCACCAAGCTATGCCCACAGAACTGGTAGTAAAAAAAATTGAAACCTACCACTGGACCACACCTAGAATAGTGCATCCAGTTTTGCTCACCACACTATAAAAAAGATGTTGAAACACTAGAAAAGGTGCATAGAAGAGCAACCAGAATGATTAGGGGACTGGAGACTAAAACATATGAAGGATGGTTGTAGGAACTGGGCATGGCAAGTCTAGTGAAGAGAAGGATCAGGGGAGACATGACAGCAATGTTCCAATATTTGAGGGGCTGCCACAAAAAGGAAGGGGTCAAGCTATTTTCCAAGGCACCTGGAGGCCAGACAAGGAATAATGGATGGAAACTGATCAAGCAGAGATTCAACCTAGAAATAAGAAATTTTCTGATAGTGAGAACAATCAACCAATGGAACAGAAGTTGCCTTCGGAAGTTGTGGGAGCGTCATCACTGGAAGCTTTCAAGAAGAGATTGGAGTGCCATTTGTTGGAAATGGTGTAGGGTCTCCTGCTTGGGCCGGGGTTGGACTAGATAACTACAAGGTCCCTTCCAACTCTATTAATCTGTACCTGTAATCCTAAATAGCTAGTTTGTTTTAAGACATTATCTTACTTAGAGACAACCATATTTAATAATGTTCCACTAACATAGCCAATACTTTTTTTTTTCCGGCCCTAAACCATGTATGACAGTACAGTATGTGATTGTAGCCACTATGTCTTATTCAGCAAAAAATTATAAAGCTAAAACACGGCTAGCACAATATGTAAACGTGGGTATAGTTTGTTGGATAAGCTATAGTGCCTTTTTTCACATTTAACACTAAAGCATACAACCTGGTTTGGATTACTATGAGGGTTTAAAGTTCATCATAGTAACCCCAAACCAATTAGCTAGTTCATTAGCTCATTATTTATTAAAAGACGTGAATCAGGGTTTTGCTCAAATATGGTTTGTGATTCCAGCAATAATGTGTATTTTTCACCAATTATGGAGATGACAACAACACCTGTAAGTGTGTTGTTCCCAACAGATACTTCCTGATGATCTCAACAACAACAATAACAAAAGTTATCCAACATTTGACAAATGCAAACATTCCAAAGTAAATCAGTACAAAGCTAGAATGCTACCCATCCACAGGCAATACAAATACCCAATGAGCAGGAATTTTATATCACCTGTGAAGATATTTATGCTCTCTGCGCTTCGTTGTTTCCTTACAGATGTTTTGTTGCTCAGTTAGGCAGCACCCTCAGTGAAACTGTTGGCGTTATCTAGCTGGGTAATAAAATATCTACACTTTTATCTGAAATGAAAGTGATCTCTCATTGAACTCCACAGTTCAATACTGAGCTAAATTCTCTTCTATTAGCATTGCATCATTCTTAATCTGAGTAAGTGCACAAACCACAGCAAGCTTCTCTGCAGTTTTCAGAGCATCACAACAATAACCCTATAGATGAAATTTGGGCTGAGAGATGTTGATTATCCAGTGTCCCAATGAGGTATAATAGTTGAGTGTGAACTTGGGTTTTCTCTGTCTTCAGTTTAACCACTAAAACACACTGGTTCTTTGCTTGTAGAAGAGTCTAGGTTCAGTTCCTCTCTGGGAGAAATAATCAGAAGCTTGGAGAAGCTTCTGGATGAGCCCTGGAGTATCTGTCATTATGCAGAGACTGTGTTGCCATAACATGCCTACTGGTGGCTTTCTCAACCCAGCTCTCTGGTTTTCTACATAGTGCTTTGGACCACAAACTCCCTACAAAGGTTGGGTTTACACAACATACTAAATGTATTTAGCTTGTTTGTGGTTCTGCATTTTGCGTAGAGGTCACAGAATAAACAAGAGGAGTCCAGATGAAACTGTCTCAGTTTAAAGCCACTTTTTCCATTCTCCTTGCCCACAACAAGCTCGACCTTAGAAGACAGTGGCTGACATAGACCTTTTCGATAAACATTTGCTCTGAAGTATGGGACTGAACTTTAACCTTATTGTCAAGGTTAAATATTGTAGAATCTTCCCCATTTCACTCAATTCAGTGCTATCTTCATACGAGATTCTGTTAGGTGCAAAAAGTTCGGAACCCGAATCAAAAGTACTACAAGTTTATATCTCTGAACCACTAATGATCAAGGGGAATTGGTCGCAGAAAAAACTCAACGGACCTCAAAGGGGCCTAAATTTAGGTCTCTTATGGGGATGTAGAGACTCCAAACTGATGATATGTTTGATCCTGCCCTGATGCTCAGCCTGGTTGTCTCCTACAGATTCCCTGTCTGGTTGACTTTGATTTAGCATCCTGGTAAATGCTAAATGTGGTGGACACAGTGGCTCAGTGGCTAAGATACTTATCTTGTCGATCAAAAGGTCGGCAGTTCAGTGGTTCGAATCCCTAATGCCACGTAACAGAGTAAGTTCCGTTGCTTGTCCCAGCTTCTGCCAACCTAGCAGTTTGAAAGCATGTAAAAAATGCAAGTAGAAAAGTAGGAACCACTTTGGTGGGAAGGTAACAGCGTTCCATGCGCCTTTGGCGTTAAGTCATGCCAGTCACATGACCATGGAGATGTCTTCAGGCAGCGCTGGATCTTCGGCTTAGAAATGGAGATGAGCACCGTTCCTAGAGCCGGAAACGACTAGCACATATGTGCGAGGGGAACCTTTACCTTTACCTAACATTGAAGTAAAGCAATATGTAGACTATTTTTGCATTAAATTAATGGAAAATATTCCTTTCCCTTTGATTTTACTTTTCAGATGGAATTCCTTGGTGTAAGTCAACTGTCATTCATCCATGATCTGGGACCTAAAGGCATGTAAGTCTTGGCCTTTTTATGAATATGTTTAGTGAAAACATTTCGGTTTTCAGCTTCTGGTTTATAGAGCATTTTAAGTAGAACATATAACTACCCTAGAAGGTAGAGCAATTATGTATGTATGGTGCCATTTCTTTTTTGTTTACTTAATTTCTCACATTTGTATACCTGCCCTTCTCACAACAAAGTGATTATAGGCAGCTTACAATCGAAATAATCATAAAATCCAAATATAAAATAGCCACAATTTTAAAAAAACAGTCACCAATATTATTGCTGTAATAAGGCAGTGGAGAGAATTGATGTTAAAAACAATGTGGCCATTTCATTTTTTTTTTAATTTAAATTTATATCCCGCCCTTCTCCGAAGACTCAGGGCGGCTTACACTATGTTAAGCAATAGTCTTCATCCATTTGTATATTATATACAAAGTCAACTTATTGCCCCCAACAATCTGGGTCCTCATTTTACCTACCTTATAAAGGATGGAAGGCTGAGTCAACCTTGGGCCTGGTGGGACTTGACCTGCAGTAATTGCAAACAGCTGTGTTAATAACAGACTGTCTTAGCAGTCTGAGCCACCAGAGGCCCTTAGCTCGCCATTGCTCCGAGATCCTCAGGCCTACTGACACAGCCATGTTTTAAGGGACCTCTAGGAAGAGATCAAGGATGGGGGGCAAATCTCACCTCAGAGGGGCAGACAATATTTCACAGGATAGGTGCCACAGCAAAAAAGGTCCCACAGCATACCTGTTTTGCCAGACCTGACAAGACTAGATATAATCAGGTGGAGACAGCCCCTCAGATAAACTGGCCCCATGTCTGAAGGGCTTTAAAAGTCAAGCCCAGCATTTTGAATTGGACCTGGAAGCAAACAGACAGACAGCGTAGTTCATAGGACAGGAGTGTTTCAAAGGTGCTTTTTCAAAAGGCATCTGGACTTCCTTGTTTTTCCTTGAAGCTATTTCAGTTCAAAAATATGCAGAAAGATACACAGGTGACAGCACTTAATCAATGTGACTAATCTTGAAAAAGCTAAGCAGGGCTGCGTGTGGATAATATAGTATGGGAGAACACTGGGAAATCTTATAACTGTAGGATAGCTGAAACTATATCCTATAGTTCTATATCCATGCTGTTGCAAGAAAATGGCATGGATGAGTCCATGTAATCACCAGAAGCCGAGCTTAACCCAAGGGAAATTTTATGCAGGAAGAGATTTGCAGGATGAGAAGCTGTGAATTTTTCTGCCACCTCCTGCTTCTATTTCTGTAGCAACTAGAGGTAGTAAGTGACAACATGTTGTGAAAGATTCCCCCCCCCACCCCAATTCCTGCAAATTACACCATTGTCTAAAGCAATGGCAAACCGTGGCAAGTGTGTCTCAGTTGACACATGTTGCCACTTGGGTAACACTCCAGGCCTCTGGACCAAAGACAATGCAAAGCCATTTACATAACCTGATTGAGGAAAAAGGCATGAATGTGTGCGTGAAATCACCACAACTTGTGAATTCCAGAGGGTCAAAGGCAGGATTCTAACTGGATATTCTTTTTTTTAAAATGGAATTCCTAATGGTAAGAATTCAGCATTATCCAGAAAGTTGGCCAGCTCTTCTTTGCTGGATATATTCAAGCAGAGACAGGACAACTTTCTGTCCAGGAACATTGGATTTCTGTCCTGAACAGGGGATTGGATTTGATGACCTAAACATCTGCCTCTAGCATCACAGTTCTGTAAATTTGAGACAAAGACAACTTTATAGTCACTTATGAATGAACTTGATTGTACTAGCTGGCTCTACCATGCTTCACCACGTGGTTCTCTCCATGTTCCTGCTAGCTTATTTCATATTTATTGTGTTATTTGCCTCTGGCTGTTAATCCAAGAAACAAACCTTAAAGGACCCATGCTTTGCTTTTAGTTTAAGGCTTTCATTTGTTACCAAACAAACAAAATAAGCAAGCCACCCATTTAAGAAGTTCACTGAGAAATAGAACTAGGTTAGAGCATGATCTGGTGCACTCACTGTCAACCAAGCAAAAATTGTGGTTGTTTGAATGATGCTTTGATATTGGATTCAGCAAGGAAAGAGTGTATATATATATCGCAAATAAATAAATCTTGCAGACAAATGATAGAGATGGTTCCTGATATGAAACAAGGAAATATACCAGAGGTCCCTTTCTTCATGTTTGAAATTGGTTGGAAAAAAGACCCCTGCAAGATTGGACTTTGTTCAGTGATATCCAGTAGACCAGTATTTTTCAACTTTGTCCATGTGATGCGACACCTGGAAAAATACAGCATGCTTCACTTAATCCTCCAGGGAAAGATTGAAGGCAAATGTGTTCCAGGCAGAAGAAGAACATCATGACTTCAAAATCTAAGAGACTGGTTTGGACAAAACTCAGCAGCACTTTTTCGTGCGGTTGTTGATAAAAATAGAATCGCCAACAGGATCACCAATGTCCGATGATGGATATGCCACAAGAAGAAGAAGTCCATTTGAAGATATATGGACTTCAATTCCCAGACCTTCCCAGCCAGCATGGCTGGCTAGAGAATTCTGAGGAATTGAAGTCCACACATCTTCAAGTAGACAAAGTTGAGAAACACTGCAGTAGACAAAACTCTTGATAAGATTTTTCTTCTCCTAAAGGCTTGCTAAATCATTACACCCTTTTTCCTGTCTTTGTTTTCAGAGAGGGTATGATTATGAAGAGGTCTGGAGGACACCGAATTCCTGGCTTAAATTGTTGTGGGCAAGGAAGGCTATGCTACCGATGGTCAAAAAGGTACTTTTGCAGAAATTCTGAATTTCTTTCTAAATGCTTCCTGCCCCTCCCCCCCACCCCCCAGCATTAAGCTGAATGGTTTAGAAGCAAAGAAAGATAGCTTTAAAAAAAACCTGTGGGTGGTACAAGTAATTTTTGCTCTCTAACAGCTGTCTGGTATGTTTTAAGCAAAAGAAACGTTTTTAAAAGACCTGAATGATATTACTCTCACCTAAATCAGATACAAAATTAGTGACAGATGGAGTGGTATATATTAAATTGGACCCCCTTTGCACTCAATTTCATGAATTATCTGGCAATAACTCATAGCTCACTTTATTCAAGCTCCAGGAGCCCATTTTTAATACTTTTCTGCTTTGTTCGTTTTCCTTTCAAATTGAAATCACATTTCTTACCTTCAAAAACAGTAGGGATTTATAACACAACTGCGGGCAGAGGGTAGTGAACACAGCTTTCCCCCCCTCCCCAAATATACTGTTCAGATGGGTAGGATAAATACAAGTTTTAATTTAATTAAGAAATAAATAAAGGGAAGATTATTGCTTTATTACAAGGCTAAAAGTTGATGTACCTCTATGCTTCGTGCAAAAGTGGGTACAGAGATTCACAGATGGAATCTGGGGGATTTGGAGTTTGACAGATAGGTTCAGGCAGATCATGAGAATCAAATGGGTTTAAAATGCCATGTTTAGTTGATAAATTCAAAACATTTTAATTTTAAAGATGGTGCCCTCAGTCCTTCTTATTAATATTATAGAAAGCCAGTTTGGTTTTATGGTTAATGCACCAGGCTAAAATAAGGAGATCCTGTGTTCTAGTCCAGGAGTCTCCAACCATGGCAACTTTAAGACTTACGGACTTTAACTTGTGGGCTGAAGTCCACAAGTCTTAAAGTTGCCAAGGTTGGGGACCCCTGGACTAGTCTATTCATAAAGCCAGCCGGGTGACCTTGGGCCAGTCACTCTTTCTCAGTCCTAGAAGGAAGAAGACAATGGCAAACTACTTCCAAAAATCTTGCCAAGAAAACTTCACGGAGTAGTCTGGGCAGTTGCCATGAGTCAATGCTCACTCGAAGGCATACACACACACACACACACACAAAATCATTACTACTATTCCTATTTACACACTTGTTGAATAATCACTGCATATTTTTCTTCTTAAATGAACATTTCATTGATTAAGAATTAAGGCACCCTAAAAAAGCAATTTATTACAATTAAATTTAAAGTGAAGGTATACACTTATAAAATATGCAGCAACCTTTCTTCAGACTTACCTTCAGGTAGGAATGGCATTCTACTTACTAACTATGATTTCTCTAGTTCATTTTCTGTCATTATTTTAAATATAATAAAAAAAAAATTTTTTAAACAAACCCCAATGGTTTCTCTTGCTGGGAACAGCCTCTTGGTCAGAAATAACCACAGTGGCTCCAACTTCAGTCCTCCAAGGTGGCCACCAGCACTTTTTAATTTTCTGAAATGTCTACGGAACCTAAGGAAGACCCAAAGGCATCTCTGTAAATACAGAAAAGACGAGGCTACATTTTTACACTTTGGCTTGCTGGCAGGTCCGTAGAAGAGATCTCTAGAAAGATTGTTGTTGTGGCCATCGTGTGGCTAGTCCCTGACTTAGGATGCTCCTTGACCTGCATAGCATACTTCCCTAGTTGAGCTTTAAGTCTGATCTAATATTATGCAATGAACAATTGAGAGAACTAGGTATTGTATTTTTTGGACTATAGGACGCACCGGAAAGACGCACCAAGATTTTGAAGAGATAAACAAGGGGAAAAAAGTTTTTGCCCTCCCCCCCCGGCCCACAGGAGCACTTTGTAGGCCTCCCAAACCCTCTGCACACACCATTTTTGTGAAAAACAGGATGTGCAGAAGGTTTGGGAGGCCTGCAGAGGCTCCTGGGGCTGAGAACAAAACATCCCCTTTTTTAAAAAAAATGGGCCCATTTTTGGTTTCTCAAGCCCCCCACATGTTGTGTTTTTGTCTTCCCCAGTCCTTAGGAGCACTCTGCATGCCTCCCAAACCCTCAGCAGGCCCCGTTTTTGTGAAAAACGGGACTATTTTTGCCCTCCCAAACCCCCCATGCGTTGTGTTTTTGCCCTCCCCAGCCCCCAGGAGCACTCTGTAAGCCTTCCAAACCCTCTGCAGGCCCCATTTTTGCAAAAAAGGGGCCTCTTTTTGGTGAAAACGGGGCGCGCAGGGCAGGATTTCAGGAGACCAAAAATGGCTATATTCAGTGTATAAGATGCACCAACATTGCCACCCTCTTTTAGAGGGGAAAAAGTGTGTCTTATACTCTGAAAAGTACAGTATGTCTGGTCTAACAAAAAAAAATTACCAAACTAAGAGCGATATGATAGAAGTCTTCCAGTATTTGGGGAGCTATCAGAGAAGTGAAGGTCTATCTATTCTCCAGAGTACCCACGGGCAGGACAAGAAGTAATGGGTGGAAGATTATTGAAGAGAATATCCCATCTAGAACCAAAGAGAAATTTCTTGACAGTAAGAAGAATTAATCAGTGGAACGACTTACCTCCAGCAGTTGTGGGATGCTCCGTTATTGGAGGTTTTCAAGAGAGACTGGACATCCATCTTCTGAAATTGTATAGGGTCTCCAGGTTGAGCAGGGGGTTAGACTAGAAGTCCTTCAAGGTCCCTTCCAACCCTGTTAATTATGATTATTATAGGTGATATGCTTCTTGCCTTCCCCTGCCCCAATTGGACCTCTCCTTTGGCAGATGTCTCTGTATTTTTGGCGGGCCTCTTCCATGCAGAAGGAGATTTCAGCTAGCGGAAATGATTCACCTCATTGTAACCCATCTCCATTTGGCAAATGTTTTCATTAGGAGTACATTCTTAATTCATGGAGATATCATGGAAGTTGTGTCTCCTGCTTGCAAAATCCAAAATTGGATAAATTTATTTTATTTATTTATTATTTCAATTTCTATACTGCCCTTCTCCCGAAGGACTCAGAGCGGTTTACAGCCAACTAAGAACAACAAAATATAAAAATTAAAAACAAATTTAAAAGATTAATTTAAATAGGCTGAAAATTCTAAAAACTATTAAAAAACCCCGTTAAAAACTATTAGGCCAGTCCTGCACGATGAAATAAAAGAGTCTTCAACTCACGCCGGAAGGCCCGTAGGTCCGGGAGTTGGCGTATCCCTAGGGGTAGCTCGTTCCAGAGGGCTGGAGCCCTCACAGAGAAGGCCCTCCCCCTGGGGGTCGCCAGTCGACATTGGCCGACGGTACCCTGAGGAGACCCTCTCTGTGGGAGCGCACTGGTCGATGGGAGGCCACCGATAGCAGCAGGCGGTCCCATAAGCAACCCGGTCCTAAGCCATGGAGCGCTTTAAAGGTGATAACCAACACCTTGAATTGCACCCGGAAGGCAACCGGAAGCCAGTGCAGTCTGCGCAGGATAGGTGTTATATGGGAGCAACGAGTCGCTCCCTCAATCACCCGCACGGCCGCATTCTGGACCAGCTGAAGCCTCCGGGTACTCTTCAAGGGGAGCCCCATGTAGAGAGCGTTGCAGTAATCCAGGTGGGAAGTGACGAGGGCGTGAGTGACTGTGCATAGGGAATCCCGGTCCAAGAAGGGACGTAACTGGCGTATCAGGCGAACCTGATAAAAAGCTCCTCTGGCGACGGCTGTCATATGTTCTTCTAACGACAGCTGTGCATCCAGAAGGACGCCTAGATTACGAACCCTCTCCGTGGGGGCCATCGAAATGCCTCCTGGCAGTTTGAAAATGTGTTGCTTTCCCTTTCGAACAAAAACAAAAGGCTGTGTTACAAAGTATATTGTGATTTAGAGTTTGTAGATATTCCTTTTGCCAGATGAATACATTTTTTTTTTTGGAGGGGGGTGGCATTGCAGATATAGCATTTGTTATTTTCTGGAAACTACCACGAAAACACCTAAAATACTAACACTGTTCTAAGACTGAAGGACTATGGATTTAATTTTCAATACATAAATTAGGAATTGATATTTATAGATACATTATGATTTTGTTAAGTTTAATGGATTTTTATTACAAGCATTCGGTGTTTAATAGACCGGTTGGACCTGTGAAGCCTTCATGCATAAGGAGTTTTAAAAAACTGTATTTACAAGTAGTCCTCCCTTAACGATAGGTCCCTTAGTGACCATTAGAACAGTGATGAAATCCAAAATATTTTTACTACCGGTTCTGTGGCTGTGGCTTGGTGGGCGTGGCAGGGGAAGGATACTGCAAAATCCTCATTCCTTCCCCACTTCTGGGGGAAGGATATTGCAAAATCTCATTCCCACCCCAGGAGGAGCCAGAGGTGGTATTTGCCAGTTCTCTGGACTACTCAAAATTTCTGATACCAGTTTTCCAGAACCTGCTGGATTTTACCCTTGCATTAGAAGCTATGATAGATCTGTCACAAAAGTACATACAACCCAGTTCTGGAGTTCCAACAGCAGTATAGACGCACAAACACACACCCGTGGTCACATAACTACATTTCAGGCAATATGGCTCATTTTTAAAATTGGTTGTGGCATTCTGTAATCACATGACCACAATTTATGATTATTTTTTTTATGATTTCTGACCTTTTCACTGCTTTCCAGCAAAACAAACAAACGCCCATAGGAATAAATGGATTTGCTTTACAATGTATGCTTTACAGCCACTGCAATAAAGGTCATAAAATCAGGTTTGTCACATAAGTGCCTCAATTTATAACCATCACAACTTATGACAGAAAGTCTGTTATGGTCATATTGTGAGGACTATCTGTACTGCTAATAGTAACAGTAGTGGTATTAACATTATTAGCATTCTCCTAGATTGAAGTAACTTTAAGGGGTGTAAGATACTATCAGAGTTCTGGGTTTGTTTTGTTTTGTTTCTTCAAGTCCCAAGAATTCAGTACCACTTTATTCTTGGTCATCTTCCGATTCATGATTTTCTTCCTAAGCAAACCTCCTGGGAAATAAATCTCATCAGTCTCAGAGTTTGCATTCTGTGAGTGGCCACAGCAATGCCTAAATTTGTCTGAGCATTTCTCTCTCTTTTTTTTTTAGTAGCACTCTAGTTTAAGCCTTTTTCCCTTTGTTCTCTCTTCCTTTCCTTCTTTGAAACATGTTTTGCCTTGTAGACTCACGAAAGATACAGTACAACCTTGGCAGCCAATTTGCTACCCAATGTTCCCGGACAATTGTTCTCCTTGGAGAACCCTCGGGTGTCCTGAAACATTTTGAAAAATCTCAATTCAATTAGCGGTGTGAAGACAATGCAGGTTTTGTCCTGGAGTACATGGCACCATCCAATCACTGTCGCCAATAAGCAGGCTGGATGCCCTCAGTTGCTCATTTGCATTTTATGGAACATCAAGTCTCGGCCTCCCAAAACAGAGAGACAAAAGCCAGGACAGAAAATAACAGAATCTGCTGCATGCACAGTCAGCATTCAATCAGAGTAGAGCTGGAAGGGACCTTAGAGGTCTTCTAGTCCAACCCCCTGTTCAAGCAGGAGACCCTATACTATTTCAGACAAGTAACTCTCCAGTGTCTTCTTAAAAACCTCTAGTGATGGAGTACCCATAACTTCTGAAGGCAAGCTCTTCCACTGTTTAATTGTTCTCATTGTTAGGAAGTTTGTCCTTAGTTCCAGGTTGCTTCTCTCCTTGATTAGTTTCCATCCATTCTTTTTTGTCCTGTCTAAAGGTGCATTGGTAAATAAATTGACCTCTTCCTCTTTGTGGCAACCTCTCAAGTACTGGAATACTGCTATCATGTCACCTCTAGTCCTTCTTTTCTCTAGACTAGCCAAACCCAAATCCTGCCACCTGTTGTGTCTTGCCCGCTCTCACCGCAGCCGGGGTCTGCTTATCTGCTTCCGAACGCTGAAGAATGTCCTCCCGGCCCTGGCTCCATGCCCAGACAGGCTGAGGAGGGGGCATCTCCCGGCCCCAGCCCTGGCTCCATGCCCAAGCAGGCTGCAGAGGAGGGAGCACCCCCCGGCCCCAGCCCTGGCTCCATGCCCAGGCAAACGGAGCAGCTAGACTCCTCCCCCTCCTCCACAGCATGTGAGCCTGAGGAAAGTTTATTTCCAACAGCTGCTGATTGGAGTGACCCTCGCATCAGAAGATTGGATAGGCGGAGGCAACAGAAGGAAGGGAGGGGCAAGCCTTAATGAGTGCTGAGTCATGGAGCCACACCCCATGGCCTATATAAAGGATCTGCTTTCTGGCAGTCTCTGAGTCAGGCAAAGTCGAACTTATCTTGCTGAAGTCACTTTCTGGTCTCCTGCCTGCTCTGAGGACTTTGCTAGACTTTGGGCAGAGCTGCAGAGGCAAGCCTGATTCGGATTTCCCTGACCCGGCCGTCAGCGGAGGAGTGGGACACGATTCGGGAGGAGTGGGACACCGTTCTTCATATGTTTTCGTCTCCAGGCCTTTAATCATCTTAGTTGCTCTTCTTTGCACTTTTTACAAAGTCTCAACATCTTTTCGGTAATGTGGTGACCAAAACTGGATGCAGTATTCTAGGTGTGGCCTTACTAAAGCTTTATAAAGCGGTACTAATACATCTCATGATTTTTATTCTATGCCTCTGTTTATACAACCGAAGATTGTATTGGCCTTTTTGGCTGCTGCCGCACACACTACTGACTCATGTTTAAGTGATCGTCCACTAGGACTCCAAGGTCCCTCTCACAGTTACTGTTTTTGAGCCAGGTTTCTCCAAATCTGTACCTGTACCTTGTACCTTTGGTCCAAGTGTCCAATTGTTCTTCCAGCACCACTACCTCATTAAAATTAAATAGCTTTTAAAGATGAAATGAATACTATCTCGAGGCTCACAAAAGTTGCATTTATTGCTGATTGGAAACCCTCTTACAGATTTTTTGTGTGAAAAATGAATTTAACCGTTCATGGTTTTAGACAGACTAGATTAAAGAAAGAAGAGAGTTACGTTGTAGCCACAGAATAAGAAAACCACTTTGTCTCGAAGGTGCTTTTTCAAGAGGCAACTGGATTTTCTTTGTTTTTCCTTTCTTCCTGAAGACATTTTGCTTTTCATCCAAGAAGCTTCTTCAGTTCTGACAAATTAAGTCCAGTTGTCTCTTGAAAAAGAACTGTTGGGACAACCATGACCTGGATGACTGAGAAACTCTATAGACAAGAAACCACTTTATATATATATATATATATATATACTCTTTTCTATTTTTTTTCTTTTCTTGCACTTTTAGCTTTCTCCTTGATTTCTTTCTTTCTTTCTTTCTTTTTTCTTTTTACATTGGTATTATTTTTTACTCTTTAAAAAACTTTTAATAAAATTATACCCAAAAGGAACAAGTTTCACAGAATTTCAGGGCGGTCGCCTGCTGCACTGTGCAATTGTGTAATCACACCAAACTCTCACACAATTGTATACAGGTACCACCTAGCTTACGTTGAGTTCAACTCTGGGCAATTCCACGGCCATGTTATCTAATATTCTTGGCTGTGATACAGAAATGAGTTGGAACAGGCTATTCTGCAGACAGAAAGGGAGACATCAATAAGTGAGTAAATATTAGTGGTTGGCAGATGGATGCTTCTCCCTATGTAGCAAACAGACTGAGTTTTGATGCTTTGCTATTAATGATGGCATCACTACAGCACTTCTAAATTGCATGAAAAATTGGCACATGAGGTGATTTGGAACAAGTTATGACTCTGCAGCAACAAAGTGGAGAAATATACCAATTCTGGTCCCTTGTGTGAAGAGGAACAGTTTGGATGCTTCCCATGACACATGTTCTGAATTCATAAGAGTTAAGACCTTCACGTAGGGAAAGCATGTGGCCACAGTAGCTTATGCTTTTTTCCCCTCACTAATGTGTCATTTTCTGTATCCAGAACCCAAACTGTCAAGCAATGTGTACCATCAAAGAGGAAAAAGGCAAAACATAAAAATAACAAAGTGTTACTAGTTCTTATGAAGTAGTCTGGAGAAAGCCATAGTCTGGAACCCATACCTCATCTCTGACATTAATACAATTGAACGAGTCCAGAAATATTTTACAAGAAGAGTTCTCCGCTCCTCTGTAAACAACAAAATACCTTATACCACCAGACTTGAAATCCTGGGATTAGAAAACTTAGAACTCCGCCGACTCCGACAAGACCTGTGTTTAACACACAGAATCATCTATTGCAATGTCCTTCCTGTTAAAGACTACTTCAGCTTCAATCGCAATAATACAAGAGCAAACAATAGATTCAAACTTAATGTTAACCGCTTCAATCTTGATTGCAGAAAATATGACTGTTGTTAATGCTTGGAACTCACTACCTGACTCTGTGGTCTCTTCTCAAACTCCCAAAAGCTTTAACCAAAAACTGTCTACCATTGACCTCACCCCATTCCTAAGAGGACTATAAGGGGCGTGCATAAGTGCACAAAAGTGCCTACCGTTCCTGTCCTATTGTTTCCTTTCATTGTATGTGCTTGTATATAATGTGACAAAATAAAATTTAAAAAAAGCCCTCCACCCTTCAGCCATAATTTGAGATCAGCGAAGACTTCTTCCTGCTTCTGGAGAAAACATGCACTCATTTTGAGAACTGGTTTTGTGAAACATTCACTTCGGTATTCTATTCTATGTATGTACATACTCTGATGATAAAAATAGTTTGAATAGGAGACTTTATCTTCCCCATTCCTCCCACAGCACTTAGGAAGTCTACACTGAAAACAACAAAATCTGTTCAATCTTCTTTTACCCCAGTGGTTTCTCCCTCCTTCCCTCCCTCCTATGTGTGTGTGTGTGTGTGTGCTCTGCTGCACAGCCTGTTGCTTAGCAATTCACCTTTTCAAAGCTAAAGTTGCAGTCTCCTTTTTATAAACTTTAATGGAAATAAGTCGGTGTGTTTTTATAAACAACTTTTACAGTAACAGCCGAGTTTTAAAACGTTGAGTCTGTAATGATGGGCGGAAGCATTTCCAAACAACGTGCTCCAGAAGTTGGAGGCCAGGAATCACTAGCCAAACAAACATCAAATACTATTTTTGTTGAATTAAATCCTAGACTGGGATGGTGGTTTATGTTACCAGAGCTCCATGGCGAATGTGTCTTTTCTGAGTCATTTCCAGCATTAAGGCTCAGAAGATCCAGTGAGTCACAGAAGAGCTTAGCAACTAATTACTGCCTTGGAAAATTTCAACCTGGCTTGCATGGATATGAAAAATGTCAGGCTGGAATATTTCACTCCACTTGGCTAGGGGGGAAATGTCATTTTTGAATTACAAAATTGGAGCAATAGAGAAAAGACATAGAGTTCCTTCCCGAAACTCACAAATGCAGAGCAGAAAGGAACAAGCATAAAAACTTTAGTCCAATTAAAAAGTCGTGTTCCTTTTATTATTTCCTTTCCTTTCCCCTTTTATTGGTATTATGGCTTATCACACAGTCAGCCAGATGTTCAGACTGGATTTAACACTTTTGTCCACTTGTTTCCAAAGACCCAAGACAGGCAGGTGCATATTATGGTTTATGATACAGTCAAACTAAATTTGGCATTTTTGTTTACCTTTTGAGTTATTATTTTCTCCATTGACTTGCAAGTACACTGAATGATTCTGTACGAGAGGCAAATTCCTTGTATCTTTAATCAGACTAAAGTATTCAGTTCAGTTCAACATTCTGCCTGCCACGGTGTTTGGGGGGTGGAGAGGTGCTGCTAAATCAAGGATGTCCAACCTTGGCAACTTTAAGACTTGTGGACTTCAATTCCCAGAATTCCCCAGTCCACATGTTGAAGTTGAAATCCACAAGTCCACAAGTTGCCAAGGATGAACACCTCTGATCTTTCAGATTTGGAAAATCAGTTTTTTTTTTAGTTTTTTTTAATTTTTTATTTGAATTTATATCCCGCCCTTCTCTGAAGACTCAGGGCGGCTTACACTGTGTTAAGCAATAGTCTTCATCCATTTGTATATTATATACAAAGTCAACTTTATTGCCCCCAACAATCTGGGTCCCCATTTTACCTACCTTATAAAGGATGGAAGGCTGAGTCAACCTTGGGCCTGGTGGGACTAGAACTTGCAGTAATTGCAAGCAGCTGTGTTAATAACAGACTGCATTAGTCTGCTGAGCCACCAGAGGCCCTGGTTTGCTTTAGAAAATGTAACAAAAGGCAATCACATTTACAAAGCTACATCCTTGTAACTGGGAATTGGATTGCCCTTAGTTGAGTAAGACCTTTAGTTCAGGGCTAGAAGCTGTCTCTTTTGTAAGATTGCTATCTCTTAGCACAGTGGCTCCCAATTTTTTTTTTTTTTTACTGAAGAATGCATTCATAAAAGTGTCATCTCAGGTCAGGCTTCTACATCATACTGCCAGCTCAGAGTGTTATGTTGGGGCTATCCAACTTCAGAATTCCTAGCAGGTTGTTTCTTTGCGTTTGACCCATATGGTTTCTTGTACACACCTAGTTCTTGTAGCGAAGCTAGTAACAGGATGCAGTGAAGGGTTTCATCGTAGATGCTATTGAGCACGTAGAAGCAATGACCAGCCCAAGGTGACTCAGCTGACTCCCACACAGAAAGGAGAACTATAGACCCTGGTGCTGAATTAACTCATTCCCTGGGTTTCTGCTATACAAGAGCCAGTTTGGTGTAATGATTAAGGTATCAGGCTAGAAACTGGGAGACAATGAGTTCTAGTCACACATTAGACCCAAAGGCAGCTGGGTGACCTTGGGCCAGTCACGGTCTCTCAAGCCCTAGGAAAAAAGCAACAGCAAACCACTTCCAAAATCTTGCCTAGAAAACTGAGGGACTTGCCCAGGCAATTGCCAGGAGTCAACAGTAACTTGAAGGCAAACAAACAAAAAAGAGACTATACAAGGAACCATAAATTAAAGAACTAGCTAAATAATACATGAAGCCACAATCAAACATCAAAATGAATGAACCAAAATTACTGGTTTGTATATGAATGCAACTAAGCAAAATCAGTAGGTTCTGTGAATGCATCTTTTAAATAGTTAACATATATTTGAGAGTATATCCAGGCAATTAGAAGTTTGGGGAGTTATGGTTTTAACCTGGCATTACACTGCACATACAACAATATCTTGGCTTACTATGTAGTTCATATATATATATATATATATATATATGTATATGTATATGTATATATATATGTTTTCTGAGGTTTTGGCGGGTGTTTGTATGTAGGTCTTTGGTTATTCGGGTTTTCTCCCGCATAAAATTGGAAGTGTCTTGGCGACATTTCAACGAAGTCTCATTCATCATCTTCAGGCTTCAGCTTCATGCTTCCCAGAAGCACGAAGCTGAAGCCTGAAGATGATGAATGAGACTTCGTCGAAATGTCACCAAGACACTTCCAATTTTATGCGGGAGAAAACCAGAATAACCAAAGACATATATATATTTGTTAAATGAAAATCAATATATCAGGTTTAACCTAAAAGTAAGTTGAACTCTGTGGGAATCAAGTATATAAATATAAATAAAGTCTTAAGGGTCAGGTTAGACAAAGCTGGTTTAGATGATTCATTGGTTACTTAACAACTCTAAATTGGGAGGGTTTTAACCATACTTACCGCTGTTGTTACACCTCAGTGAACTGAGTCTGGAAATTGCCTACCTGCATTCTCTTCAGAAGAGGAATAACTGTAGTTATGCTTTAGCTTGTCTAGGATAGATTATGTTAAAAGTAAAGCAGTTCACAGAAAATATGATGCAGAAAAAAGTATGCAGCAGGCAAATTGTGTTGCTTTAGGAACAGGCTGGAAAAAAAGTATTGTTGGGATTGTAGCAAACATGGTTGAGATGCTTTAAATGTAAATATGATTAAGTTATCAACATAATCTACTGGTTTTTTTCTACTTGTATTCTTTCCCCAGGTGGTTAGTGGTAAAAGAATCTTTCTTATTGTATATGAAGCCAGACAGTGGAGCTATTTCTTTCGTCCTCCTAGTTGATAAAGAATTCAGCATAAAGATTGGCAAGAAGGAGACAGAAACTAAATATGGGTTACGGATTGATAATCTTTCCAGGTAAGAAGTTCATATAGTACCACAGGATTATCTCCCTCTGCAATGTTGAGCATTCTGATTCAATGTGTTCCAAATTGCAAGTTTTCTGCTGGTTGCTTATGGCAAATGGTGATTGTGTACAAGTGAAGAAGTGATAAAGCCGAACGTTCGTTTCCTGTCCAGGTCACTGATTTTGAAATGCAACAGCTACAGACATGCTCTCTGGTGGGGCCAAGGAATAGAAGAATTCATTCAGAAAAATGGCAAGAACTTCCTCAAACATCACAGATTCGGTTCCTACGCAGCCATCCAGGAGAATACATTAGCCAAGTGGTAAGAGAAGGCATTGCATTGTTTAATAGCTGCTGATGGCATATAGCTGTAGGTATCTGTAGCAGTGCATTTCAACTTTAGCCACTGTTAAGAGGTGTGGACTTCAACTCCCAGAATTTTTCCAGTCAGCATTGTGGCTGGTGATTTCTGAATGTTGAAGTCCACACTTGTTAAAATTGTCAAGGTTGAGAAAGGCTAGTCTGTAGCAAGACAGCATGTGTCACGTAGGGCATTGCACTAAAGATGCAATTATGTATTTGCATCATGGTATCGGTTCCAAATACATTAGTCACATTGTTTGCGGGTTGATATTACGATGCACAAGTCATACTTTATGATAAATGATAGATGGAGAAAAAGAGAGAGAAAGAGAGAGAGAGATGAGAGACAGAAAGACAGACACATACAGATATACACACACACACACACACACACACACACACGCACATTTGCATGCAGATGGTTGTATTGGTGATGAATCGCCTGTGGCAATTCTTCCGATAATGCAAGAAACATTGCCAGGTTTTTGGGGAGGGCGGGTACAGGGCAGAAGTAGCAACCTTGATATCTGTGGTCATATCTAAACCAGCAGCATTTCTGTGCTTGTATAGCAACAGTTATCCAAGGGACAACTATTGTCCTCGGGATGCTCATGAATGTGGATGAGCCATACCTGAAGGACTTAAATCTCCATATGATGATAAAGCCAGAGTTACAAAGTACTTTTGTTTTTCAGAGAAAAGAAAAATTTTCTCTGCCTTTGCCCCCACTGTATGTAAACTCTTGTCCCATGAGGTGAGGTTGCCCCCTGCACTCTGACCTTCCTGAAGAGTTTGAAAACCTGGCTCTGCCAATTGGTGTCAGAGGATTAAAGAGCAGCATGCAATCCTGGGGGAGCCTGGTGACTTGAGGCTTCTCCCTCCGGCTTTCAACTTGGGGTGGTATATGAATTTAATGGCTATGGGTTGGGGAATTTGTGATGGGTGGGAATGTGTTTGGGAATTGTTACGTGTGTTGGACCTGGTCTTTGGGTATTAAGTGAATTTCGTTGAATGGGTATACTGTGTATACACATATAAAGACAATAAAGTTATTATTATTAATAAATAAAATAAATTAAAAAATAGCTATGAGGATTGTGTTCTGATTTATATTAGAACATTGGTTAATCATTGACTTAAGTGGTGCAATGGCTTAGAGGTAGAGCTCTCGCCTCACAATCAGGAGGCTGCGAGTTCGATCCTAGGTAGAGGCAGATATTTCTCTCTCTGGGCACAATGAGAATATATCTGCTGAACAAAACTCCTCATTGGCAACAGGAAGGGCATCCGGCCAGTAAACACTCAGCTCTATTCAGTTGCCCAGACTCCACCCCACAAGGGATTATGGGGTTATTAAAAGGAGATGATGATGGTGATGATTGGTTAACCATTGACTTGTTTATCACACCCGGTTAAAAACATAATAACTGCATGAGGTCCCCATTTAGTATAGCAGCATAGGTGTACCCACAAAACTCAAAAAGTGTGTTCAAGGTCAGTGGCCCTCTTCTACTGTTGGTCTCCAGCAGGTATTGATTAAATATTATACCGCTTATACTGCTGCTTTTCAGCAATTGCTATTTAAATATTCTACTGAGATTCAGTGATCGTATGTAGCCGCCCCGGCCTATTTTCCCTGGAATTGTACAAATCCCTTTTTAAAACACCAAAACTGCTGGTCATTGTCATGTTTAATGACAGCAATTTCCCCCAGTATTACTATCTATGGATAAAGCAATCTTTCCTTTGCCTTTGAATTTCTTTAGCATTTAGTTTCAGTGGATGAACCCAAGGTTAAAGACTGTGAAATGAGAACGAGAGAGAAAAAACTTTCCATATTTTCCACACCATGCGTGGTTTCACATACCTCCATCATGTTTGTTTTTCAACACATCTTTATAGCTGTAAAAATCCTACAGTTATTGCTACGATCTTTTCTGCAAACAGTCCTACACTTACTGCTTCAAACTTTCCTGACTAGGAAGAGCGTTCTGGTCCCCTAATCCAGGGGTCTGCAAACTTGGCCTCTTTTAAGACTGGCTGAGAAACTCTGGGAGTTGAAGTCCACAAGTCTTAAAAGAGCCAAGTTTGCAGACCCCTGCCCTAATCGTTTTCACTTCTTTCATTTGTTTTTGCATTTCCTCCTTTTTGGTGCTTCTTCCAATAATAAAACAAAACAAAAAACCCCAAAAGTCCTGTATATTGTTACCTTTTGCTTCTGGATTTCCAGTCCTGCCTTTTTGTGTGATGTTGTCATTTTGCTTCTAGGTATGTCAATGCCAAGGGGTACTTTGAAGATGTAGCAAATGCCATGGAAGCTGCCAAGGAAGAGATTTTCATCACAGATTGGTGGTTAGTATTTAACTGACATGATCAGATTCCACCCTTCCTGCTCAGCCTCCTTCTAGCCTCTCAAGGTACTTTCTAGAATATTTAATTATAATACGGCCCTGTTAGGGTCCTTTCACATGGAAACTTAACAGCGGGACCAGATGGTTTGGCAACATCTTAGAGGAAGAGGCAAAGAATAAGCGAGGCTTTGCTGCAAAGGTCTTTTCAGGACACTTGGCTAAGGAAAGAAAGACGAACCAACAAAAACGTTTACTCTAACCAATCTAATTGCTTTAATGTACTGATTCCTTTTCAACTTGTCTCTTTTGCATGGGGAAAGAAGAAATAAAAATTGAAAGTCTCTTACTGGCCTTTCTTGAACATTTAGCACGTACAGATAGTCCTAGCCTTACAACAGTTCATTTAGTGACCATTCAATGTTACAACGGCGCTGGAAAAAAGTGACTTATGACCGTTTTTCACAGTTGCAACCTTTGTAGCATCCCCTTGATCGTGTGATCAAAATACAGATGCTTGGCAACTGGCTCATACTTATGACCACTGCTGTGTCCACGGGCTCATGTGATCACCTTTTGTGTCCTTCTGACAAGCAAAGTCAATGGGGAAGCCAGATCCACTTGACAACAGGGTTGCTAAATTATCAACTGCAGTCATTCAGTTAACAACTGAGGCAAGAAAGGTCATAAAATGAGGCAAAACTCACTGAACAAATGTCTCACTTAACAAACAGAAATTTTGGGCTGAATTGTACTCATAAGTCAAGGACTACCTGTAAATTAAGAGACCCGAGGCACAAAAAAGAGTGTTCAAATAATTGGAGGGAGAGAAGGGAATAGAGCAGGGGTGTCAAACAGTTTGATTCTGTGGCTCTCGAGGACGTGGACAGGTTGCTGGGGAGGTTACATGCAACCACATGTTTACTGGACCCGTGTCCCTCCTGGTTAGTACTGGCTACTCAGGAGGTGACACGAGGCTGGCTCCAGGGGATCATAAATGCTTCTTTGGTGGAGGGGGTTTTCCCCGCCGCCTTGAAAGAGGCGGTGGTGAGACCCCTCCTCAAGAAGCCTTCCCTGGATCCAGCTATTTTGGGGAATTACCGTCCAGTCTCCAACCTTCGCTTTGTGGCGAAGGTTGTAGAGAGTGTGGTTGCATGGCAACTACCCCAGTACCTGGATGAAGCCGTCTATCTAGACCCGTTCCAGTCCGGCTTCCGGCCCGGTCATAGTACAGAGACAGCTTTGGTCGCGTTGGTGGATGACCTCTGGAGGGCCAGGGATAGGGGTTGTTCCTCTGCCCTGGTCCTATTAGATCTCTCAGCGGCTTTCGATACCATCGACCATGGTATCTTGCTGCACCGGTTGGAGGGGTTGGGAGTGGGAGGCACCGTTTATCGGTGGTTCTCCTCCTATCTCTCCGACCGGTCGCAGACGGTGTTGACAGGGGGGCAGAGATCGACCGCGAGGCGCCTCACTTGTGGGGTGCCGCAGGGGTCGATTCTCTCGCCTCTCCTGTTCAACATCTATATGAAGCCGTTGGGTGAGGTCATCAGTGGTTTCGGGGTGAGTTACCATCTGTACGCTGATGATACGCAGCTGTACTTTTCCACCCCGGACCACCCCAACGAAGCTGTCGAAGTGCTGTCCCGGTGTCTGGAGGCCGTACGGGTCTGGATGGGGAGAAACAGACTCAAGCTCAATCCCTCCAAGACGGAGTGGCTGTGGATGCCGGCACCCCGGTACAGCCAGCTGCAGCCGCAGCTGGCTGTCGGGGGCGAGTTATTGGCCCCAACGGAAAGGGTGCGCAACTTGGGCGTCCTCCTGGATGGGCGGCTGTCGTTTGACGATCACTTGGCGGCCGTCTCCAGGAGGGCTTTTTACCAAGTACGCTTGGTTCGCCAGTTGCGCCCCTTCCTTGACCGGGATGCCTTATGCACGGTCACTCACGCTCTTGTCACTTCCCGTTTGGATTATTGCAATGCTCTCTACATGGGGCTGCCCTTGAAGTGCACCCGGAGGCTGCAGCTAGTCCAGAATGCAGCTGCGCGGGTAATAGTGGGAGCAACTCGTTGCTCCCATATAACACCGATCCTGCGCGGCTTGCACTGGCTTCCTGTGGTCTTTCGGGTGCGCTTTAAGGTTTTAGTTACCACCTTCAAAGCGCTCCATGGCTTAGGGCCCGGGTACTTACGGGACCGCCTGCTGTTACCTCATGCCTCCCACCGACCCGTACGCTCATACAGAGAAGGTCTTCTCAGGGTGCCGTCCGCCAAACAATGTCGGCTGGCGGCCCCCAGGGGACGGGCCTTCTCTGTGGGAGCTCCTACGCTCTAGAACAAACTTCCCCCTGGATTGCGTCAATTGCCTGATCTTTGGACCTTTCGCCGTGAGCTGAAAACGCATTTATTTATTCAAGCGGGACTGGCTTAATATTTTTAATATTTTAAAAAAAAAATTGAAAAAAAAAATCTTTTAACTGGGTTTTATCATTTAGGGTTTCTAATTTTAAATTTTAAATCTTTTATTTGGCCTTTTTCTAATATGCTCGGTTTTAAATTGTTGTTTTAATTGTATATTTCTTATGTTTTTATCTTTTGGCTGAGTCCTTCGGGAGAAGGGCGGTATAAAAATTTAATAAATAAATAAATAAATAAATAAACTCAAGGCCCGCGGGGCCGGCCTGGGAATATCAAAGGACCGGCCTGCAGTGCCTCTGTCACCAAAAACTGGCCGTTTTTGGCTCCCATAGCCTCCAGCAGCACTCGGCTGGCGGAATGCGCAGAAGCCTCGGGAGGTCTGTTTTCAGCCAGCAAAGTGCTGCAGGAGGCCATGGAGGATGAAAATAAGATGCGGGGGGGGGGCTGCACATGCCCCCCATGCCCCATTTTGTCCGGTAAAGGGCTGCAAGAAGCATCCATCCCGTCTCAGCCCCACTTCCTTCTGCCCCCACCCCCACCCCCGGCCCACAGAGGAAAACTACAATGCTGATCTGGCCCTTGAAGAAATCCAGTTTGACACCCCTGGAATAGAAGAAGCTGTTGTTTTTACAGGATTAGGAAAAGAGGTGTGAAGCAGTAGGGAATAGAGACATCTGCCCTGGCAATTTTTGTAGCTTTCAAGCTTAGTGTTTAAACCCTGGGATTTTTTTTTAGTGGTTTCCCATCCCAGAACTGATTAAACTTAACCCTGTTCAGCTTCCACCTTCAGGCAAAGAAACGATATGCTGGACTATATTACTGAATAAATGAAAACTGCGAAACTTCTTGTTGTATTGGCAGGTATCAAATTTGTCAAAGAGAACTGGAAAATATTAGTGAATTTTAAAACATAGGATCATAACTTTGAAAAACTTTTGATCACTTATTTTCCCCATCTGTATGAACATTGTGAGCATCAAGGACGATTGTGGCCCATTTGTTGGGAGGTGAGAAATGTGGAGTATAAAATATGACCCCCATAGGTCTGTGGCACTTTGAAACAATAGGGAAGGCGGAAAACTCGTGGCAATAGTCCAAAACTGTATATAATATAATTCAGATGTTTTCCTCCCTAATATCTCATTGCCAATATTTGCTCTAGAATGGAAGAAAGGACCTTAGAGTGATTAAAGCAAGAATTGGGATTAGGCTGAGGCCCAGATGCTTTGGGGTTAATGCTTGATGGTAACAAAAATCCCTGTCACCATTGTTACCCTACAGCTGGTATTTAGAGCTTTTTTCTCCAGTTTGGATATAATGTAGATTCCTCATAATTGACTTGGAGTTACTGAATCCCTGCTCAAAGCTTCCAAATTAATGGTCACCATCCGGAATGGGACAATTTGCCACAGCTAACTTGCCATGGCCAATTCATCAGAGGCCAATTTGCCATGGCCAACTCGCCATAGGCCAACCCACTGCAGAAGAATTCAACAATTCAATTTAATTATTTAAAATTATTTTAATTTTTGTCATTCACAAAGGGACATTTATTTTGTCCCTCCTTTGGCAACCTTTCTTTAATGCTTCTATTCCATTTTTTATATGATACTAGTGTAATTCCTGTCCTGCAGCGAGTTGGCCATGGCTGTGGCAAGTTGGCCATGTGGTAGACTTCTCACCGTCATGTCACATAGTCATGAATTTCACTGATTAATGTGTTTTTGCCTACTCTGAAATTCTCATCAATCACTTTTTTGGATGATTTCTGTGCCTAGAGCTTTTGGAAAAGGAGAAAACTTCCCCTCTTCCATTTTCTCTATGCCATGTATGATTCTTACACCTCAATTACCTCAATTGCTTACTTTTTTTAAGCTAACAAGGCCAGATGTTCTAATCTTTTCCCATAGAAACATACTGATGCCTCCAGATCATTCTGATTGCCTTCTCTTCATACTTTTTCAAATATGGATTATATATAGAATTCCACAGATTTATAATGTTAAGGGCATTACGATATTGGCAGGTGTTGTTGTTTTTTGGTCACTTTCCTAATGATCCCTAGCATAAAAATTGTCTTTTTCAATGATGTTTTGCCTTGAAGAATTGATTTTATTCGAATTACCCACTATGACTGTGTCCTTTTTTTCCTAGTTAGTTATAGATAATAGAATAGAATAGAATTTTTTATTGGCCAAGTGTGATTGAACACACAAGGAATTTGTCTTGCTGCATATGCTCTCAGTGTATATAAAATAATTGAGACTACTACTACCTATTATTATTATTATTATTATTATTATTATTATTATTATTATTATTATAATAATAATAATAATCTTTGTTCATTAAATATGAAACTCAGTCAAGTGAACATTCAAAAAGGCATCATAAATACCATTGACTGGTGCTAATGGTTGATACGGGTTGCTGCCAGCGTCCTAGGTCGTTGTGATTATGATTATGATTATGATTATTTACCATGTTTCCCAAAAAAATAATACCTAACCAGAAAATAAGCCCTAGCATGATTTTTCAGGATGCTTGTAATATAAGCCCTACCCAAAAAATAAGCCCCAGTTAAGCTTGTCAGCCAGACAGATGCATTTAGTACCATATTTCCCTGGAAATAAGACCTAACCAGAAACTAAGGCCTAACGTGTCTTTTGGAGCAAAAATTAATATAAGACCCAGTCTTATTTTTAGGGAAATATGGTAGTAATAGTAATAGCAGTAGTAGTAGTACTGAATATATGGCACCATGGCAGCTTTTCAGCTTTTCCCTTCATAGCAACACCTCAGATTATTTTATAACCTTTAAATAAAAACAGCATGAATGTGGAGGGGGAACAAATTACAGGCTGGGTGCTGGTTTGGTGTATTTGTCCAGTGGAGGACGTATTCATGTAATGTCCTTAGTATTTTGAGACTACCAGCAGCAATGACATCTGTGGAAGAATACCTAGAGTGTGAAGGTGGTGTCCCTTATTTTCTTAGACCTGTTAGATTGATTGTGTGTGGCACATCAGTTGACTATCACAATTCCAGAGTGGCCATCCAGAGCGGGCCTTCAGATTTTCCTAATTATAATTTGAAAAATTGTAATAAAAATGCACTGTGACTGCTCATTGCTTTTACACAAAACTTAGACACCCTCCTTTATTATTTAAGAATTATGTCATTTCCCTAGCTTGCTGACAACAAGACGCCGGAGGAAATGGTTTAACTTTTCCTCAGCATACAGGCCCAGTGCCATTTCATTTGCTGTTTGTATTGTGGCTTGGTAGGTAACCATGAGGGAGGATGTCCCCCCCACCTCCAGCTTTGAGAAAAAAGAAGAATAAAACAGTGTCCATCTCCAAATTTAAGTTGTTTGCATTTTTCCTTTCAAATATTTTTTTAAAAAAAAGAATGAGAAATAAAATATGTAAGACAAATAGGAAACAGAAAGATTTTCCCACTCAGAATGGTTATATATCCTATTGGAAGGTACAGCAACACTTGGAAAAAGACTTTCCGTCTTAAGGAGACGTTGCTATTTTATATTGTAATAGAAAGAAATCAGGCTCCTCTTTGCTGGCGGACTCTCTCGTTTAACTGCGTGGATTGGGGCATCTGCTTATGTTCATTTCAGAAAGCGTAGTAAAGTGGACAACAGTTCCACTGAGAAAAGTTCACTAGTGTATTTTTCAGCCAAGCTTACTTCCTCTTCTACCTTTTTTTACAGGCTGAGCCCTGAAATATTTATGAAGCGGCCTGTGGTGGAAGGGAATCGCTGGAGATTGGACTGCATTTTGAGGCGGAAGGCTGTAAGTGTGCAGTATTTTCCAAGTCTTACAAAGCTGCGAAAGATAATAGAATAGAGATATCTCTCATTTTTCAGGCAGGGACTCAAGGTATGGCTGCATTCATGATGGACTACCTGTGTTCACTCAACACTCTTAGATAAGTGAAGTGAAGATGTAGTGAATAGCCTTTGCACAATAAACAAATATTGTGTCTTGGGTGAATGGTACTGCAAATAGCTGGATTAATTAGTTAATTTGGTTTTTGAGCTGCTCAACATGTTGCACTTACATTAAACTTACATTATGGCCTATGTTAATGCAGTATTCTAGCTGTTTGGATGATGACTCACACTAGTATGCTAAACTTGTAGGAAAAGCCAGCATCAGTCTGGTAATCAGTTAAAATAATTATGGCTTACATGGTAAGTTCCAGATTTGTTTCTTTCTGTTCTTTTCTGCCAGTATCCAGATGGTATATCAGATGCCATAGAGGTTTTGCCCATGTTTTCTTAGGAATATGTTGTCTGCTTATGTACTTGTGTATAAGTAAGTGGAGAAAATGTGGGTTAGCTCTTTCTGTGTGTGTGTTTATACACATACAGAATCATATAAATACACAGAGGGGAATATTGTATGTTTTAGCTTATCTTTGTGTTTCATTCTAATCTGTGGTTAACATAATCATTATTTATCTAACTCAGTTGTTTAGATTTTGATGACACACTGAAGCATTAACTAACCATTTTGTTATATGAACCCAGCATTTGCCTGAATAATAATCCCTTCCCTTTCTCCTTCCTTCCTTCCTTCCTTCCTTCCTTCCTTCCTTCCTTCCTGAGCTATGCCAAGTTACTCTAAAAGTGAATTATTTATCTTCAGATGCATTTATACTACAGCCCCATTGCTCAAACTCAAATATAATGAGGCTTAAACTTCATTATATTCCTGGACTGAGTTCAGAAGTAGAGAGGAGTTTGCTTTAGCAGGCTGTTCTTTCTTTATGTCCCTTTCCCTTTCCCATGACCTCCTATCTTATTTTCATTGCTTCCTTGACCTCTGTGCCAAACCCCTGAATATTGTCAAGGATAGGAAATTCCTCCTTCCTAAATCTCCCCTTGATTGTAGGTGACACCACTATTCAATTTTCCGAGCATTTTCCCATGTTCACTTTCAAGGCATCTGCACTCAAGAAACTCTCGATGCAAACTGAAGGGAGATTAGGTCTAAATGCTACCTGCATCCTGTGTGATCATCTCTTTTGGCCTGTTTTAAGGGGCATCAGTGGCATGAGCAGAAAAAGTATAAATTGACTTTCCAGAGAGATGATCTCAGTGTGATGCGATATATTCTTTTTGTCTGCATTCGAAATGGATACTCATTAAATTGCTAATGGTAGACATTGATCTTCTCCAAGAATATAGGTCTAATTAGGAGAGGGCTTAACATGTGCCTTGTTATTGAGCTTGGGATGATTGATTGCTTCAATGGAAGCTTTCTGTCGTCTTCATAAAATACTTTTGTCAATGTGGACAAGGTATGTTTTGAGTTCCTGTAGGTTGGAAAGAATTATTCCCTTTGTGGCAAGGATGATCCCATCCTAGAATATCACCTAAGGATGGCGATCAGATCATTGATACACTTCTGGCAAGCATAACAATAATTTTATGATGGCAGAGGGAGAAAAGGTCATGTCACAACTGAAGTCTCTTGGCTTGCTCTGCTTCCAGATCTCAGATTTTAAGCTGGGTGATATTTTTTTTAGTTTTAATTTTGAATTTAGCTGATTTTTTTTTTTAACCATGCACAGGCTGCTAAGTTTCATGGTTATTTTAGATTAGGATAATGTTTACCAGCATCAAGAGCCATGTGTTGGAATATTTAGTGAGCTCATCTGGAATTTTGACACCTCATCCTGGGCACACTCACAAAATGCCTGGTGCAGGAAGGCTTGCTGGTCTGTTCACAAAACATGCATTTATCAGAAGACAGATTTTTCAGGATTATCCCAGATGCCTCCTTTAGTTCTCAATGAAGATCCCTAGACTACTACCAAGATAATCTTTTTGCCTTTTCAAATTACCCAGAAAGATCCCTTTCATTTCCCATGTTTTTTCTTTAAGACGGGCAAGAAACCTGCAGATAAAAGGTGCCAGCCACATATAGCATTTATTATTGGGCATAGAACAGTGAGGCAAACCTTTTCGGCACCGAGTGCCCAAAACAAAATGTGCATGCATACACATCCGCCAGAGTGCCGGAAACCCAAAGACCAGCTGGCTGGTATGCGCATGCCTGTTTTTTGGCTGGTTTTATGGCCGTTTTCAGGCTGTTTTTTGAGCTGTTTTCAGTCCATTTTTCAGCGCTTTTCAGTCCATTTTTTGAGCCAAAAATGGCCGGAAAACAGCCCCAGAAAGGCCAGAAAATAGCCTGTTTTTTGGCTGTTTTTTGGGCCATTTTCCAGTGTTCCAGCGCCCATGAAGACCAGATGCCTGGCACACATGTGCAGCATTATTATTATTATTATTATTATTATTATTATTATTATTATTATTATTATTTAATTTTTATACCGCCCTTCTCCCGAAGGACTCAGGGCGGTGAACTGGCAGATAAAATAATACAATACATTACAATAAAAACACTATTTAAAAAACTTATTCAATATAGCCTAAATTTAAAATACAATACAAAATATAAAATAAACCCCAATAAAATCCATGTTTAAAAACCCTATTGCTGGAGACCAGAAGAGCAGCTGGCGACAGTGCATGTGTCCACAGAGAGAGGGTCTGTGTGCCACCTCGGCCATGCGTGTCATAGGCTCGCCATCATGGGCATAGAATATAGAATACTGAAATGTGCATGTTGCAAAAAAAAGGAAAGGAAAGAGAAAAGAAAAGGGGGAAGGGAGGGAGGAAGGAGAAAGAAAAAAAATGTTTCTCTTCTTGAAGATGTTATTGAAGTTCTATGTGACTAGCATTTTCTGAAGTTATATAAATTGAAGGTTTCAGATTCTGAAACCTATTCATTTGTTAAGGTCAGCTTTTTTCTTTCTTTCTTTCTTTTTTTTAATTTGAATTTATATCCCGCCCTTCTCCGAAGACTCAGGGCGGCTTACACTGTATTAAGCAATAGTCTTCATCCATTTGTATATTATATACAAAGTGAACTTTTATTGCCCCCAACAATCTGGGTCCTCATTTTACCTACCTTATAAAGGATGAGGCTTCCTTATAAAGGAAGGCTGAGTCAACCTTGGGCCTGGTGGGACTTGAACCTGCAGTAATTGCAAGCAGCTGTGTTAATAACAGACAGACTTAGTCTGCTGAGCCACCTGATATTAGTCATCAATAACACAACACACTTAAAAATACATCTTCAAATTATAAAAGTTATTAACCAGAAAACCTTATGTGGAGAATCAACATCTGGACAATGCAGCTTACTCATCCTGCTCTAGTATTTTTATTTTCCCTTGCCAAGTGAGAAATGAAGAACCACTATGGTAAGGGATTCCACATCAAAGGATCACCCCCCCAAAAAATCTTTCTCTAGGAATCAGCTTGCCCCCCTTCAAAAGACGGGAAGATTCCGAAGCAAGTTTTCCTGGATAGTTGAAGCAGATGTAGAAGTCATGCTGTAGCTCAGGGGTGTCAAATTCAAGGCCCGCGGACTGGATCCTGCCCGTATGGTGCTTAAACCTGGCCTACGGGGCTGCCCCGGAAACAGCAAAGGGACCAGCCCACGGTGCTTGTGCCAGCAAAAATGGCACAGGCTCCGTTTTCGTTGGCAGAGGGTTGCAGGAGGCTGTCCCAGCCAAAAACGGAGATCGGGAGCCCTTTTTCGCTGGCAGAGCACTCAGGCCACCACAGGTGCCCCCGAGACGAGTGATGTCAAGCTGGCTACGCCCCCAGAGGTCAAACACAACCCTGATGCGGTCCTCAATGAAATTGAGTTTGACACTCCTGCTGTAGCTCATAAAATCCAAGCAGCAATAAGTGAAATGTGTGTTTGGTTGCATTTAATGACTGTAGTCTTGTTTTCTTCCCAGTTTTGTTTGTTTGTGTAAGAGTGGGCCAGTCAAGAGGTTTCTCAAGCCCCTTGTTCAGCTGATTCACCAACTTTACACAATGTGTTTACAGAAAATTGACCTCAGGTGTCCTTGCCACTGTCAGGAAAGAAAAAATTGTAAATCTGTAATTCAAACTGTAAAATAGATTGCTATATGTTTTTAAAACAGTGAATTCTTTCCCTGTCCAGAAAACTTTTTAAAAAAAATCTTAGCTCTAGCATAGATTTAGGCAATCCTAAAAAAATTTGGCTCTATCCACAGATATAGGCAATCCAGGGGTGAAATTCAGCAGGTTCTGATAGATTCTGGAGAACCGTAGCAGAAATTTTGAGCAGTTCAGAGAATCGGTAGCAGAAATTTTGAGCAGTTCAGAGAACCGGTAGCAGAAATTTTGAGCAGTTCGGAGAACTGGCAAATACCACCTCTCGCTGGCCCCAGAATGGGAAGGGAAAGGGGATTTTGCACTATCCTTCCCCTGCCATGCCCACCAAGCCACACCATGCCCAAGCAACGCCCACAGAACCGGTAGTAAAAAAAATTGAATTTCATCACTGAGATAATCCTACCTACTTGGTGTGATTACCAGCATCACGCTGCTTCTTAACATCTCTTCTTTTAAGTGCAACCCCTGACCCACAAAAGATTGCCCACCTTGCTATTGTAGAATAACCCCAACGAGTAAATACTGGTGTAAAGCATTCGGCTAAACTTTTAATTGGTTCTGCATGCATCAAATATGACTGGTATTTTTTTCTTCTGACAGCTACAAGGAGTGAAAATCTTTGTGATGCTCTACAAAGAAGTAGAACTTGCTCTGGGTATCAACAGTGAATATACCAAGAGGACTCTAATGCGCCTGCATCCCAATATTAAGGTATTTGTATCCATTATAACAGTTACACTGTTTATTTATCTTTAGGTGTAGCTGCTCTATGTTGAGGCTGTTGACTTCTATAGAGTAACTGTTGCTCTATTCACAAAACAACTTCAAGACACAGGAAGAAATATGTTTTAGTCTGTACTCAAAAGCATGTTCTATTATGCTTATGAGGATATGTTCAAAAGATATGCATAAATGTTGTGGTCCGCCAGCAGCCTGTGGAGTTGGCAGCCGAGTTGGACAGTGAGGAGGCTGGGGAGGAACATGGGCCAATCCTGGAATCTGGGGAAGGCTTGGACGAGGGTTCTGGTTCAGAGGCAGAGATGGGGCCAGGGCCATCTGGGAGTTATGCACAGACTCCAGAGCCTCCAGAGTCAGACATCAGAGAGGCAGAGGAACAGGAGGAGCCTGTTCTTAGTGCTAACATGCGTAGAGCTGCCAGAAGGCAAGAACAATTAAAACAAAGGACGACAATGAGCACCGACTGACAGATGTGGGCAGCGTGAAACGTATGACAGCGACCAAATCTGAGTCTTCAGTGAATCTTTCTGTAAGTATGATTTCTGCTGCCTGGACACAAAGGGAAGAGCACAAAATGGTGAGGTGGGACTACACAATCAGGGAAGCTACTTCTGAGACTAGTACTACATTCAGCTTGTTCAGGAAACTTCACTATCAAACATGTTTCTGTTAATATCAGTGTGGCAAAGCAGTTAAGGTGCTACCTTAGAAACCAGAAGATTGTGAGTTCTAGTCCTGCCTTATGCATGAAAGCTGGCCGCGTGAGTTTGGACCAATCACCCAGAGACAGAGTTCTAGTCCCACCTCGTTAATCTTTCTCAACCCGACCTACTTTGTAGGAAAAATAGATATATTTGCTGTCTTGAGTTATTTGTAAAAAATAATGAAGGTGGGACACAAATAAATAAAAATCAATTAAATTAAAGATCAAGGCTTAAAAAGTAAAATGAAGGACAATAAAGTGAGTTTATTTGATCACAATTAAAACAAGACACTCTTGTTTGGCAATGCTCTGGAAACAGTTTTTTGCTTACACTAGGATTAATGTTTTATGAGTTTGCTTCTAGATATAGGATGGAATATGGGATGAAGAGATATTTATTTAACCTTATAGGAGTGAAGAATTGCTAAATTAGTTTTTATTTGTAGTCAGGAGGTTTATTTATATATTTTCATTTTCTTTGTTATTGTTTTTTCCCCCAACACTGTCTATTTTTCCTTCCGTTACGTTTGCTTTCTCTATATTTAAATTTTATTATTTTTTAATAATTAAAATTCTATGCCTGCAGGATATCTACCCTGCAGATATCTACAAAAATACCTCAAATATCTGCAGGGTTGTCTTTTATAACTTTTCTGTCAGGTTCTAGAGAACTGTTGGTTTAGGAAACAGCAAGGAAATTATGACTCTTAACATCTTTCTATTTGTGATCCTTTCCTGCTTTGATTTAAACTAATAAGACATCACAAAGGAAAGGCAAAGGAACATGGGATGACATCTATCGGATTTTGATTTTGATTTTTGTTTTCCACAGTCAATTTTATATTTTGCTTACCTTGTGAAAGCTTGTGCTTTTTTTTTTCTTAAAGAGATTCTAAATTTATTAATATTCCCATCCAAAATTAAACTGTGCAGGTATCTTGCACTCCAAATCCTCTGAACTCAATGTTGCATCTGTGTAAAATAAATACATACAGATCTGTTATAGGTCAGTTTCCCTTCCTTTTAAATTGTGACTTTCCGAAAATCAACAAGAAATTGAGAAAGTAATTCTCCTACCTTGTTTCAGATTGACATTTAGACAGCTGCTGGGGTCAGTGGAGGTGCCTGGCAATTGGTTTAAGATTTCTGGCAGGCGTAGCTCCTGGGAAATCATTTTATAAAGGGTTGTATCTATCAAACAAGATATCCTGCATCCAATTTCTGGTGCCTTTTAACCTGCACTGCTAACACTCTGTTTCCCCTGCTAACAAGCCAGTTTAATGTGGATTGCAGATACCCTGTGGTTTTAATGTTGTTATGGCTTTTACAGATGCTGCAGGTTTGATATACCCTCATTTATAGGATATGCATAAAGGCCTGTACCGTATTCTGAATACACAGAGATACACGTTGATTAAAATGGATTACATACCATCAAACCAGATGTCAATTCTTAGCAACCAAGACAGATACACAAACGCATGCTAAAATTGAACTGCATTTGTCCTTTTTCTGCCCTAAAGTCTTTAGCTGAAACTGTTCAACCGCCGGTGGAGACTCCAATAATCACACCTCTTCAAGGATGCTGTGACGATGCCCCAGAAGTTTCAAGAATGAAAGGAGTAGGAAAACCCAAGAAATTTGTCAGATTCAGCATCTACAGACAGCTCCATCGACATACTTTGCATCGTGCAGATAGTGTGAGCAGTGTAGACAGTGATTCCTGTGAGTGATCTCTTTACTTATTCATTGTATTTCTGTGCCATATTTCAGGATCAAAATCCTTCCAAGACAAAGTCTCAAGAACTTTATCAACAGGATGATGTAAAAATGAATTGATGGTTGGGTGGATGAACATTCAAATAAAATCAATTAATTAAATTTCACCATAAAATAGGGAAAACTTGGACAACATAAATGTAAGGCAGGACTTAGGTTATTATATATACCAGTGATGGTTAACCTTTTTGGTGCTGAGTGGCCAAAGTGTGTGCATGCGCGCACAAATGCACGGACGTGTGCATGAACCCCCAAATGCAATGTGAGCGCCCCCCAACGCATACACCCCGCCCCCCACATGCATATAGTGACCAGACGTCCCGCTTTTGGCGGGACAGTCCCACTTTTTAATAATTTGTCCCACATCCCGCTGCAATTCCAAAAAGTCCCGATTTTTGTTTTGTTTCACTCCCATTCTGAAAATGGGAGGCGGCAACGCAAGAGGAGGAGGCGGAGAAGGGGGCGTGAGAGGGAGGAGAGATGCCGCTTGACTTCACCCGAGAGGAAGAGAAGAGCAGAGAGGAGAGCCGAGGAGAGCTGAGCCTGCCTGGAAGAACGGAGAAGCAGCAGCCGCTCCTCCTCCTTCAGGCAGGTGGCAAGATTCAGCACGCATGCGCAGCGCCCCCCGTCAATGGTGTCCTGCTTTGCCATGGCTGAAATCTGGTCACTTTACACATGCACCTTGCACACGCACGCACACACCCTGTTTTGGCTTCCAGGTTGGTGCAGGAGGCCCAAAACAGGGTGGGGGGGAGTCTAGCACAGTGCCTCCGTGCCCCATTTTGGCTTCCAGGTTGCAAAAGGCCTTCCAGGCCCAAAACGTGCGTGCAAACCCCCAAAATGCAATGCGAGCACCCCCTGCATATGAGCCTCTTTCCTTCCCTCCCACGCATGCACGGCAGAGACCCAAAGACCAGCTGGCCAGCAGGAGGCGTGTACACATGCGTGGTGGAGCTGGCCTGGGGCAACGGCTGGCATGCCCGCAGAGAAGGCTCTGCTTGCCACCTGTGGGATGCATGCCATAGGTTCGCCATCACGGATATATACTATACATCCATCTCAAGGGAGCAAAAAAAATCTCTTCTTATTTTCACAAGGACCATATGATGAAGCTGGGATGGCTTCAGGTCAATGAGATTTACAATCTAGAATATTACAGTCTAGGAAATTTGGAACTGGGTCTCCTCATTCCTAAGACCAACTATTGCTACACTGATCTCCAGGATAAATAAAGAAGGGATATGCCAGGCTTCTGAAATATTTTTTAAAAGATGCTTCAGAGAATGCAGGAACATGAACATAACTCCTATTCAGACTTCTTTATTAAGAGTGATTGCTTCACTTAACTGTTACTGGTGATTATTGTAAAATGGAAGAAATAGAAAGAAAATAGGAAAAAGCTCTTTGCCCTGGGACATTAATACATGTTGGAGGCAGGGAAGGGAAGAAAAGAAAAGAAAAGAAAATCCGAATAAACTATTGAATAGCATTCCACTTCTGCTTGCTCTGCTTTGAGGATGCACTCTTCTTCATGATTGGCATTAATTTAAAGATTAAATATTTGCATAACAATAATTGAAGTTACTGTTAGTAGCAAGTTCCAAAAATCTGCTTTGTGTTTGATTGTTTGAAACAGGTAAAGGCTCAGTTCGCAGTTTGAAGACAGGGGTTGGAGAGCTTCTTGGCGAAACCAGATTCTGGCACGGAAAAGATTATTGCAACTTCGTCTTTAAAGACTGGGTCCAACTGGATAAACCCTTTGCTGGTGAGCATCACTGCAAGTTAGAATCATATCTGGACAGTGAGGGGGGGGCCAATGAATTTGTGAATGTTTAGAGTTTAGAGACAATGAGTTTGTGGCAAATGAGATACTTCACTAGCAGAGGGCAAAAACCTAGGCAATGGGGTATCTTGTTTCCCACAATAGCCAACTAGGTGTTGATAGCATAGCCAGGAATAGCTGATAGTTCTTTGGGCTCTTGACTTTGTGTTGTTTTGTTGCTTCCCCTTCAGATTTTATTGATCGTTACACCATGCCAAGGATGCCATGGCATGATATTGCCTCTGTAGTCCATGGCAAAGCTGCACGGGATGTAGCTCGGCACTTCATTCAACGCTGGAACTTCACAAAGGTGGGTTTCATATAGTTTTTCAATTACCGTAACTGCTGACAGATAGGTTGGGATCTTCTGAATCTCTAGTCCGTAAGACGTAAAATGAAGCCACAGTCATACTGCATGTTAAATCTGAACATTTGCAAGTCTAACTAATGGTTTTTCCCTTCCTTCCTTCTTTCCTTTCTTCCTTGATAAAAGATCATGAAATCCAAATACAGGTCCCTTTCATACCCTTTCTTGCTGCCAAAATCTCAGCGAACAGCTGATGAGTTGAACTATCAAGTCCCTGAGGCTATGAATGCCAAAGTGCAGGTAGGAGTGTTGTAATATTTATGAAAGGTATAACTGCTCCATCACTGTCAAGTATTTGACATTGGATTCCTTCTGTCATCATATAAAATGACTCCAAAATTGAAATTGTTCTGAACCATAGATTAATTGCCACTTTTCTTATTTCTATATCACTGATGTAGAGTATCTGGAGATGCTGTGGAAGAGGCCCACGGCCTTTTATTTTTCTTATCCACTGAAAAAAAAGTCTATATAAATTTTTTCATTCTTCAAAACAGAGACAAAGCTACCCTGGGGATATTTACTCAGAAGTAAAGTCACTCAGTGTTCAGCAGCCTTCTGGAATTGCCAACAAAAGACATTTCCCAGTCGTATTGCTAAAGTAGGCTTCCATTTACCACTTCAATTTCATTAAAGTCTCTTTTAAACAATGTGGGAGGAAAATATGTTTTTGGATTCTTAAATCATGAAGAATGGGAAGGAGAGAAAGACAAGACAGATACTCTTCTCTGGAAAAGCCCTGCACATTTCTCAATTATTTACAAGATTGAGAGTTGCAGTCCAAAATGATCTGAAAAATGTGAGATTGCGAAAGCTTGTTTCTTGTTCCACAGGAAATAAATCTTAGGAGTTGGAATGACTTGTCCAAACACAATTAGTTGGTGAGAAAAAGTTTCAAAGGAGGCGATTGTGGATGGAATTGATTGTTCTCTTGTAATGCCGTGAAATTGAAAATTATTTGTCTTCCTTGACTTTATGATCTGCTGGCCTTTGCTTTTGCGAGACAAGGTCCCTGGCTAGATAAAATTTATTTTCAACAGGAAAATCATCATCTCAAAGCAAAAAAATAAAATAAAATGTTTATCGAACATTTTTTTAAAATGAGAATGATTGATGGAAACTTTGCTGGAACAAAGAAAGATATGTTTTGCTCATTGTAGTCATGGACAGTCGTAGCAATTTGAAGAGAAAACTTTCAAACTGAGCGTGACTCCTAAGGATTTCATGCATGCAACCATGTAGTTTTCTTGGTAACAGTACAACAAAAGTAATTTGCCACCACCATTTTCTGGATTATTATTTTTTAAAATTTCCTGCCAGCACTGAGGTCTGCGCACTGGGCTCTGTTTTCGCTGGCAGAGGGCTAGCAAAACGAACTCAAAACAAAAGGAGAAATGTTTCCCCTTTTGCATTTGAACATGCAAGAAGGGACAGGAAAGGATAAAAGGAAAGAGACAAAGAAAAAGAAGGGAAGATGGGAAGAGATCAAGGAAGGAAAAAGAAGGAAAGAGGGGAAGGAAGAAGAAAGAGGGAGGGAGGAGATTATAATGAGAGGGAGGGAGAGTCTGAGGGAAGTCCTGCCTTAGCAATTGGCTACCACAAGTGCCCCCGACACGAGTGATGTCAAACTAGCCACACCCACCCTGCACACACACACACACACACACACACACACACACACACACACACACACACACACACACACACACACACGAGGTCAAATACCCTGGCCTTCAATGAAATTAAATTTGACACCCCTGTTATAGACAATTCCTTCTCCTACACATCCAATGAGGCAGTACTCATAATCTTCCTTTGTCATAGATTATATTGTGAAACTGTTCTGAGGAATCTGCTTTCCTCTGGTTTAAATCCATTAGTTCATGACCTGCAAGAGTTTTAAGAGATGACCTCATTATTTTCAGACAACAGAAAGGAAATGCTTTGTTGCGTTAACCATGGCAATAGGGGTGGCATCTGTTTGAGGTTTTTCTACTGCTTTTCTTAGGAAAAAGATCTTCTGTAATGCCTTCCTCCTCACCCTCCCTGTTGCCTCCTCGAATGGAGCTAATGGCAGCCTGGGATTATTGTCTAATATTCCCTTAGTTTCTCCCTGTTTGGAAAACGGATAGAGGTCAGCAATAGAATTTACCTCAATCTCAGCTCTCCAATTATTGCATGTTCAGTTTCCCAACATCTTCAGGCAAGGCTGAAAAACAGCTGCAGTCAATCAATGAGTGAGTTCAAATCTCACTCAACGTCACTGTTTGCTTGATGATAAGCCACAAATGGGGGCTTCAGATGACATGTTAATCCAACAAAAAATAATATTAAGACTTGCCACCAGAAGCAGATTCTTAGGAGATAGAGCTGACAGAGGCAGACCAGTGATGGTATTCAAATTTTTTTACTACTGGTTCTGTGGGTGTGGCGTGGTGGGCATGGTGTGGCTTGATAGGTGTGGCGTGGCTTGGTGGGCGTGGCAGGGGAAGCATCCTGTAAAATCTCCATTTCCACCCCATTCCAGGGGAAGGATTCGGCAATATCCCCATTCCCTCCTGACCCCACTAACCTGCTTTCCAGTTCTGTTCTCCTGTGCAACAAAAGAAGACGCAGCCGATCAGCTGGGACTCCGATTGGCTGGGACTCGGGAGGCAGCGAATAGATGGGGGCGGGGCCCATCAGAGGTGGTATTTACTGGTTCTCTGAACTACTCAAAATTTCCGCTACCGGTTCTCCAGAACCTGTCAGAACTGGCTGAATACCGCCTCTGAGCCAGACCATTGCATATAATTAGGTTTTTATGTTAAAACTAGCTGGATGCTGTGAAACGGAAACTCCTTGTATAGGATTATCTAAAACAAGGGTGTCAAACTCGTGGCCGATGGGCCAGATGCATCACACACTGGCCAGGCCCACCCCCAGTTTAGCGAAGGGGGAAAAAGTCACAATATGTCACTTGACGACGTGAGTTTAACACCCCCGATCTAAGAGAAATATATTTTTTTAAAGTTTGTGTTTTCACTCCTAGGTGCTTCGCTCTGCTGCTGATTGGTCTGCCGGTATTAAGTACCATGAAGAATCGATCCATTCTGCTTACGTGTGCGTGATAGAAAACAGCAAACACTACGTCTATATAGAGGCAAGTAGTTGCCATGTGTGCAGACCTTGCTCAGTTCAATGAAAGTAGCCAGAGGCTATATTTATAGTTTTCATATAGGTTGAAATTCTTCAGGGACATAAATAGTGCTTCCTTTGCCTATATGTGCATAAGTGGGAGTATTTTTGTGATTGGAGGCAGCTGCCTTAAAAAGCCCTTTGAGAGCTGTATGCAGCACAATTTCATTTTAATGTATGCCGATTAGTGTACATTCAAAGTGACAGTAAAGTTATTCTAAGTCTAAGTTCTAAACCAGGTTGGTTGTCCCCTGGAGTTGGATGGAATCATTGGGCCTCTTCTCCATCACATATCTTATATGTTGTCTTCTATAGGCATCAGGTCAACAGTAAAATAAATGAAACTTTCACACCTTGATTGCCCTCCAGATGCATGGATTTCAGTTCCCAGAATTCTCAGTAATGTTCACACTAGCTGGAGGACCCTAGGAGTTGAAGTCCACATAACTGGAAGGTACTCAATTTAGGGAAAGATATCATAAATTTAATCCAGCAGTTTACAGGAGTCTGCTTTTATTGCATAATTATTGCCTGCTCCACTGCCTTCTGGATTGAAATGGTGGGCCTTCAAAGTGCAGAATGAGTCACAATTCATTATTTCCTTCGTGCACACAGAAGTGTCATCACTCACCAGTATGCCTTGAGAAACTATTATTCATCATTGTAATAATTTTTTTGTGTTTGATGCAAAGTATCTGATAGGTAAATTCTTTGAATAAAATCTAAAGATACTCAAATTCTATCAAAGAGAAATATAAATTAAATGTTCCTACATTTGCAAAGATCTGATAATTTCATTGGGATTTATTTCCATTATTCTAGATCAGGGGGGTCAAACTCAAGGCCCGGGGGCTGGATGCGGCCTGGGGAGTGCTTAGATCTGGCCTATGGGGCTGCCCTGGAAACAGCAAAGGACCGGCCCATGGTGCCTCTGCCGGCAAAAATGAAGCTTGCGAGGGCCACAGACAGCCCTTCCAAGCTCCATTTTCGCTGGCAGAGGGTTGCAGGAGGCTGTCACAGATGAAAACGGAGCTTCGGAGGCGCCCCTGACATGAGTGACATTGAGCTACCACCCCCACCCCGCCCCCACAAGATCAAACACAACCCTGATGCGGCCCCTAATGAAATCAAGTTTGACACACCAGTTCTAGATGGATCGATTGATTGATGTGCAGTTTTATCTGGCCCAATCTGCAAAAACTGGGTGGCTAACAACAAAACAATATTATAACTTAGTGTTATTAAGTCTTTGCAGATTATACTATGCCATAGTATAATCCATTATACTATTTACCTGACTCTGTGGTCTCTTCCCATAATCCTAAAAGTTTTATCCAAAAACTTTCTACTATTGACCTCACCCCATTCCTAAGAGGACCATAAGGGGCGTGCATAAGCACACAAACGTGCCTACCGTTCCTGTCCTATTGTTTTTTTTCTTTTCTTCTTCCTATATATATGCTTATACCTCCTTATATTTACCCATATATGTGTTTATTTACTATGTAATCTTTTTGTATGATACCTACGTATATTGTTGTGACAAAATAAAATAAATAAAAATAAAAAATAAATAATGTTACAATCAAGAGAAACAAAGCAAATAATTATGTAAATGAAAATCATAGTTAAAGGCCACTGGGGAAATGTAGATTTAATTCTTTAAAATCCACAAAGAGCGGGAAAAGAATATTGCAGAGAGTGGTGTCTGTCTCTGAAAGACCTGCTGCCTTTTCTATGCCTCATGCAGCTCTTGAGAAGAGGCATCTCTCGATAAACTTTCCCCCAATTGAATTGAAGAAACTTTCATCTGTCTGCTAAGTAACCTTTCTGCATGGCTGAGAATTCGGGAATTCATTCCAAGATGCACTCTTTAATTAAATAGTCTAGCCAGAGCCTTCCATGACCTTGTGCTTTTCAGAAGTGTTTATTTTCAGAAATAAATGTCCCAGAATTCTCAAGCAGGCAGCAGGAATTCTGAGAGTTGTTTCCAAGGCATTTAGAGCACAGCAGGTTGGCAGTCTAGTCCAGGGGTCAGCAACCTTAAACACTCAAAAGAGCCACAAAGGTCCCAACCGAAAGCCCCCTGTTCAGTTTTGGAGCTGACTGGAGGTCCGGTTCCCCCACCATAGAGTCTCCTAGCTCAGCATTCCTTTTCCTCTACCTGTCCTAATTGAAAGCCCTATCGATTGTGGAGCTGACTGGCGACAGGGAGCTGCAGCAGAAGGATGAAAGAGCCACATGTGGCTCCAGAGCCGCAGGTTGCCAACCCCTGGTCTAGTCTGTATAAATAGAATGCACAGGGATTATGCTCAGTGCTTTCCTGAAGCTAAGGTAGTAACTGGAAGAGACGGTTATTAATTATAGATTTCGCTTTTAGAAAAACTGATCTTCTCATCAGACTTCACAAAATAACCTTACAAATAATCCCAGAGCTCCTTTTTTAGAAATGGTTGTCTTTTCAAATATTGTATATTCAAAACTTGCAATAACCCAGTCTTGTTGGCAGCATAAACATTTCCAATTCCTTTCTGTTTTCCTTTCTCAAATTGTAGAACCAGTTTTTTATTAGCTGCGCCGATGACAAACTTGTGTCGAACCGAATTGGTGATGCCATTGCACACAGAATTCTCAAGGCTTACAGGTAATCTGTAAAAAAAACAAAAACATTTTTTGCAACTATTTTTGCAATGGAAAAAACTTGCTGAGGAATTCTGGGAGCTGAAATCCAGACTTCTTAAAATTGTCAAAGATGAGAAAGCCTTCAAAGTTAGATAATCTTCAAGGATTGGCAGATTTTATAGAACTTGCCGGAAAGAGGGATTTGCAATCAAAGCTGTGAGCCTTGGGTTTTTTTCCCCCACTAAACAAAAATAAGTTTTACTGTAACTTCAAGCAATACATTAACACTGATATTATTTTATAAACTTTAAATATCATCAGGGGGAAAAAAATAATAGAAGAAAATATTTGTAGCTCAGGATTGAACTGTTGGGGTTTTTTTGGTGTTCTGTGAGCTTAGCTGTTTTCTTGGAGACATTTCATTACCTGACTAGGTAACATCATCAGTGCTAGGTGATGTGCTAGGCTGGGCTAGCACTGAAGATGTAACCTAGTCAGGTAATGAAACAATTGAGCTCAAAATTTCCATTGCTAAGCAAGACAGTTGTTAAGTGAGCTTTGCCCCGTTTTATGACCTTTCTTGCCACAGCTGTTAAGTGAATCGCTGCCATTGTTAATTTAGTTTAACACAGTTAGATGAATCTGGCTTCCCCATTTTGACTTTGCTTCTCAGGTCACAAAAGGGGATCACATGACCCCAGGACTTTGCAACCCGTCATACATACATGCCAGTTGCCAAGCATCCAAATTTTGATCACAAGGATGCTGAAATGGTCATAATTTATTTATTTTATTTATTTTATTAAATTTTTATACCGCCCTTCTCCCGAAGGACTCAGGGCGGTGTACAGCCAAAATAAAAACAAAATATATACCATTTAAAACAACATTTAAAAAGAGCAAATTTTAAAGGCTGATTATTAAAATTTAGATTTAAAAATTTAAAAATATTAAGAATACCCAATTTAAAATTCAACCCAAATTATGCCAGTCCTGCTTTAATAAATAGATATGTTTTGAGCTCACGACGGAAGGTCCGAAGATCAGGCACTTGACGCAGGCCAGGGGGAAGTTCGTTCCAGAGCGTCACTGCCCCCACAGAGAAGGCCCTACTCCTGGGGGCCGCCAGCCGACACTGTTTGGCGGACGGCACCCTGAGAAGACCTTCTCTGTGAGAGCGTACGGGTCGATGGGAGGCAAAGGGTAACAGCAGGCGGTCTCATAAGTACCCGAGTCCTAAGCCATAAGTGTGAAATACGGTCATAAATCGCTTTTTTCAGCACCATTGTAACTTTTGTAGTCCTCAACCGACAACAGTTCATTTAGTGACCATTCACAACGGCCCAGAAAAAAAATGACTTATGACCATTTTTCACACAAACAACCATTGCAGCATCCCCATGGCCAAGTAATCAAAATTCAAATGCTTGGCAACTGGTTCACATTTGTGACGGTTGCCATATCTCAGAGTCATGTGATCATCTTTTGTAAGCTTCTGAAAAGCAAAGTCAATGGGGAAGCCAGATCCACTTAACAACTGCATTACTAATTTAGCAACCGTGGCGATTTGCTTAACAACTGTGGCCAGAAGGGTCGTAAAATGGGACAAAACTCACTCAACAAACGTCTTGTTTAACACCAGAAATTTTGGGCTCAACTGTTGTCATAAGTTGACGTCTACCTCAGAGATGGGTTTCACATAATTTTACCATGGGTTCGCCGCACACCGAAAATGCCTTCCGTGCTTGTGCTTTGCACACACACTCGGCTTGCACAGATGTGCGCAGCTTAGATAATGTGGCTAAATAGGACAGCATAGGGGCGGGTGGGCAGGGTCACCTGCAAGTCGCCACTACTGGTTTGCCCGAACCGGTCTGAACCGGCTGAATACCATCACTGGTCTACCTTTATATGCAATCCAATTTTGCAGTCAGTTTTCACAATTTTTTTCTTAACTATTGAGCCATGTACTGTTCAGAGATCACAAATTATACTGTTCAGAGATCACAATTCTTTCTAGGAAGGCCTTGGCTGAAACCTTTTCAGATTGCTTGAAGGATCCACAAGTCTTGTTAGCCGAAGAAATTATGCAAATGAAAAGTGCATTTACATAACTCTAAATAGAGCCTTGGGTTTCCATGGTACAGAATCTAGCTAAAGAGACAGAATATGCTTCCCTGGGTATAATTGTGATTCAGGTACATGCATTGCAACAAATTGTATTCCTATCAAAACAAGTGATCAATTCTCAACCCCCGGAGCATTTTCAGAAGCTCAATTGATAATGAGATCTGCAGCTTGGCTTCCAGATCGACATTTTATGCTGCAGAGCCCCATTCATGCTTCAACCAAATTAGATCTCCAATACCAAGTTTTACATTTTCTGTATTTTCCACTGTTATGCATACAAATAAGCAAAAATGTTTCTCAGCAAGAGAATTGGAAAAATTGTAACCTAATGTGTGTTTCGATGCTCCAAGCACCGGGGATATTATCCTTCCCATAGGAGCCTGGAGGTGGCCTGTGTCACCGTTGGTAATGCTAGCTGGGACTGCTGGGAGTTGTAGTTTGACAACATCTGGATTGCCCTAGTTTAGGCCATTTCTGAGTTGTAGATTTGGATGGAAAGGTTCCCCTCGCACATACATGCTAGTCGTTCCCAACTCTAGGGGGCGATGCTCATCTCCATTTTGAAACCGAAGAGCCAGTGCTGTCTGAAGACATCTCTGTGGTCATGTGGCCGGCATGACTCAATGCCAAAGGTGCACGGAACGCTGTTATCTTCCTACCAAACGTGGTCCCTTATTTTTCTACTTGCATTTTTTACGTGCTTTCGAACTGCTAGGCTGGCAGAAGCTGGGACAAGTAAAGGGAGCTCAACCCTTTACAAGGCAGCACTAGGGATTCGAACCGCTGAACTGCCGACCTTTTGATTGACAAGCTCAGTGTCTTAGCCCCTGAGCCACTTAGCCCCTGAGCCCTATATGGGATGGAATATAGGACATGTAAAATATGTTTTATGAGGTACGGATCTGATGTAAGAATTATACAGGTAGTCCTTGACTTACACTCATAATTGAGTGGTCATTAAGCAAACTCTGAGGTCATTTAATGAACACATTAACCAAACCCATGGTAATCAATGGATTTTTTTATTTTTTTTTGCAAGGAACAGGAAGTAAATGTTGGTTTCCAGAAAAAAATGCCATAAATCATAGTTGTGTGACAATGGCAATTCAAGCAATTGTAAATGCAGACCATTTGCCCAGCACCCAAAATGTGATCACATGACTGTGGCGAAGGGGGCTATCAGAAGTTAAAACCGGATCGTAACTACCATAGCTTTCTGGAGATCTGCCATAATTTTGAATGGTTGCTTAGCAACCATTCATAAGTCAAGGACTACCTCCATATAGTACATTCTCAGAAATGAAATAAGCATTTTGGACAAAACCCACCTCTTAACCTTCGCATGTGCAGGTAGTCCTTGACTTACAACAGATTGTTTAGTGACCATTCAAAATTACAATGGCATTGAAAAAAGTGATTTATGACTTTATTTATTTATTATTTATTTATTTATTCATATTTGTATACCGCCCTATCTCCCGAAGGACTCAGGGCGGTTCACAGGCAAATAAAACATTTATGTACAAATTAAAATAACCATTAAAAAACTTATTCTAAAGCCAGATTCTTAAAAAATAATATAAATATTAAAACCAGTTAAAACCCCTATAAATTTAAAATCTAGTCCAGTCCTGCACAGATGAATAAATGTGTCTTAAGCTCGCGACGGAAGGTTCGGAGGTCCGGAAGTTGACGGAGTCCTGGGGGGAGTTCGTTCCAGAGGGTGGGAGCCCCCACAGAGAAGGCCCTTCCCCTGGGCGTCGCCAGACGACACTGCCTAGCTGACGGCACCCTGAGGAGTCCCTCTCTGTGAGAGCGCACGGGTCGGTGAGAGGTATTCGGTAGCAGTAGGCGGTCCCGTAAGTAACCCGGCCCTATGCCATGGAGCGCTTATGATTTATGATTTATGACATAGTGAGGACACTATAGTTCATAAAGCAGAGTGCACTACATAATAGTGAACAAAATCTACAGCCTAAGAGTTTCAATTCTTGCTAAAAAAAAAAAGTTGAACTGATTCAATATCTAAAATTGATGAGTTCCAATAACAATGAAACCAGTCATACACTGCCTCCTGTTGGCCAGTCAGTGGTAAAATTTCCACAGGCATTACTGTATAAAATACTTTACCTTTGCATCTTCTGGTCTGTAAATTTTGCTCTTGTATAATTATTTAAATGATTCAGGTAGTCCTCAACAACCAGTTACAAAAGCCTTGGAAAAAGTGATGTACTTGCACTTATTACTGCTGGACCACTTCACAGCCACATGATCACAATTTGGGTGCTTGAGAATAGTAGTGGGTTCCACTTACTTTCACTACTGGTTCTGAACCAGGAGCGTGTTAGTGTGTGGCGCTTCTGTGCGTGGGCAGAGTGTCCGTGATGACATCCGGGTGGGTAGGCGGAGCCTCCCACCGTCCCCACTACTGGTTCGTCCCGAACCGGGGCGAACCAATAGAAACCCACCACTGCTTGAGAACTACTTGCATTTACAACCAGTTGCTGTGCCCTGCAGTCACGTGCTCATGATTTGCAACCTTTTTTTGCCAATTTCCAGCAAAAAAAAATTGGAGAAACTGGATTTTTAATGACTGTGGTGCTTCGCTTAATGATTGTCGTTAAATTTGTCATAAAATCAGGTTCAACTTGATTGCGATGACTTAAAATGGAAATTCCAATCCTAATTGTGGTCATAAGTCAAGAACTGCCTGCAATGGAAAGGTTTGATGGAGAATTCCCGCCCCCTGAAAAATACACCTCTCAGTCCTTGAAACAATCGAAACGTATATAATAAATATGATCACATCTTTGCAACATCAGTTTCTCCGATAAATAAATAACAAATGTTCTGTTTTTCCAGGCATGCTGTAGCTGTTTTTAATGCAGTAGGTGGCTCTTGGGTGATTAATTTGTCTAATTAATTTTGAAAAGTTTCATTAATTAACTTCACACATATGCTCTCTATCCTGTCTCACACAAGTGATTGTCTTTAATTTCAAGCCAAATGTATGTTTAACACTTGAAAACCAATTTCAAGAAAAGTACATAGACAAAGTACCCTAGTCTTTACAGAAATACGGATGTATTTGAATTACTTATATAAACTGTGTATTTTAGGAACAATCCATTTCAAGCAGATACCAGTTCTTTTCCCTATTAGCTTGAGAACCTGTTAATAGAGATATCTCCTTATAGTTTTGGACCATGCCACCTTTGAAAGCAGTTTGTTTGGGATAGAACTTAAATGTGGTTATGACTACATCCTTCTCTCTCTCTTATTTTGATTCCACCTCTTTCCAAAGTGTTTTGCTGGAAAACCATCTTTTTATCCAGAAGTATGACCTGACCCCTTTCAAGGGACATTTGAATTACAGCGGAAATTGGCCCATAGACCATACAGTCCGATGTTAAAGATTGCCTGCTTTAGATCTGTATCACATCTTAGCAACGCTAACAACAGAGCATGGTTAAATCAGTAAAATATCAGTGTTGCCTAATATAATGTATTTGTTGTGACACAGGCCCAAACAGGTAGTAGGAAACTCAGTCATTGAAAAAACAAACGAACTTTATTTGAACAGCTGAGAATTACTTCATTCTCAGCATTATTCAACCAAATTAAAGCAAATTCCTCCCAACACAATTCCTCAGTCCTATCACCAACCTTGATCCAATTAGGCAAACTGCCAAAGGCCTTTCTTGGCAAACGTTCAGAAGACACTGATACAAAATAAATGCAAGAAGATGAAGCTATCAACATTGTTTTCCGGCAAAGCCCAAACACCGTTGCTGGTCTTTTAAGCCTTATGGGAGGAGCCAATCATCTCTTGGCCCTACTCCTGAGTCATCCTCTTTGCTTGAGCTGCTCTTGCCTTCTGGCAGCTCTTCTCATGCATGCATTAGGAACAGGCTCCTCCTGTTTCTCTGCCTCACTACTGTCAGTCTCTGGAAGCTCCAGAGTCCGCACCTCACTCCCCAATGGCCCTGGCCCCACCTCAGCCGACGCTCTTCCTCAGCCTCATCGGTGGTCCAACTCCATTGCTAGCTCCACAGGCTGCTGGCGGACCACAACAGTACTCATCAAACAAAGCTATACCAATCTTTGTTCAGTCTTGGCTTGTTTGTTTAATAGTTTGGTGTGGTGTATGTGAAATGAGGGTGGGGGAGACTTTGAGAAGCATAGCAGAACTGTAAAGTGAAAATAATCTGTGAGAGAATTTGCTATTTTTATGTTCTGCCATTCTCTTTCATGTTTGTAAAAATTGGTGAACAAGCTTCATAGATCATTATTCTTTATGTAAATGATTAAATACTTTATTAAATACATTATTCTTTATGTAAATGATTAAATATTCCTCTGTGATTATGTATTAAAATAAATTATTTTATAGTTCTAGTATAAACCCCCAATATACATTTTTAAAATACTTTTTTTTTTAAATTTGCATTTATATCCCGCCCTTCTCCGAAGACTCAGGGCGGCTTACACTATGTCAAGCAATAGTCTTCATCCATTTGTATATTATATAAAGTCAACTTATTGCCCCCAACAATCTGGGTCCTCATTTTACCTACCTTATAAAGGATGGAAGCTGAGTCAACCTTGGGCTTGGTGGGGCTTGAACCTGCAATAATTGCAAGCAGCTGCTGTTAATAACAGACTGTCTTACCAGTCTGAGCCACTCAAGGACCCTTTTTCTTCAAATAGAAGGGAATATATATGGCTCAGGATTGAACTATGGAGTCCTTGGTGAACTCTGAGCTTGGTGGTTTTCTTGCAGATTTATTTAGTTACCCAGGTAGGTAGTAACATCATAAGATCTTGTGTAGGTAGTTCTCAACCTATGACTTTTTAAAGCATTGGTCCGAAATTATGACAGCATTGAAAAGGGTTCTTTATGCCCTGTAAGGCAGTCCCATCTATTGCAAAATATCCCACCATATTCCTGCATCGCATGTTCATGATCTGTCGCACAACCTGCTTGCACTTATGATCAGTTGCCAAGTGTTCTGCGATCCTGTGATCATCATTTGCAATCTTCTCTGCTGACTGTGAAAAGCTGGCAGGTAAGGTTGCAAACTGCTAGTGCCTGCCAATAGGATTCTGTCTCAAATTCTTTGAGAAAAAAAGGGCTGCCTGCCAGAGGATTTAAGCTCTGTGGGAAGCTGAAATCCTTTGGCAGGCAGCTCTTTTGTCCATCTGCTTAAAAAAAACAGGGATTGTTTAATGAAGGCAACCAAGGAGTGCCAGGTTTATGGTTCTTCAGTGACACAACTTCTCATTTAATGACCTTTCACTCAACAATCACAATTCCAGTCCCAATTGCTATCATGAGCTAAGGGCTCCCTGAACTGTACTGAAACACCAGCACTGTAAAATATACAATATTGTCACAAAACTAAATTACTTGTTTTGCATTTTCTTTTAGGGAAAACAAACGATACCGAGTCTACGTAGTGATCCCCCTGCTGCCTGGTTTTGAAGGTGATATTTCAACAGGAGGAGGCAATGCTCTCCAGGCCATTATGCATTTTAACTACAGGTAACTTTAGAGGTCTAGCCTGGATATCTGGATCCTTTTATTTTCAGCAATGCAATAAAGCATTTTAGTAAGGCATGTAAGCAGCTCTCCGATGGATGCTTGGCCCAAATTCAAAAAACTAATTGAAAGCAGAGATGGCTTCAGAATTAAAGGAGCCCTTGGCATAGGGCCCTCTGCTGAAACAGTGTCCTAAGATCAAGATCTTCATCGCTGCCTACGTTTCATGATGACCACTTATTACTATGGTCCCTGCAATGTTAGGCTAAAGGAATAACTGAATAACTGAGTTGGAAGGAACGTTGGAGGTCTTCTCATCCAAACCCCTGCTCAGGCAGAAACCTTATACCCCTGATGGCAAACCTATGGCACACATGCCCAAAGTGGCATGCAGAGCCATGTCGCCTGGCACGCGTGTTGCCCGTTCCTCTTCTGGGTTTCTGACGCACACGCGCACACAACGATCAGCTGCCTTTTGTGCATGCGGCAGTGCCGGAAACCAGAAGAGCTGGTCTTCCATTTTACAGCGTAAGCATGCGCTCTGGCCAGCTGATCGGCATGTGTGCATGGGCGGCAGTATCCGAAAGACTTGCTTGTTGGTGCACATGCCTGTGCTAGAAACCAGAAGTATTGTGCGCCAGCGCGCGCATGCCCCCTGGGAAGCTCCTCTTCCTCTTTGCGGCCCTGATGAGTGTGCATGCTCCCTTTTTGGCACTTGGTGCCACACGTGCACACTTCCTTTTCAGCACCGAGTTCACCATCACTGCCCTATACCATTTCAGACAAATGGTTGTCCAATCTCTTCTTAAAAACCTCCAGTGTTGGAGCACACACAACTTTCATTTCACTGATTAATTGTTCTATCAGGAAATGTTTCCTTAGTTCTAGGTTGCTACTCTCCTTGATTAGTTTCCATCAATTGCTTCTTGTCCTGCCTTCAGGTGCTTTGGAGAATGGGTTGACTCCCTCTTCTTTGTGGCAGCCCTTCAGATATCAGAACACTGCTATCATGTCTCCCCTAGTCCTTCTTTTCATTAAGCTAGACATATATTGAATTCCAGCCACTGTTCTTTGTATGTTTTAGCTTCCAGTCCCCTACTCATCTTTGTTGCTTTTCTCAGCACTCTTTCTAGAGTTTCAACATATTTTTATATCGGGGCGACCAAAACTGGATGCAATATTCCAAGTGTGGCCTTATCAAGACATTTCTTTTTCTACCTCCATAATGCACCATTATCTCTAGGTCAGTGAGCTGAAAAGAGAGACTGAGTGCTGTATTTTTTTCAGATCAATGCTCTGGAAGTCAACTCAGCTTTTGAAGCATTGGCACAAATGAAAATGGGGAAGGCCACTTTGGAGCCAGAGTAGGAGCAGTTGATAAAGTAATAGTGTTACATTTTCTTGTTCACATACACATACAGTACTTCAGCAACTTTTTGGAGTCTTGTTGTAGTGAATAGGCAAGCTGTCTCCACACAGTTGCTACAAACCAGACCCTTGGAACAGAACCAAGATGCTGGTTCTTGGACACACCCAATAAACAGGTTCTGTAGACTGAAGCACACCTGGAATTATCAAGAAGGTTTTCCTCATTTTAGGCCTTTCTGCTAAAGAGAATAGTCTCTCTGTTGTTTGAAATGGGAGATAGATCATCTAGGAAAATAAGCCTGGTACTGTGATAGGAAAAAGCTTAGATAAAAATTGTTCCAGAGACTCTGATTTAAGGTTGCAATTTATCAGACTCAAGGATCATCTAGGAAAAGCAAGCAAGAGTCATTTGCTGGAGTAATCCTTTTTCTCTAAGATAGCGGTGGACATTTTAGCCAAGAATGGGTGATTAGATCTGCAGAATTTATTTCATTATTATAATCTTTCTTCCACTTTGCTTGGCTGGTAAAGCCATAGGATTTTCTACTTCTCTCGTGCCTGTGTTAAAAGGAAGATTGCCTTTCAATTTTAAATTACAGATTGTGTTACATGGTTTATATGTTTAGGATTCAGCTACAATGAATGTTTGACAGTTTCTAGATTCGTAGTAGGGCCTTATCCCTACTTATCCCATTGAGTTTCCATTGGAAGCATGGAAGGAAAAGAAAGGAAGTCAAAAGAGATATCAAAGTGAACATATATCTGGTTCTCTGATTCTGGTTATAGTCACGTAAAACACTTTTTAGGCAAACATCTAAAAGATGCATTTATGCAGCATGTTTCGTTTGGGTAGCATTAACCTTAAGAGAGTTGTTTTGTTATTTTAGCATATTATGTTAGCTTTACTGATGGTTCAGTATATTGTATGAAGCTGTAAAACAGGCTTAATGCAGTAGTAAGGCTAGGCATGTTCTTGACATGATGGCAGACTAAAATTTGGCCCTCTAGTCCAGGGGTCTCCAATCTCCCCAGTCCATGCACCGGCATCAGTCCGCGGTATGCCGGAAACCAGGCTGCACAAACAAGCAAAGCCTCATTTGCAGGATGCAAGCAGCACATGAAACAATGCCCCCTCCAGTCTGCAGAAAAATCTCTCTCTACAGAACAGGTCCCTGGTGCCCAAAACGTTGGGGGCTGCTGTTCTAGGCCAACCTTTAAATATTCAAAATAAGTGGAATTCTCATAAAGTATTTCTTGTAGTCAAAAGTCCTACACAGGTGTTATTCTCTGCATGTCAAAACGAGGTTGCTATTGGGGTTCATTTGGCCGAAAAACTGGCATTTGGGCAGGAATTCAAAGGAAAGAGTCCCATCTTTGGGACTATTTCAGTCAAAGGAAGTAACAAGGCAAAGGAGTTAACAGCAGCAATGTAATTGAAGCTAATTAGGTGTTGGTCTGAGTGAGGTTTTCAAAGAAAACTACTCAGCTATGTCCCATCCAGTTGGGGAGGAAAGGTGATGGAGAGCTGGCAGGGAATCGTGCATCTGGGATGGACAACAATACCATTGGAAACAACACAAACATCTCAGGGACCACAACCAGTGCAAGCCCTGAAGTGGAAATGCAGTTTAAAAGATCAGTAGTGAAAATCACTATGATTTATGAAACAACATTTTATAATCCAACACGGTCAGCGTTGGATCTTCTCAAAGATTATGTATTTCTGCTAAAGAGTCAGCAGAGGGAGCACTGAGTTTGGGGTTGTGCCTCGCCAAGAAAATCCAGAATGTATTTTCTGGCTTTTTAATTAATCTTTCTTCTTTCCTTTTCCCATTGTGTATTGTGGTTTTGGGTGGGGCAGTCTACACCTCTGTTTTACAGACACCAAATTCAAAGTAAATTAAGCGATACATATGGGCATGTGTTCACATTCACATTTTAATGCTTTTCAAAATGATTGAGGGAACTACCTTATGTCTAGTCTAACAAAGAGACGAACTGGGGGTGATATGATAGGATTCTTCCAATATTTGAAGGTCTATCAGAGGTCAAACTATTCTTCAAAGCACCTGAGGACAGGAAAAGAAGTAACAGGTGGGAAAAAAATCCTTAAAGAGAGATCCAACCTAGAACTAGAGATTTCTTAACAGTGGGAACAAAGAATCAGGCTTCAAATTGCTGACTTCCTTTAAGACTCAGAGAAAGCAAAAACATTTTATTGGCCTTCTGCAGCTTAAGGTGGTTCAATGTTTTCTGGCCCTCATGATCTTTCTTCATCTATATATGAAAAGGTCAGGGGAGAAAAGCAAAGAAAACAATGGTCCAATACCAATACCAAAACTACATGGTTGTGTCTGTGACATTAGCACGAGCTGAGATAATATATATGAAGAGAGATCACGAGGCCTAGAAAACATTGAATAACTTTAAGTTGCAGAAGGCAAAAAAATATTTTTCTTTCTCTAAGATATGTATTTATCTATATCTAACTATCTATATATATCTATGTATCTATAGATCTAAAGATATAGATGTATCCTTATATCCATCTATCCATCATCCATCTATCTATCTATATCATCCATCCATCCATCTATCATATCAAAAATCTGTCTGTTTGTCTGTCTATATCTATCTATCCATCCATCCATCCATCCATCCATCCATCCATCCATCCATCCATCCATCCATCCATCTATCTATCTATCTATCTATCTATCTATCTATCTATCTATCTATCTATCTATCTATATCATCCATCCATCTATCATATCAAAAATCTGTCTGTTTGTCTGTCTCTATCTATCTATCTATCTATCTATCTATCTATCTATCTATCTATCTATCTATCTATCTATCTATCTATCTATCTATAGAAAGAGAGAGGCATGCATTTGATGATTTCAGCTAAACACATTCTTGTAAATTCATTCACATAATGCTGTTTTGTAAATTTAATGGTGGCTTTAATTTTTCCAGGACCATGTGCAGAGGAGAAAATTCAATCTTGGGACAGCTGAAAGCTGAAAGTAAGTCCTTTGCTTGGGTCTCTGTAGGTGCCTTCCCCATAAGGTTTTGAGGACACCAAACCTTGATGGATCTGCCATAAAACACATAGTAGCTGGAATAATTGCAGGATTGTGTAATAGCTAAAGTAGGAGGCTTCAATTGTGTCAGGGAAATCTTCAAGAATAATGAAAACAAACTAGCAAAACAACATCTGGGTGTCTGTGAAGAAGAAAAAAAGCTGCTATCTTATGCATCCCTTTGAACGTGATTCTAAATGAGCTGCTTCTCCTGATTTTACTTGATGTCATTCCAGCAAGCTGACTCCCTGGACTCAATCATAAGGATCTGGGCAGTTGAAATTTGGATTTATGCCAAAACTGCTAGGTAGTCAGATTGAGAATGTTTATTGTTTCCTTTCCCTCCCCCCCTCCCTTTGATAGACATTAGCTGACCGATAGAATAAAAATGCACATTTTGATGCATAAATTTCAGACATATGCACCCATGTTTTTCTTCTTTTCAGATACATTTACATATATGATATTTGTTCTTATTGGGACTGCAGTTACACAATTATAATAATATAGGATTGGTGGGGTTGAATATCCAGTCTACCTCTATATAGCATCTGATACAGCCAACTTGGTACTATTATAACTCGATGCAAAAAATCCAGAGTTGCTGTCCTACATCAACCCCTCTAAGACTTCTTCCACCAATCTGATGCTATCTCCCATAATTCTAACAATCATTGCTAAAGATCACACTAGCTTGGAATTATAGTAATTAAGTATGATATATCTGAAGGGTTCTAAATAGTAGCAGGTCTCCTTAGGTAATTGGCTTAATGGGCTATTACTGTCAAGAAACATATTCTAACAATTAGCCCAGACCTACATTTCTGTAATTTAAAAACTGTAGAAAAAAAATTTACATTTTCATTTCTTCTACTTTTTAAAGTCCTAAAAGTTTTTCTGTTCATTTTTCTTTTCTTTCATCCTCCATTTCTTAATGGGACCCTTCAGTTGGAGACCAATGGATTAATTACATTTCATTCTGTGGACTTCGAAATTATGCTGAGCTGGAAGGGAAACTCATTACGGAACTGATCTATGTCCACAGCAAGCTGCTGATTGCTGATGACAACACAGTCATTATAGGTAAGAGAGAAATTTGCTAAGTACCAGTGTTTGGGAGTTGACCGCCCCTGCCATATATCTCTGCAGATTTCAAGAGGGCCATGGGACCAATTTGAAGTTTCAATTAGAGGGCAGTTTGAATGACTCACTCCTTTGAATCAGTCATTGAAATGGATGATTGATTTGTTAATTCAATCTTTCTCCAGATTGGGTAGGTGATGCAAACCTGAGCTTGAGTGCATCACATACCCCTCAGCCTAAAATTTAGGATTTACAGCACTTGAAATCCATGTCAGTAGATACCGCCTTCTGTTGCTACACTGGTTCCAAATTTGTTTCTGGGTCCCAGTGAAAATTCTGCCTATCATATTTAAAACCTTCATAGCTTGGAAACTGAATAACTTTAAGAACATCGTTCCTACCCAGATTTGACTTGATCCATGCATTTCTTGGGTTCCCCCATCCTGCCAGAGATGAGGCATGGGGGGCCTACTTTTTCAGTAACATCCTGTGCTCTTTGGATACCCAACAAAGATGAGGAATGCCCTCCAGCTTCTGGCCTTCAAGAAGGATTGGAGAACTCTTTGGATATACTATAGAATTAGATAAATGGCAAAACTCAACAAAATCTCTACAAAATGTTTTATAGGTCAGGGGTCTCCAACCTTAGTAACTTTAAGGTTGATGGACTTCAACTCCCAGAGTTTCTCAGCCAGCTTTGCTGGCTGAGGAACTCTGGGAGTTGAAGTCCACCAACCTTAAAGTTACTAAGGTTGGAGACCCCTGTTACAGGTGGCATTTGCCTCCAGCAAGAATGGCAAAAATGTTCCAAAATTATCTCCCAGATGCTGGAAATGCGAACAGATACCGGGTTCTTACTATCATGCGGTAGACTTGCCCTATGGCAAAAAAATATTGGTTAAAAATAAAAATGTGGCTAGAAGAAATGATAAAACAACAAATAGAACTAAATGTTCTTGTTGGGTATTCTACCGGAGAAATACAATAAAAGAAATATTATTTAATTTTACATGTGGTAACAGCAATCAGAATTGTGTATGCATGAAACTGGAAAAATGAAAATATGCCTATAGTAATAAAGAAAATACTAGAATGTGCTGAAATGGATAGATTAACATTGAAAATTAAGGATGAGGAAACAGAATATTTTTTAATTTGGGAATTTTTCTATCAATGGCTAGAAAATAGAAGCAGAAGTTAGAAATTTAGAATCAAGGAGGATATGTAAGTAAAATTGAAGTAAATCTGCAATTAAATAATGAATATTGAATAATGAGGATAAGTAAACATGATTAATAGACTTGGACGATAATGGTGACAAATGTAATGGTTATATGATGTTTAAAATGCTTGATATTATTAACTAATAGATAAAACTGAATAGAGCATTTAATTAAATAACAGAAAATGTTTAATAAGGAAACGTGAAGAATATGATGAATAGATTTTGAGAATAATAGTGATAGCTACTGTATGTATAAGAGTTATTATTTGTATTTAAAAGAGATTATACTCAGTCAGTAACTGCCATTGTGGATGTAGTAATTTTATATATAACAAAGAAAATTGTATAATAAAAAATAATATTAAACAAAAGATGGATTGGAGAACTCTTCAGAATGTGGGCACTGTGATATTAAGGCTGTCTTATGTTCAGTAGTTAGGTTTTGTTCAGTCATGTGTGACTTTTTACGACCCCATGAACCATAAACACACTAGGCCCCATTATCCTTCACTTTCTCCCTGAGTTTGCCTAAATTCATGTTCATTGTGTCAATGACACTATCTAGCCATCTCATCCTCTGCCGTCCCCTTCTCCTTTTGCCTTCAATCTTTCCCAACATCGGGGTCTTTTCCAATGAATCCTCTCGTCTCATTAGGTGGCCAAAGTATTTGAGCTTCAGGAGTTAAGTTAAACTATTTAAATTATTGTTTTATTGGGATTGTTTAAGTTATAAACCATCATGGGTTGTTGTTCTTTTTACAAGTAATTGCTTGCGTAATTAAATTTAGGAAGCAGCCAGACTAAGGTAGGTACATTAGAAGCACATTAGATCAGGAGAGGGACATGAAGAAACAACAAAATTAATAGCAAGCAACAATGGTCGTATTGCTCTACGAAGAGAAAAATCCAGTAGCTATAGTTATACGATACATTAATCCAGAACAAACAGTATTCCTCAAAGAAGATTGGTGTTTTAATTCAGTTCAGTTTGTTTATTGATCAGTCATTCGTCCATATCAAGTAGTTGTAAAAACAATAAAAAACAAAGTAGGACATATTGACAACATATTATTGCCCTGCAGTTAACCCCAATCTGTTCTATGGGTCCACCCTCTTTTGATATAAAAACATACCCCCACCCCCCAGCTATGTGCAAGTGCATTCCCTGCAAAATATGTAATAATTTATTTTTGGTGTCCGAGTATTTCTTGGATTTTAATGACCTAAGCAGGGGAAACAATGTATTATGAATACGTCCTACTTTTCTTTGTATTGTTTTTATAGCTTTTCAATATGGTCAAATGATTAATCAATAAACAAATGGCCTTGGGTATTGCTTTATGTGGCTATGACTCTTTATATCAATGCAGGACCTTTGATTGCCTCTCTACAGCAATCTTCATCTTCAAACAGATGCCTACTGTCACACCCTTTCCTTTCCTTTCTTTTTTTTATGAAAGAGCAGTGGATAATGAGCACAAGACTATTGATTGATTTGCCCAGATTAGCAAAATGATCCAGCCTCCTCTTTCCCATCTGCCAGTAAAGGAAGATTTTAAACAGGCCCTAATGGGTAGCTTAGATCCCTAGCTGAGACGAAAGCTAACTAAGCAAAAAAGATGTAAAATGTTGCCAGTATGTCTACTACTGTGAATTAAGGAAATGTGGCCCATAAAACGTAAGAGGTGCACCTGAGGCTGGCAAAAGACAGAATAGATAGAGCAGGGGTCTCCAACCTTGGTCCCTTTAAGACTTGTGGACTTCAACTCCCAGAGTTCCTCAGCCAGCATTGAAATCCACAAGTCTTAAAGGGACCAAGGTTGGAGACCCCCTGGCATAGAGCAGTTCCTCCTCAACGCATTATAAGCAAACCCAGTCAGATTATGTTGACATTTGAAGCAGAAAATGCCAGAACATGTTCACCCTGATTCATTGCAGTTAATTTGCTGCCTTTCCATGATAAAGATCCCTTTTTTTCCCCAGTATGCAAAAACTAGAAAATTCCTGTAAAGGGGGGGGGAAAGTGTTATCATTAGGATTTGCATACATTTTGCACTGCAGAGAATCCAATAAACTACTTTTTGTCAACAAAGAAAGAAGTAACGGTTTGGTTTTGGGCTCCCCCTTAAGCAACCCAAGTTTACATCCAGTTGAGCAACGGAGCAGTAGATTTTCTTGCAGTCTTAATGCAGTGGTTTACTCAAAAGTTACTTATCTGATTATAGTGCAGCTTTAGGGCTAAGCTTTTACATTCCAAGGTATCCAGAAGGATTCCATGAATTATGACAACAGGTGTGGCATACAGGTGTTGGAGTGCAGCTCACATTAACCAGAAATGTTGGTTAGAACCAGACAAAGTTCAGGAATAATTGAAGCCAGAAATTTTTAATCAGTGGTGAAATGTAAAATTTGTTACTACCGGTTCTGTGGGCATAGCTTGGGGGGGGGGGCTGAAGAGGTTGTAGAAAACATGCTTTTAAAAGGCTCCTCTGACGATCCCAGCTGAGTTGTCTGATCATCAGAGGCTTTTCTTTTCTTTTAAAAGCATTTTTTTTGCCATAACATATTCCCCGTTTAATTTTTACCACAATGCTATTGTCGCCTTTTCTGCCTCAGATTCCATACTGAACCAAAACTGATACAAAAAGCCCAAATAAGTGGTTTCATGAAATCCTGAATTTGAAAGTAAACATTTGTTCTAGAAAACAGCTCATGAAAACAATATTTTATTTTATTTATTTTTGTATAAAATTTATATAGCCTTCCATCTCACCAGATCAACTATTAGTTATCAAATGAAGTAAGATCTAACATTTTCTTATATGTATTGTATTTCAGAGGTTGTTTTTTTTTATTACTGTGGATCCTAATTGATGATTGGGTAGATTATGGTAGAGTTTGAAACAGAGGATTGTTTGCATCCATTTATGATGCAAACTGTGGGGCATCGTGAGCTATTTTAAAATAGATATTTATTTATCCCTTGCATTTGCAACTCTGCCAATGCTCTGTCTTTACAGGCTCTGCAAACATCAATGACAGAAGCATGTTGGGGAAAAGAGACAGTGAAATGGCTGTCATTGTGGAGGATACCGACATGGTTGCTTCAGTGATGGATGGGGAAGATTACAAAGCAGGAAGATTTGCCCAGTCTCTTCGCCTTCAGTGCTTTAGGTACCACAGCTGACAAAACGGCTTCGAGAAAAGTCGGAGTAAAACCAATCTACAAAGGATTTTACAGTCATTTGATTGCCTTAGCATCCACAGAATAGACAATCCTGTGTTTGTCTATTCGGCTAGGTCTTCTATTTCAGGGGTGTCAAACTCAAGAACCGGGAGTTGTATTCAGCCTGTGGCAGGGGTGAAATCTAAAAATTTTCCCTACCGGTTCTGTGGGCGTGGCTTAATTGGTGGGTGTGGCTTGGTGGTCAGATGGCTTGGTGGGCGTGGCCAATAACAATAAATAATAAAAATAATAAAGTATAAAAAAACAATAAGAGGTACCAAAAACCAACTTTCATATTTTACACACATACAACACAACACAACACAACTGACTCACATACAATGTAAAAGCAGCTGCACTTCACACTTCACATAGCCACAAAAAGCTCAAAAACCAACTTTCACACTTTACACACACACAACTAACACACACACACACACACACTATGCCACATACAGCTTTCTGAGATTTTGTGTGTTTGTGTAGTTAGAGTGAAACACTACAGAAACACACCAAACCTCAGAAAGCTGCACAAATATTTTATTTTATTTTATTGTGGACTTCAAATCCCAGAGTTCCACAGCAAAGCCAGCCAGTTGATCACCGAGAAAATAGATTAGCTGAGCGATTGATTCTGTCTGGGCTGAAACTGAAACTGCTTTCAGGCTGTGGCCATGCGTTCATCAGTAATCAGGTAAGTGCCTTAGAATCTCTACTTTTACTTGTAGAAAACATGTTTTCTACAAGTAAGAGTACAAGTAAGGTTCTGCTGTTTTTTACTTTTAAAGGCCTGTTTCTGCTGAAGCAAAACTGGCTGTTAAAAGTAAAAAAAAAACCACCTCTGCAGATGGTGCCGCTCAGCAGAGGCAGGGGGGGCGGGGCCAGGGATTTTTGCTACCGGTCCTCCGAACCAGCAGCCGCCTTTCACCCTGGCCTGTGAGGTACTTAAATCTAGCCCATAGGGCTGCCCTGGAAACTGCAAAGGACTGGCCCATGGTGCTTCTAATAGCAAAAACAGAGCTTGGAAGGGCCACATGCAGCCCTCCCGAGCTCTGTTTTCACTGGCAGAGGGTCACAGGAGGTCATGGCAGCCGAAAACGGAGCTCGGGAGCCCATTTACGCTGGCAGAGCGCTCAGGCCACCACAGGCACTCTAAACACAAGTGACGTCGAGCTGGCCATGCCCACCCTGGCCACACCAACCCTGGCCCCCTGAGGTCAAACACAACCCTGATGCAGCCCTCAATGAAATTGAGTTTGACACCCCTGTTCTATTTAGTTCAGCGGGGTCTGTTCTCATTTGTAGGTATATGTATTAAGCTAGTCCAAAAAGCAACTGGACTTTCTTGTTTATTTTTGTGTGAAAACATTTCAATTCTTATCCAAGTAGCGTCTTCAGTTCAGATCTTTTGGGACAACCATGACCTGAATAATTGAGAATCTCCGTAGATAATGTATTAAGGTGGCCCTCAACTTACAACCATTTGTTTAGTGACCATTGAAGGTTTCAACAGCACTGAAAAAAATGACTTACAACTAGCCCTGACACTGATGACCGTTGCAGCATCCCAATTGATCAAAATTTGAGGTTTGGAACTCAGCATGTATTTACAACAGCTGGACAAGATAAACTCATCTGTCCTGAGAAAGGGAGCATTCTACCCATTAAACCATAACCTGGATGAATGGTTTAACCTTTCATCTTTCCATTTTACAACATCACATCATTTATTCAACTTCAGAGTCACTTTGTAGTAAATATAGCCTGGCTTCTCCCTATTTTGAGGGGGAGAGGTTTAATTGTCTTTATAATAATTGCCTGCTTGTTCAAAGTTCTTCCTTTGAAAAAATTGTTCAGAATTAAAGCCGCCACTGTCAGAGTGGGAAAGATAATTAGCAGACCTTCTTAATTTGCCCCTGCTATCTAACTGGACAGATAAGCAGCAGAGTAGCTGCCACAAAAATCCCGGCCTTTTTCCACCGCCTACTGTGAATGTCAAGTCAAGAAAGCTGCAGGCATTTGCAGAAGGCAGGTTGAGAAAGCAAACTAGGAAAGGTGCATTGCAACACAAACACCAATTCATTTGTATTGTATGAGCTATGAAAGGAGCCAGTTTGGTCTAGTGGTTCATGTAGCAGGCTACAAACCAGGAGACTGTGAGTTCTAGTCCCTCCTTAGACATGAAAGCTAGCTGGTGACCTTGAGCAGTCAGTCCCCCTCAGTTCAACCCATCTCACAAGGTGGTTGTTGTGGGGAAAATAGGAGGAGGAAGGAGTATTATGTATCTATGGAGATTCTGAATCATTCAGGTCATGGTTGTCCCAAAAGTGTTGTTCAAAAGGCAACTGGACTTTCTTGGGTTTTTTTTCTTTGAAAAATGTTGCTTCACATCCAAGAGGCTTCTTGGATGAGATAAGTGGAATGTTTTCAAGGAAAAAGCCACGAAATTCCAGTTGCCTTTTAAAAAGCACCTATGGGAATATTATGCATGGTTGTAATCTTTATAAAAATAATAAAGGCAGGATTAAAAAAATTAAATACACAAATAAGCAAGAGATGGAGCTTACCTCATCATGTACATTTTGCCCCTTGGGGAAGATATAGACAAGCTGTTGAAACCTGCGAAGAAGTTTTAAAACAAAGCAGCCAAACTTTGGGTTGATAATGACGCACCATTCTTTGTTTGCCTTCTGTTGGAGCAATGTTCTTGTGTTTTATTAGTACCCCATGGGGTTGTATTTATCTTCCTGATTTCACAGTGGTTATTGTTGACCTCATCTACGAGTTTAATTGTCTGTACTTTCCTTTCTTTTTCTTCTCCTTTTCCTTTTCTTTTTCTTCTCCCATTCTTCAGGGTTGTTCTTGGCAGCTCAATAGATCTGAATGATATCCAAGATCCTATAAGTGACAAATTCTTTAAAGAAGTGTGGGTTGCAACAGCAGCACGTAACGCCACTATTTTTGAGAAGGTGAAGTATGGGCTTCTGTTTCACACAGTATCGTATGACTTATGAAGTATTGTACGTAAGGTAAAACTTGCCTTCAGAAGTTGTGGGTGCTCTATCACTGGAAACTTTTAAGGAGAGACTGGACAGACACTGGTTTGGAATGGTAGGGTATGAGGCAGGGGTGAAATGCTCCAAAGTCTGCTACTGGTTCGCTTCACTACTTGTTTGTTTTGCGCGCGTGGTGTGCACCAAATGTGTGCTTTGCACGCAGGCACACTGCAGGCGCTATTGCACAGCACTAAAAAATGAAGATTAAGCAGGCTTTTCTGTTCAAATTGAAGTGAAGAAAGAAGAAACAACAAAATGATGGAGCCAGGAAGAAAACGCCGAGACATCACACGGAAGGATTTGCTGATGTTTTAAATGTATGTTTGTCTATAAAATAAAAAACTTTATTTAAAAAAAGAAGGATTTTCTAAGGTAAGTAGAACAGCGATGGGGGGAACAGCTGTGCCACATGATTTAGATTCGCTGGAAAGCAGGATTTCCTGCTTTCTAGTGAATACAAGTTGCGCAGCACGGCTGATCGTCAGAAATACCTATTTGTCCAAACTGGAAGCATTTTTTACTACCGGTTCTGGCGAACCGATCTGAACCGGTAGCATTTCATCCCTAGTATGGGCTTGAGCGGGAGGTTGGACTAGGAGACCTCCAACTCTGTTATTCTGAATAGGACTGTCCAATTCTTAGAAGTCACCCAACCTTGCTTTAATAAATCCCTGACCAGCGCTATGTTTACGCTTCTACACAACTCACACCAACCTTTGGAATCAGATCCAAAAGCATTTCACATCCATATTAGAATTTTTTTTTTATTTAGGGATCAGAGATGTGGTATTGCTAGGAATGCCCATGCAACAACACTTAAAGGTGACCCCAGAACTTTAGAACTGAATATAACTTTTAAAAAAATCAACCAACTGAAAGTTTGCAAGATCACCCACGTTGCTAAATGTTTGTGTTCTCATGAGGTTTTAGGCAAGAATGCATGCCATTTTGGTGTTCTTCTGCAACATGCCTTAGTTATGAAAGCCTTGACATTTGTGAACTTCGGCATTCTGAAAGATTTTTGTCGGTTTTAAAAATATTCTTGTTTACTTTTTTACAACCCAGCATCTGTCCAAAAGATGCTTTTTCAAAAGCAACTGGACTTTCTTTGTTTTTCCTGGAAAATGTTTCACTTCTCATCAGAAGCTTCTTGGAGGAGAAGCGAAATGTCCTCAAGCTAAAACAAGAAAGTCAAGTTGCCTCTTGAAACAGCACCTCTGGGACAACCATGACCTGGATGACTGAGAATCTCCATAGACAATCCCAACACCTGAAAACCTGCCTATTTTTATCCTAGGTGTATGGTTAATGATTGGCTTATATCTATAGCATGATCCCAAAACCCTTGACCAGAATAACAATCCTTAAGCCATAGATCCAAAGAAGCACTGCCTCACCTATCTACAGGTAGTCCTTGACTGACAACCATTTGCTTTTTTTTTGCATTTATATCCTGCCCTTCTCTGAAGACTCAGGGCGGCTTACACTATGTTAGCAATAGTCTTCATTCTATTTGTATATTTATATACAAAGTCAACTTATTGCCCCCAACAATCTGGGTCCTCATTTTACCTACCTTATAAAGGATGGAAGGCTGAGTCAACCTTGGGCCTGGTGGGACTAGAACCTGCAGTAATTGCAGGCAGCTGCTGTTAATAACAGACTGCATTAGCAGTCTGAGCCACAGATGCCATAGTCTGAGCCACAGAGGCCACAGTGACCGCTCAGAGTTACAACAGCACTGAAAAAAGTGACTTATAACCGGTTTTCACACTTACAACCACTGCAACATCCCCATGGTCATGTGATCAAAATTCAGGCACTTGGCATGTATGTATCATAGTTGCACTGTCCTGGGATCACATGATCACCATTCATGATTTTTCCAGCTGGCTTCCAACAAGCAAAATCAATGGGGAAAACCAGATTTGCTTAACGGCTGCATGATTCACTTACCAATGGCAGTGATTAGCTTAACAGCTGTGTTATAATATAAGGCACTATTCACTTAACAACTGCCTTGCTTAGGAACAGAAATCTTGGGCTCAATTCTGGTCATAAGTCGAGGACTACCTGTATATTTATAATTGTACAGCTTTGCTTTCAAGTGCTTGTGAATAATTTTCTTCTTAAGTGAAAGAGGGCTGGAATGGTTTAAGGTCCTAACATCAACCAGAATGTAAATGTAAGCATATTCCAAAAACTCAAAGGGGACAAAAATCAGTGTCTTGGAGATTCTGAAAATCCTTTGTTAAAGTTCTAAAATTCAACGAGCAGAGGTAACATGACTAAACAAGTGGGCAAGTTTCTAGCACAGACATGTTCTTAAAGAGAGAGATCTGTTCTCACATCTTTTTCTTCACTCTTCCTCTTCTCATTTAGGTTTTCCGATGTCTTCCCAGCGATGAAGTCAATAACTTAACTCACCTGCGGGATTTCATCAGTAAACCAAAACCTGCATGCGAGAATCCCACTAAAGCAGCTGAAGAACTGAAGAAAATCCATGGCTTTCTAGTCCAGTTCCCCTTTCGCTTTCTGGATGAAGAGAATTTGCTTCCCTCTGTTGGAACAAAAGAATCCATGGTGCCCATGGAGACGTGGACTTAAAGAGAAGTCACTTGAATTTTTGTTTCTTAGTAAACAAGATGCAGATCTGGTTTGGCTTCTGTTTTCACAAGAACCTGTTGTCATAAGAAGGAAAAGCTGTACCAATCCAAAAGTGCCTTTTGATGGTAGGGTTTTAGAGAAAATAACAGCAGACTAGAGGCAGGGTTGGAAATAGCAGATGATTGATAAATTATGTTCTCAATGATAGCAGGGCCATCCAAGCAACCTGGGAAGACGATAATGAAAGATACTTTCTCTAAAAGTCTACAATCATATGTCAAGACACTTTCCATATTCCATGCATGCTTACCCTGCATGTTTGGTTATCTCAAACAAAATCTACAAAATCTTCGTTATGAGTAACTCGGATATCTGCTTATACTAGCCATTTTTTATTCTGGACAAAAATTGGAAAACTCTGTAACTTAGGTTACTGCTTGTAGAAATTACCTTTCCAGGCAAAGTGACCTGCAACTACAGTATCTACTTTAGAAGAAATCCACACATAACAGTGACAATGCCGTCATTCTTTTGTAGGCTCTTAGTGTTGTTTATGTCTTTGGAACTCTGGAACTTGTTAAGATAGAGTATTTCTTTATAATTCCTTTTTAAATTCTGCGAATAGTATAGCAACTACTGAGAAACACTGCCCCTTTGGGCTTAACTGTGATCTTTCTGGAGTAGGTTATAGAGGTTTTGCATAGATGTTTTTTTTTCCAGTGCAGCATTTAGCAGGAGAAATAATTGGTCCTGCGTGTGTCATGTTGGAACAGTATGTGTTGAAGATTTCTGAAGCAGTACTGGTAAGCTGACAGATTTGTTTTGTGTCCTTAATGGCCGAAAAAAGTGTCTTTATGTAATGATTTAGCAAAAATCTCTTTATTCTCTTCAAGAGGGACCAATTAGTTCTTCCCTTCCTGCTCAGAAACACATGGCCAAAGAATTCCTTCTTGTATGCATATGGTTCAGTGTTCCAATATTTGAGAACAAAGACAAGGGGGGTCAACCTATTTTCCCAAGCACCAGAAGGCAAAACAAGAAACAATGGAGAGAAATTAATCAAGGAGAGAGGCAACCTAGACTTAAGGAGAAATTTCCTAATAGTGAGAACAATTAACCAGTGGAACGGCTTGCCTTCAGAGGTTGTGGTATTCCATCACTGGAGTCTTTTAAAAAGAGACAACCTCTTGTCTGGAATGGTATGGGGTCTCCTGCTTGAGCAGCAGGTTGGACAGCAGACCTCCAAGTTCCCTTCCAACTCTGTTATTCTATTTTTACTTCCAAACAATCTATGAAATCCTATGGTAGAGGCTACTCAACATAAGTTGTTTCATTATAGATTGGTCAGCGCTGTGCTTATGAGATTCTTCCCACCATCACCCCACAATAGATGGATGTAGAGAAAAGAAACATTTTACTGGACTCTAAATTCTAGTCTTCGAGTTATTCAACCCCTGGCATTTCAAAGTCAAAGAGATTAAGGTCTTTACCAGAAATCCCAAGGCGGTTTTTTCAAATCCAATGCCCTTCTGTGTTGGGTTCTGATTCCCTTCATCTCCAACCAGCACGGCCAATCAAAATAAACAAACCCGAGCTTAATGAGATATAAATTATTCTCCTGTTTCCAAGTTCCTGTTTCTTAGAAAGTACGTGAGAAACATATCTTGTATTAAAAAGATAGCAGCATTTAAGTAAGGAGAGCTCCTCTTTAAGGGAGATGAGTGGTTTGGAAATGGAAAACCTAAATAAATAAATTTTAAAAAGTAAACAAATTAGGCTGACTTATCAGAATTTGAGGTAGGCAGGAAAACCGTAGTAAAACTTCATCCACTTTCTCCAGATCCTATCTTGCAAAAAGTTGTCTGAAGCCTTATATTGTGATATAAGAGCAAGACCACACAGTTGCACTGTATATCCTGACTAATTTGGGACCATACATTAACTTCTGGTATTATCTTCCTATGGGTTACAGATAGTCCTCAGTTAACAGCCACTCACTCAGCAACCACTTGAAGTTATGACGATGCTGAATGAGTGATGCTTACAACTGGTCCTTGAAGTTCAAGCTGTTGCAGCACTCTGGCAGTCACATGATTGCCATCTGGGCACTTGGCAATCATCTTGCACTTTGTAATGATTGCAGCATCCTACAGTGATATGATCACCATTTGCAAACTTCCCTGCCAGCAATCTCAATGGGAAAACTGGCAGGGAGGATTTTAATTCTCCCAGGTAGGTAGTTCACACACTCCCCTACCCAATAGCAGGCCACCCCTGGCTCTGCTGTGCTCATGCAGTGCCTCGTGAGCGATTTGAGCTTCCTTCCTTGCCCAGAAGCCGGTACCTCTGCAGGGCTTGTACCATATCTTGTTGGCCACCCACACAACCTCCTCACCCAGCAGCCACTTACCATATTTTTCGGAGTATAAGACGCACCTTTTTCCCACCTAAAAGGGGGTGAAAATTTGGGTGCGTCTTATACACCAAATGTAGCCCCGCCTACCCACTGGCCCCCACCCTTTGGCCTCTGCCTCCGAGCAATTTACCTCCTTGCAGCAAGCAGCAAAAAGAAACAGCCCATTTCAGCTTCAGCACAGCCTAATTAGCACAAGTTGATTGTCCCTTGGATCGGCCTCCCGACTCTCAGCTGTTTCAGGCTGCAGGGATTCCCATTGCCTATTGCTGCACAGGCTTTTTTTTTTCTTGTGCTAATCAAGCTATGCTGAAAATGCAAGTAAAGCAGGCTGTTTGCTGCAACGAGGCAAAAAGGCAGAGGCAGATTTCTTTTTCTTGTTTTCCTCACCAAAAAAGATAGGTGCGTCTTTTAGTCTGGTGCATCTTATACTCCGAAAAATATGGTAGCTGCCTAACTGCTTGAGAACCACCTGGGACCATTTACCTAGACAGTAATCTTGGATTCAGTCTAATTGGATTTTGATTTCTCTATCTGAGGATCTCTCAAATGTTCTGTGTTTCATCTTCTAGCATGAGTGATATTTCAGATCTTGTTGAACTATAAAGACTAGTAGCATGGCCAGAGTCTTTGGACTGTGTACGTTTGCCCCAAATATGATCGGTGTAATGCAGCACGCTTAACTTATTTAACTTATTTTTTTAGTTGCATAGCACATGTAGATTTAAAAAGGTTGGGTTTTCGCTATGTGTTAAGCAACAAAAAATATTTAACTAAGATTAAAGCTGGCCAAGCTTAGCATGCTGTGTGAATGAAACCAGCCTTTAATTTAACTAGTTAGGTATATCTTGTAAAAAGCCCATGAATTATTTCTGGTCTAGACTGTGTTTATTTCATCTTCTATCATGAATGACATTTCAGATCTTGCAAAACTACAACTGCCAGCATGGTCAAGATGCCGGGAGTTGTAGTTTATCAATCACTGGAGAGTATTTACTTTGTATTCCTTGGCTTTTAAAAGTCTGTGACAAGGGTTTTATAGTCTCTCCCATAAAACATAACTGGCCCTTCCATGTTCAGTTTAAGACCTGTTGGCTACATTGCAGAAGCAACTTAATAAGGCGTAGAACATTGCGGAGCAAATGAGAACCAATATTTGTCATGGGCAGACCAACTGTCCAGCTTAATTGTTAGCATGCTTGGTGCTTCATGTCCTAATTAATAATAAAGGTGGAAATCATAATCATCGTTTAAAACGAGATATTATATTGTGCTTTCAATAATTCTTGCAGCACAAGAAGCCTAAATAATTGTAACTCTGTAGTCTTTTGTACATTGTTCATTAAATGTATATCTTACCTTTTCTTAAGTAGCTCAAGGTAACATACATAACACTTCTGCAATTTTTTTCTTTAGAGTAACCACCGCGAGGGACTAGCCCAAAGTCATCCAATGACCTAAGGTGGATTTAAATCTGGATCTCCCTGATCCTTATCCAATCCTTTAATCGCTATGCCATATGATTACTCAGAAAAAGTTCGTTTCAAATCTTTCCATTATTGCTATTTGCAATAAACATTGGGGATCACCTATCCTGTCCCCTTATTAGAAAATCTGGAAGAAGCACATCTAACTGATGTGCAACATTTCAGTTAGAATTTCACTTTAGTATCTTTTGTATGTGAAATGCACTTTATAGATCAAGCATGGGAAACTGACCTAATGTTTTAGGGTTCCAACCATCATCAGCTCCTTGAAAGGGCAGATAAGGTTGGTAGAAATTGTTTAGCAACATCTGTTTAACAACATCTGGCTACAAGTTCTTCAGTTGCACAAATGACAGGCACGATATGTGTACTCACCTTGGAGTCCTGATTGAATGGAAGAAAACTTGGGACTTTTGTATGTTTGTCCCAAAAATGATAGGTTTGAGGCAACATGCTTAACTTATTTAACTTATTTTTTACTTGCATTGCACTCGAAATCATAAATTAATTAAAGAGGCTATATTTTCACTATGTGTTAAACCACAGGAAAAAAATGTCTATGGAGATTCTCAGTCATCCAGGTCATGGTTGTCCCGAAGGTGCTTTTTCAAGAGGCAACTGGACTTTCTGGTTTTTCTTTGAAGGCATTTTGCTTCTCATCCAAAAAGGTTTCTCAGCTCTGAAAGCTGAAGAAGCTTTTTGGATGAGAAGCGAAACATCTTCAAAGAAAAAACAGAAAGTCCAGTTGCCTCTTGCAAAAGCACCTTTGGGACACACAATTTTTTTTTTAACAAGATTAAAGTTTCCCAAGCTTCACATGCTGTGTGAATGGAACCAATTTTTAATTTAATTGATTAGGTATGTCTTGTAAAAAGCCCATGAATTATTTCTGGTCTAGATTGTGTTTGTTTTATAATGCTTCCAAGTACTCTTGTTAGAGTACTTGGAAGCATTGCTTATTGCAATGCTTGCTTATTTTGTTATTTTGAGAATGACTGGCAAATCATTGTGTCAGAAGAATATCAACAAATGTGCACACTTAAATGTTCAGTTCATGAAATACAGATGATCTAAAGCTGATTTCTCAAATGTGTAAATGATCTGGATATAATCATGGGTAGTATCTTATTTAACTATTGGAAAATGAACAGTGTATCATTGACCATCCATAAATTAGGGAGGTTATCACTTAGTTACAATGCGGGAAGTGTCTTGCATTTTTAGAATAATTCTAATCATACACTTCTGTACATAAATTAACACATGCACATTGTACAAAACTGGGTCCTTTCACACATGCACAGAAACAAATCTTATTTTCTAATACTTTTATATTCTTATCAGGCCCAGGAAATTATCAGACCAATTAGTTCCTTCATTAAACTCCATCGTCTTCACTCTTGTATAGACAAGGCCTGCAAGAAACATTATGTACCAAAATTACATAAACCGTAATATGGCTGGTATCAATAATGGGCTTTTTTGCTATGCTTTTTGCTACTATTTCTCCAGTCTTTTGCTGTGGGGACCACCAGAACTGTCCTGAATCCAATTTAGAAATGCTAAATTGACAAGAGAAAATATGACTCTGACAAGTCAATTTTCTTGTAGGCGCCAACCTCTGTTAAATGATCCATTCTAGCTAGGACAATACAATCCTTATGATACATAACATGAAACCAATACAGCTAAAATATATCTTCCAGAGCATCCTTCCTGTTCACTCAAGTTATCATAAGAGCTTTGTCGTGTCACAATATTGTCCAAAATGTGTCAGATTGTATTATGTTGGTCGCAGTATAGGACCTTCTCAGCTATGGCATCAATTTTATTCAACTTTACCCAGTAAGGCTCACTTGACCTTCATATTCTGCATTCAAATGAGGAAATGTGTGTTTTTGATATGAGTCATAATTTGAGCCTCTTTTTATAGTTTAAACTGGCTAATGGTATATGCTGATTCATGTGCTGGTCTGTATCATTCAGTGTTAAGGTCTTATTTTTAATTGCTGAGTACTTGTGGCATTGGAAAATCCATATGTGTAGATGCGATCAGGAACTAGGAATGAAGGGATATACTGGGATGAAACAAGAGTTGTGCTTTGTTCACATTTCTACTGATGTTAAAACTTCTAAGACCTTCAAACAAGATTATCCAAGTTGCTGTAATTGCTGAGACTTTATTGCCTGATGAATCAGGAACCCATGAAGTTGAAGGACAAAACTCAGTATTGATTGAAATAATCCTGCAACCAGAACAGAGTCTGAATGGAAGTCAGAAACTACTCGAATTTAAGGGTTGGTTGTTGTTTTTTCTTTTCCATTTGACCTTTTAAGAAGAGAAGAAAAAAAAGTTATTTCTCTTTCTCTCTCGCTCTCTTTCAGTTGTCACTAAGTCCTTTATTTTCTCAGTATTGCATTTTCCTAAAATAGATGTAGACGCTGGGAATAATTGTAATTTATTTGTCTACATCCTTGACACTGAGATAATGGGAGAAAAAACAACATTAGCTTTTTAATTGGCCAGTCAAGCTGCTGTCACATCAATGGAGTGTTATCTAGGTGGCAAAAAAGCATGTAGTTTTAAATCTTGGGAAGGATTGGAACAATTTTATGTATTTGTGCAACACTGTGAATATTACCTTCTGTGAAGGATGCATAATTACCTTTTTTTTTTAAATTGCTAGCGTTGCTAATGTCTGTTTTCACTATTTTTCTCTTTTTTTTCTGTAACTGGGAATACTTATATGTTTATCAACTTAAAAATGGAACTTGAATATAAAATATTGGACCCATTGCATTGCATGTCTTCATTTTGAATAAGTCTCCTTTCACAGTGGATGAGGTGGAATACTTTTCTTATTAAAGGGACAATTCCTCAACACAGAGTTTTTTAACCTTAACAACTTTAAAATATGTGGGCTGCAACTCCCAGAATTCCCCAGCCAGCCTGGAAGTTGAAGTTCACACATCTTAAAAAGTTGCTAAAATTGAGAAAGACTGCAGAAAGTTGATGCCTGCAGATTCAGTAACAATGGTGAGAAACAAATGCTGTTTGTAGACAGGGGGACCTGAGCACAAAATATATTTGGCCATGCCACAAAAGTGGGTAAGGACCATCCAAAATAGGGTTGGTTAAAAACTAAAAGGCAACATAAAGATGCCAGCAATTGAAGTAATGCTGTCTTCTAGGACAGGAGTCTCCAACCTTGGTCCAGGAGTGAAATGCTCCTGGATCGGACCGGCTCCCGCAATCTGGTAGCAATGGCGGCTGCTGGTTCGGAGGACCAGTAGCAAAAATCCCTGGCCCCGCCCCCCCTGCCTCTGCTGAGCTGCATCATCAGCAGAGGGTTTTTTTTACTTTTAAAAGAAGGTTTTGCTTCAGCTGAAACCTGCCTTTAAAAGTAAAAAAAGCCTTTGAGGATCCCACCCCTCAGCTGAGATCGGCAGCCTTTAAACTTAAAAAAAAAAATTAAAGGCTACTCTGGGGATCTCACCTGATTTCCTCATCAGCAGAACCTTAAAAATGTTTTCTGTAGAAAACATGTAGAAAAACTCCTTTTAAAAGAGTCTAAGCCACTTACCTGATTCCTGATCGACCTCATGGCTTTTCTCACAGCCGGAAAGCCCCAGTTTCGCTTTTAGCACTAGACTGAACTAATCTAAACTTAGCTAATCTATTTCACCACTGAGTGATTAATGCTGTCTGGCTGAGGAACTCTGGGAATTGAAGTCCACAATAAAATAAAATAAATAAAATAAAATAAAATAAAATATTTGTGCAGCTTTCTGAGATTTGGTGTGTTTCTGTAGTGTTTCACTCTAACTACACAAACACACAAAATCTCAGAAAGCTGTATGTGGCATATTGTGTGGGTGTGTGGGTGTGAGTTGTGTGTGTGTAAAGTGTGAAAGTTGGTTTTTGAGCTTTTTGTGGCTGTGTGAAGTGTGAAGTGAAGCTGCTTTTACATTGTGTGTGAGTCAGTTGTGTTGTGTTGTGTGTGTGTAAAGTGTGAAAGTTGGTTTTTGAGCTTTTTGTGGCTGTGTGAAGTGCAGCGGCTTTTACATTGTGAGTCAGTTGTGTGGGTTGTGTGTGTGTGTAAAGTGTGAAAGTTGGTTTTTGAGCTTTTTGTGGCTATGTGAAGTGTGAAGTGCAACTGCTTTTACATTGTGTGTGTCATTGTGTTGTGTGTGTGTAAAGTGTGAAAGTTGGTTTTTGGTACCTCATTGTTTTTTTATACTTTGTTTATTATTTTTATTATTTATTGTTATTGGCCACGCCCACCCAGCCATCTGACCACCAAACCATGCCCACCAAATAAGCCACGCCCACAGAACGGGTAGGGAAAATTTTTAGATTTCACCCCGGCCTTGGTCCCTCAGCAAAGCTGGCTTAGCAACTCTGAGAGTTGAAGGGACCAAGGTTGGAGACCCCTGTTCTAGGAAGATCTCTATAAGAAAGATAATAGGGAATTTAACTTTCTAACACCAACATAAACATTTTTGTAGCTCTGAGACCCTCTCCAGTCTACATTAAGTTACCATGCTTGAAATTTTAATTAGGAAGAAGGCTCCCATTCATTCCATTCAAGCTTTATAGCAGGGGTCTCCAACCTTGGCAACTTTAAGACTTGTGGACTTCAACTCCCAGAGTTCAACTCTGGGAGTTGAAATCCACAAGTCTTAAAGTTGCCAAGGTTGGAGACTCCTGCTTTATAGCATAAAGAGTCATTTGGCAACATGCTTTTTCAATTGGAAGACTTGAAAGGCTGGGTTAGGAACAGAGTATCATGGAAAAAATTTATGTGGGCGCTAAGAGATGAACAATGATTTCATGGCACTTAATATGTTAACTTTGCCTTGGACCACAGTGTTCCAAGGATTAAACAAATGTCATAATCAAAGCAATTGACAAGAGACGGTTGTCCTTGGAAGTTCTCAAAAAAAAAAAAAAGAGAGAGAGAAAACAAAGAAAGCCGATTTGAAGGAAAAAACAAGACTATAGATCTGAAATATTTTTATAAAAAATCCTGGAAAAGGCAATGACAAACCAGTTCTGTAATGTTGCCAATAAAGCAACATGGCTATTTCTGTGTAATTCAGGGGTGTCAAGCTGGCGGCCTGTGGGCCGGATGTGTCACGTGCAGGCCACACCCACCCCAGCTCCTTGAAGGGAAAAAATATCTGATGGCGAATTTGACACCCGTGATGTAATCTATGTCCACGATCAGAGCAAGACTTTATCTATATGTATTGAAAAATGAAATTACACTCGATGTCACCTGTGTGTAAATTGTAAACAAGGTTAAAAATGTACAACTGACTTCTGAGAGATACTCGGCCTAAAGCTGTTGTCACATTTCAAAGTTGTTACAGCAAAGTTTCGGATCGGTTTTTTTCAGGCCGGTGCCTAAAATTGTCCATTTCTCCCACTTACTGAAAAGCTGACAGATTGTATCACAAATGAAGAAAAGGAAGAAAAAAGCAGGGTTGAAAAAACAGACAGTGAGTGGAAATGGCTGCCAATCAACAGTCTTTAATCCTTGACTGCTGCATTGACTTGTTTTCCAATTAACTATGGGCTTGCTTTGTGGAGATTTACATGATTATGACTGCTAAGAAAAAAAGATTATAATTGGTTCTGGTCAGAGCCCATTATAAGAAATGGGCTGGAAACAGATTTCCAACTTCTGTGCTTGCAGTCTAAACACTGCAGTGAAGCCAACTCTCAGCCCAGCCATATACCACATGGCTTCAATAACTGTTTCCTTGATTAACCACATAATGACTGAGTAGTCAACCACCATAAAAGAAGAACAGGATTAAGATCTTGGTTATTTGAAATGCTCTTGGCTCTTGGTGTCTTAAGAATTTTTTGTTAAAGCCCCAAAGCCCAGTTTAACACATCCACAATAAACATTTCGAGGTGGTGTTTTTTTAAAAAAAAAATCTAGGTACATTTCATAAAACATGATGCAATCATTCAAAAGGTAATAATAAAACATCAGAAAGATGGGTTTCTTTTTATCTTGATTTTAAAATGTATGAGCTGTGCAGGATCCAACCAAAAGCTGATTTATCCTAGCATTCTGCTGCCATAGTGACTAACCATAGGCGACGGGAGGCCTCCAAAGAACACGCTGAATTGAATCTGTAAGGATGGTAGCACAACACTGTTCAAAAGAAAGGTGAATAGCAAATTTATTTTTAAAACCTTAACTTCAGAGAACATGCATGTACCTGTGGTTTCATATCTATTTATGCAACACTGTGTGTGCATGAATTGATATAAATTCATGTAAATTCATATTTACAGATATTGGAACCAGACGTAAGGTATGAAACAATCCCTATACATTAAAAACTGATGAAGAACTGGGAGAAATGTTAAATCCCACTGATTTAAATGGTTTATATAGGACCATCTGGATTCAAATATATGTAGACCTATGGGGACATAGGCATCGTTCACACAAACCCAAATCCAGCAATATTCAGCCATGCATGATAATCTATAATGAGAATTGGAGATGTGGTAAACTCTGTTTGAATAAGAAGAAGCACAATTTGAAATAAAAAGGGGGCAAAAACATTATCATGCTTTTCCAGATTTCTGTTACATAAGGATTAGTCTACCCCAAGAGGAAACGCAAGAGTGGTCAGCATGCAATTTAACAGCACAATTAACATACTTTATTGTATATGCTTGCTGGGAAATCTGGCTTCATTTGAGCCTCCATGCATATCATTAGACTTAGGAAACGTTTTGTGACTTAACTGGAAAGATCTGAATTGGCAAAGAGCTTCTCATTCATAGACACATATAAGACAAAAAAATCCCAAAATTGGTTGCAAGATTATGCTTTATCCTACAGCTAAGGACAGATTTTGAAAAGATTGTATAGATTTCAGCAGTGGACCAATAAAAGCAGATTATTCTGTTGTCAATAAGACCAGATTGAAATTCAGACCCAAATGTTCCATATTTGATGTTTTCACCTGGTTATTTTTTTTTAATCTCAGAAAAAGTTTTATGTAATAGTAATAGCAATAACACTTAGACTTATATACCACTCCATAGTGCTTTACAGCACTCTCTAAGCCAGTATTTTCAACCTTGGCAACTTGAAGATGTGTGGACTTCAACTCCCAGAATTTCCCAGCCAGCATATTGCCCCCAACAATCTGGATCTTCATTTTACCGACCTCGGAAGGATGGGTCAACCTTGAGCCAGTTAGGATCGAACTGGCAATGAGCAGAGTCAACTTGGAATACTGCATTGCAACCACTGCACCACCATGGTAATAGAATTCAATTATATAGAGATTCACTAATCAAATTTAAAATGGTTTTGAATGGATTGTGGTTTAAATGAAGACATATGTTCAGCATGGCTAGCATAATATGGGAACTAGGCCATCACATAAAGCTATACTTGCAAGAAACAGAGCTGCTGAATCAGGACTTGGATGTTCTTAAGCTAAACAAAACTGCTCTGTCAACATAGATCAGGTAGTTCTCAGGGTCACCAAGAGAACAACCAAAAGTATCCATTAACTTGCAGAAGTAGGAGAAAAACTGCCAGATTTAAAAATAGACCTATAGAAAGGGTTTGACCTTTTGGGGCAAATCTGTATTGACATGGTTTAATTCTTACCTGCAATAAAAAGGCTTATTTGGCCAAGCTCTTTCTTGATATCTTTAGAAGTCTGGAGAATTAAATTCTGGTGTGAAGTCTGACAGTAATGTATCAGTTAAAATAACTTTATGTAAATATAACACAATCCCAGGTTTAGGATTTATTGTGTTGTATGAACTCAGTCAATGCGTGCATTGATATGAGCCATGCCTTCCCCAGACCAGTTGCCTTCAGTGCTGGCTAGTATCCCAGCTAGCTTGGGGTCTGAAGATTTCATTTCTGTAAGTTTGAGTGAGTGGTGTTTTTTTTATCCCAGTAGGTGGAAATGGGAGTATCAGTCCATTTTGATATTGTGGAGTTCTTGGTACTGTCCGAGTTTCGTGGTTTGCTTTCAGATGTTTCATTGGCATAACATTATCTAGTCAGATAATGAAACATCACTCAAGATGTTACCTAGTCAGCTAATGCAATGTCTGCAAACAAACAAGCAAGTTGAAAGAACACCAATGATTCAACAGTTCATCCCGAGCTATGGATATTCTCTTCTATTAGAGCCATTTTCTTATTGTTTCCAAAACAGTTGGTTCCACAAAAATCATCACTGCTTAAGCTCAACTCTTCTAAGGAAAAGACATTGCATTGATTTAAAAAAGTTAAAGGATTCCCCTGTTCAATCCGGTCCAATTCTAAGGGGCAGTGCTCGTCTCTGTTTCTTAGCCGAGGGAGCCAGCATAGTCCAAAGATGCTTCCATGGTCATGTGGCCAGCATGACTATATGCCGAGGTGTTTAGAATGCTGTAACCTTCCCACTGAAGTGGTACCTATTTATCTACTTGCGTTTGCATGCTTTCAAGCCTCTAGAGTACTCTCCTCTACTCACAATAGAATCCCTTATGCCACCAGACTTGAAATTCTGGGCTTGGACAATCTGGAACTGCGCCATCTGTGGTCCGATCTAAGCATAGTACGCAAAATTGTCTGCTACAACTTCTTACCTGTCAACAATTTCTTCAGCTTAATAATACACGGGCAAATGATTGATACAAACTCAAGGTAAACCACTCCAAACTCAATTGCAGAAAATATGACCTCAGCAACAGAGTGATCAATGCCTGGAATGTTCCACCCGGCTCTTTTGTTACCACCTCAAACCCTCACAGCTTCAACCTCAAACTGTCTACTGTGGACCTCACCCCATTCCTAAGAGGTCCGTAAAGGGGACGTACATAAGCACACCAGTGTACCTACCGTCCCTGTCTTACTGTCCCCATTTATCAGTACTTACTTCCTTTGTTTATACCTCTACCTGCTATCTTCTACATGTTCGACAAACAAAACAAAACAAAATAAAATAGATTGGCAGGAGCTAGAGCAAGAATGGGAACTCACCCCATCACACAGTGCTCGAATCTTGAACTGCCTACCTTCTGGTTGATAAGCTAAATGTCTTAACCACTAGGCCACTGCATTGACTTACTGCTTTCTGTCTCTATGTCCAGAGACCAAAATAAAAGATTAACATCTGTCTCATTCTGTTTCTGTCTCTCTCTCACATGCAACATGCACACACTAACATCCAGGTCTGGATTACATACAAATCCTGTAAATAATAAACTACAATTGCATTAAGCAGAGTTTACCACTTGGTATAGGTTTGGCTATCATGCCAAATCTAGCCAGCATGTCATCTAGGCTAGATCAATTCATTTTCACCCAGTCATCCAAAATACCATTTGTGGTGTGACTGTTTTCCTTCCAACTTAAATTCTTTTCTTAAGATACAACAACATATACCCGCAAACCTGCCTCTGCTTCTAACAAGGGGAATGGGGCTTTTACATCTTCTGAATAAATGTTTTAAAGCCTTTCTTGATATGTTCACAATAAAAAAAAGAAACGATTTCCCTTAAGCATAATCACTTTTTTAAGAGTTAGAAAACCAGGAAGATTGGGGCATGCCCACTAGGGAAGGGGTCTCCAACCTTGACAACTTTAAGACTTGTGGACTTCAACTCCCAGAAGCAAAGCTGGCTGAGGAATTCTGGGAGTTGAAGTCCACAAGTCTTAAAGTTGCCAAGGTTGGAGACCCCTGCACTAGGGAACATGAAGCTGGTCATAGAAAGCACCAACCATATCAAAAAGAATAGATAGCTTTCTTTAAATCTGGATGGCCCTGAGGCAAAAGCCTTTCTCAGAAGAAAATAGAAAAAGGTAGGTTGAAGATCTTTTGATAACCCTTTATATTTATTTATTTTATTTATTTATTTTTGTCGCAACAATATACATAAGCATCACACAAAATTGTTATATAGTATATAAACATATATATGAGGAAATATGAGGAAGTATAAGCATATATGTATAAGAATAAAAAAACAATAGGACAGGAACGGTAGGCACGTTTGTGCTCTTATGCACGCCTCTTAGGAATGGGGTGAGGTCAATAGTAAAAAGTTTTTGGTTAAAGATTTTGGGATTATGAGAAGAGACCACAGAGTCAGGTAATGTGTTCCAAGCACTGATAACTCTGTTACAGAAGTCATATTTTCTGCAAATATATCAAATACTTAAGGTGTTCCTTTTATTTATTTTTGTCGCAACAATATACATAAGCATCACACAAAATGGTTATATAGTATATAAACATATATATGAGGAAATACGAGGAAATATGAGGAAGTATAAGCATATATGTATAAGAATAAAAAAACAATAGGACAGGAACGGTAGGCACGTTTGTGCTCTTATGCACGCCTCTTAGGAATGGGGTGAGGTCAATAGTAAAAAGTTTTTGGTTAAAGATTTTGGGATTATGAGAAGAGACCACAGAGTCAGGTAATGTGTTCCAAGCACTGATAACTCTGTTACAGAAGTCATATTTTCTGCAAATATATCAAATACTTAAGGTGTTCCTTTTATTTATTTTTAATTTTTTTTAAAAAAAGTCCTTTAAAATCGGGTTGCTCCAAAACCAGCTGCCAGTGTGTGGATGATAACTAAGTCTTATAATATTATATCCCGATACATAGCTGGGTTTATCCCAATTTAAAAAGGGGTAAGCTCTATGAATAGAAAGAGCTTTGAAGTGAAAGGTTTACCTCAGGAGGACAATAGAAAACCGCCTGATTAGAGGCAGTTTGATAACCTTCTATTTCAGCAGGTCAAAGAGGAAGAGAAAATGATGGCTTTCTCCCAGAGAATGTAATATCTACCCGATTACAAGAAGTGAAATGAAAAGAAATGGGAGATACTAGCATTTTGGGACATTTTGTTATATTGAAAAATGATTTCTTAATTGGTCACGGTGTCTAATTTTCTTCAGTTTAAAATTGACATTTATTAAAAAAAAATGCATGCATCAGTGGTGGGTTTCAAAAAATTTTACTACCGGTTCTGTGGGCGTGATTTAGTGGGTGTGGCATGGCTTGGTGGGCGTGGCAGGGGAAGGATACTGTAAAATCTCCATTCCCTCCCAAATCCAGGGGAAGGTTACTGCAAAATACCCATTTCCTGCCAATCAGCTGGGACTTGGGAGGCAGAGAACAGATGGGGGCAGGACCAGTCAGTATTTTTACTACCACTTCTCCAAACTACTCAAAATTTCCGCTACCAGTTCTCCAGAACTGGCCAGAACATGCTGAAACCCACCACTGACATGCATATATATTGAACTTTGATATATGAATCTTTTGTTAATTCTCAACAATATATTCTTGCTATTCTGAAGGAACATGCTCACATTTAATTGTTTCCAAAACAATTAACTTCTTTTGTAACTGAGATTACATAAATCCAATCCTATCCTCCTCCTCCTTCTCCTTTCTCATCTCTAAAAATTAACTTTGGGGGAAAGGATGGATAATCAGCAGCACTGAAATTATTCCTGTTGAGAAATAGATCCTCTAACATCAATTTCAAGATCCTAAGATTTGTACTTCTAACCAATCCTCCTCCCTCAAGCTTCAAAGACATTTATATGAAACATAAAAGGAGAAAACTATGATTCCCTCCTATTCTGTATTTTGTTTTTTAGATTCTTTATTTTTCAATAAAATGGAGAATTTAAATAGGGATTAATTTTGTCACCTGGAACAATAGTAGATGAGATCATTAATAGTATTCTTCTGCAAACGTTCAAACGCCACTGATGATAGATGACTAAAGCAGGGGTGAAATCCAGCAGGTTCTAACAGGTTCTAGAGAACCAGTAGCGGAAATTTTGAGTAGTTCAGAGAACCAGCAAATACCACCTCTGGCTGGCCCCAGAGTGGGGTGGGAATGGGGATTTTGCAATAGCCTTCCCCTGCCATGCCCACCAAGCCACGCCCACAAAACCGGTAGGGAAAAATTTTGAATTTCACCCCTGAACTAGAAAGCATCATACTTTCTCTGAATCCTTAAATGAACAGATTGCTTGTTATTCAGAAATAACAGGATAGTTCATTCTTCTAAATAAAAGAACTTCTGGAGCCAATGCCACTAAAGGGTATTGACCTAAGTAGAATGTGTAAAATAAAATGTCTCTCTTTTATTGTCAGGTTCCTTTTCTTAGCTTTTCTTTTACAGACCAAAAGGCATTATAAAAGGTTACTTCTTAAATACAGAAAAGAGATTTCCCATCATTTCTTTTTACAAATGCTATTAAAGTAGTAACAAAAACTGACTAGGTGCATCTGCTGGGTAATTATTCCAGTTTTAGTAATAATGAATACTTTGCCCATTTTTGTTAAGTAGGTCACTGGAATTTGTTTCTCTGCATGTCAAGAAACTGTTATTTTGTTCAATAACCTTGCCTGCCCAACTTTTAAAAAACAATCTCTAGCTTTTGTGTTCTTAATTGTTGTTATATTCCTATAATCATTCTGAGAGTTTAGATTTCCAAATGATTCCTTTTTTTTTGTTTTTAAATGTATTTCGGAAGAATATTTTGAAGAAACAAGAAACCATTTCTTCTAATATCAAAATGTTGCCGTTTTGTGGAAAAGCCTCTGAAGATATTCAAAATTATTAGCAACTAGTCCAATTTAGTGCCACTGTTACATCATGTTTTCTATGTATTTTACAATCACATTCTTCCCCTGCAAGAGAAGTGAAAATCTCCAATTTCTTTTTTAGTTCGAATAACGTAAAGGTAAAGGTTCCCCTTGCACATATGTGCTAGTCGTTCCCAACTCTAGGGGGCGGTGCTCATCTCTGTTTCAAAGCAAAGAGCCAGCATTGTTTGAAGACGCCTCTATGGTCATGTGGCTGGCATGACTAAACACCAAAAGCGCACAGACCGCTGTTATCTTTCCCACCAAAGGTGGTCCCTATTTTTTCTACTTGCATTTTTATGTGCTTTCAAACTGCTAGGTTGGCAGAAGCTGGGACAAGTAACAGGAGTTCACCCCATTATGTGGCACTAGGGATTAGAACCGCTGAACTGCCGACCTTTCGATCGAGAAGCTCATCATCTTAGCCACTGAGCCACCGCATCCCTCGGTATAAGAACATTTTAAGGAAACATGTAGGAAACATTTTTCTATATGTGGAAATTGATTACTTTTGCTATTTTCAAGGAGTATGCATGGTTATACAATAGGAATCAGAGATTGAGCTGCCACTTCCCCCCTTATTTCTCTAACTGCTTCATCATAATCTATTTTTTTATCACACCCCCAAAGCTTTCCTTTAATGCGGTTTTACTATTTTGTATTTGTACATATTTTACTGTTTTGTCAATCAATGAAAATAGTCCTCTTGTTGTCATCCATCAGCAGCCTACAGAGCTGGCAACAGAGTCGGACAGCGATGAGGCTGAGGTGAAGCCAGGGCCATCAGGAAGTGAGGTGCGGACTCCAGATAGTAGTGAGGCAGAGGAACAGGAGGAGCCTGTTCCTAATGCATGCATGAGAAGAGCTGCCAGAAGGCAAGAGCAGCTCAAGCAGAGAGGACAACTCTGGAGTAGGGCCAAGAGATGATTGGCCCCTCCCATAAGGCCTAAAACAGACCAGCACCGGCATTTGAGCTTAGCTTCATTTACGTTGTAGCTGTGTCTTCTGCTTCATCTTCTACTTCGTATATGTCTTTGTTTTTGTGGCTTCTGGACATTTGCCAGGAAGGGCCTTTGACAGTTTGCCTAATTGGACTAAGGTTTGTGAGATAACTGAGGAATTTGTGTTGGGAGGCATTTGTTTTACTTTGAGTTGAACTACACTGGGAATGAAGTAATTCCCAACTGTTCGAATGAAGTTTGTTTTTCCATGGACTAAGTTTATTACTACCTACTTGGGCCTGGGTCACAACACCTCTTTTGTCTTTGACCATGGTATGACCCTCACTGAAACATAGGTAGCTGGGAAGAATGGTTCTCTTCAAGAATCTCTTTTCCCCACTCTGAACTCTTTCCAAGATTCATATGGATCATGTCCAAAGTAACCTTCACCGCTCCAAACGTCCTGGAGCCAAAAGCCATGTAAGACCACTGAAGATCCTCATGGAAGGGAGTAGCCTACTTATAGCCAGGGGTGGTATTCAGCCGGTTCAGACTAGTTTGAGTGAACCAGTAGCCGGCAACTGCAGGTGGGCCTCCTTACCCACCCTAGCATAATGCCATCCTATTTAGCGACGTTTTTGAGGCCAGGCGCATGCGCGGAAGGCGCACGCATGAGCAAAGTGCATGCACAGAAGGCCAGGCGCATGTGTGGAAGGTGTGCACGGCAAGCCAGTGATAAGAATACCGCTGCTTAGAGCCCTTTAAAAGTCTAGACAGCTGGCTTTACCTTTCCGTGACCCTAATACAGCATCCTTGCAATTTTCTAAATAACAGTTTGGAAGAGGTTAGTCCCTCTGAGATATTTTCTTCAAACTTCCCAGTCAAATCTACCTTCTCAACTTTCCTGTTGTCTCTCATCCAAGTAGTAACCAAAGTAGTAACAACAGATTCCCACTTAGCTCATGGAAATCAGCCAAAGGTAACTAGGTATGGATGGAACCTCTTTCTTAAGTTTTGTGGATAAAATCATTCCAGCCGGTTTGTTCACTGTGTTCTGTCCGAGGTCCTGATCACTCCTGCTTAGTTAAACTAGTCCCTGAAGTTAAAAGAAGTATGAAAGAAATGAAAAGTGGAATCATTGGGGTAGGGGGGAAAAACTGTAGACTTGCCATTGCAAAAAAAAACAACTACTGTAGACTTGATACGCTGCCTGGGAAAGCCAAGGGAAATCATCAAAACCATAAAAAAAGCAAAAGTCAGAATATTTTGGACATGTGATGTGACACCTGGAAAAATATGGCATACTTCACTTAATCCTCCAAGGAAAGATTGAAGGCAAACAAGGTCCAGGCAGAAGAAGAACCTCATGGTTTGGTTTGGACAAAACTCAGCAACACTTTTTCATGCAGCTGTTGATAAAAATAGGATCGCCAACAAGATCTCCAACGTCCGATGACAGCTATGGCACAAGAAGAAGACTTGCAATTATGATGGACTAAGGTGGAGATCAGAGTACAAATCTAGAACAGCAAAGCCAAGGGAGACCAAAACTGGCCACCTAAGGAGGCAGGCAAACATATCACAATACCAGTAGCAGGTCTGAAACTACCACACCAAAATATGCTGGGGCTAATAAATTTTATACAGCACACCTCTACTGTGACAATATATAATTATAAATGCTTTTCTATTATTTCTTGTTGAAAATTCATTGTTCTTTCCATAACAAAATAGTAGTTCTTGTAAAATAATATCGATGTCTACTTAAAGTAGACTGCGTGGGAGATTGAGGGAGCTCCTTGTAGCTCCCATGTAACACCTCTCCTGCGCAGGCTGCATTGGTTGCCGGTGATCTTCCAGGTGTGATTCAAGGTTCTGGTTATCACCTTTAAAGCGCTCCATGGCATGGGACCGGGATATTTTAGGGGACCGCCTACTGCCGTCAGTAACCTCCCATCGACCTATGCGCTCCCACAGAGAGGGCCTCCTCAGGGTGCCGTCAGCCAGACAATGTCGGCTGGCGACCCCCAAGGGGAGAGTGTTCTCTGTGGGAGCTCCGGCCCTGTGGAATGAATTATCCGTGGGGCTACGCCTTCTCCCTGATCTTCGGATCTTTAAGTGCGAGCTCAAAACCTTCTTTTTTCACCAAGCAGGGCTGGCCTAATGATACAGTTTTAAATTGAATGTTTTAATGGGATTTTAAGGGAATTAATTTTATTTACTATTTTTACTCAGATATTTTTAATTTTTCAGCTTATTGAATTAGATTTTTAATTGTTGATTTATTTTAAAGTTTTTGATATTTATGTTTTATTTCTGCTATACACCTCCCTGAGTCTTCGGAGAAGGGTGGTATAAAAATACGAATAATAAATAAATAAATAAACAAACAAACAAACAAATAAATAAATAAATAAATAAATAAAGGTATTAATTTACAGCAGAGAAGTTCAGAGATAGAAGATTCCCTAATCATAGATATCATAAGAGAAGGATCATGCTAATCTATAGTGGCCAAGAATTTGATAGCACTGATGTATCTGGATGTGCCTGATGAAATGAACTGCAGCTCATGAATGATTGTGCCTTTTAATAAAATTTGTTAGTGAGAAAAGGTGATTTTTAAAAAAAAATCCTGGTACATCACAACTGTTTTTTAATAAATTATTGTATTAAAATATATTTCTCAATTCGTATTCGTGTCAGAAGCACTGAGGCACTTTCGGGTTGAAAGAATTAGCCAGTAACACTACTGTTGCCCAGTTAATGTTGGGGGTGAGTCATTGGCCCCGACGGAAAGGGTGCGCAACTTGGGCGTTCTCCTGGATGGACGGCTGTCGTTTGAAGACCATGTGGCGGCCGTCTCCAGGAGAGCTTTTTACCAGGTTCGCCTGGTTCGCCAGTTGCGCCCCTTTCTGGACCGGGATGCCTTATGCACGGTCACTCATGCTCGTCACTTCGCCTGGATTATTGCAATGCTCTCTACATGGGGCTACCCCTGAGGTGCACCCGGAGACTTCAGCTAGTCCAGAATGCAGCTGCGCGGGTGATTGAGGGAGCACCACGTTGCTCCCGGGTAACACCACTCCTGCGCAGTCTGCACTGGCTACCTGTGGTCTTTCGGGTGCGCTTCAAGGTTCTGGTTACCACCTTTAAAGCGCTCCATGGCTTAGGGCCCGGGTACTTACGGGACCGCCTGCTGTTACCTTATGCCTCCCATCGACCCGTACGCTCTCACAGAGAGGGTCTTCTCAGGGTGCCGTCCGCCAAGCAATGCCGGCTGGCGGCCCCCAGGGGAAGGGCCTTCTCTGTTGGAGCTCCTACTCTCTGGAACGACCTTCCCCCCGGTTTGCGCCAAATATCTGACCTTCGGACCTTTCGTCGGGAATTAAAAACTTATTTATTCATCCAAGCGGGACTGGACTGATTTTTTAGATTTTTTAAATCTCTAAATTTTAAATTTTAAATTTTAAATTTTTAAATTATCTGTAATTTTATATGGGTATTTTAGGTTGGTCAATTTGACGGTTTTAATTCGGCCACTATTGAATAGGTATTTTAAATTGATTTTTAACTTTGTATACTTATTGCTTTTTATCTTGGATGTACACCGCCCTGAGTCCTTCGGGAGAAGGGCGGTATAAAAGTTTAATAAATAAATAAATAAATAAATAAATAAATAAATAAATAAATAAATAAATGTATTAATTTACAGCAGAGAAGTTCAGAGACAGAAGATTCCCTAATCATAGATATCATAAGAGAAGGATCATGCTAATCTATAGTGGCCAAGAATTTGATAGCACTGGATGTATCTGGATGTGCCTGATGAAACGAACTGCAGCTCATGAATGATTGTGCCTTTTAATAAAATTTGTTAGTGAGAAAAGGTGATTTTTTAAAAAAAATCCTGGTACATCACAACTGTTTTTTAATAAATTATTGTATTAAAATATATTTCTCAATTCGTATTCATGTCAAAGCACTGAGGCACTTCCGGATTGAAAGAATTAGCCAGTAACACTACCGTTGCCCAGTTAATGTGCCTATTGAGATGGTATTTATTTATCAACTTGTGTTCACATGCTTTTGAACTGCTAGGTGGGCAGGAGCTGGAGCAAATGACAAGGACTCCCTCCCTCACACAGCAACACTCAGGTCTTGAACATGGGCTTACTGATTGTCAGCATTCTAGCCTTGTGAGCCACTGTACTCTACTATTACTAGTACTCTACTATTTCTATTTATTTAAAAAAAATGCAGGAGTGTGACAATGATGATTTCTCAATAAAATATACTGTTTAAATTGTGATTGGTTCTTTAATCCTAGAATTGAGACATGTGGTGATGATGATGATAATGAGGAGGAGGAGAATGATAAGGAGAAGGAGAAAGAGGAGGAGGAGGATGACTTCTAGAAATCATATTCCAAAATCCTTGAAAATGAACATAATTCAGCAACCAAGAGAGATATTCTTCCTGTCCTCTAGATGGCACCTCTGAACAAAACATGATCCCATGATACTATGCTTTTCATCATGAGAACACTTCCTTGTTTTTAAAAGCCCCAGATTTGAGGATGATTGATAATAACTGATGATGATGATGATGATTTTGTCAAAGTTCTTTTAATTCAAATAAATTTATAATTTTATTTCTGATTATAAGTCAGCATTAATCTACATACATTTCTTCAGTTACATCAGAGTCAGGGTAAATTTCTTTTCAAATTTGATAGATCTCACCCATCCACATTTTTGGAATGGTATTTTGATTTAGATGGGTAAATTTATGGGAAAATCTTTAAATGTTAACGATATTAATGTAATGATGAATTATATGGCAAAACTTTGGAATTGGACAGTTATCGGAAATTTGGTGGTATTGTGTATGGGGGTGGCTAAATGAATCATACTGAAATTTAATATTATGCCAAATTTTAGAAATATGTAATATATCCATCCAAAAAAAGCAATATTTTCTACTAATCAAAGAATGAAGCCATATGTATTACTTTGGCAGATAGTTTATAATATTATACAATGATCTTTTTTTAAAATCTGATTATTCTACCTTATGTATTTATTCATAAACCAATGTAGAATTTATTCATAAATCAGTGACCATTGACAAGTCTAGCATATAAAATAGATTTTTTTTATTTTTTATTTTTTTTAAAAAATCATTTGGATTGCTTTTCTTTTGCTTTTCTGGTTTCTATCTAAAGTTTAAAAGTAGTTATGTTTAATTTTTTGAAGTGCGTTTTGGTGTTTTGTTTATTTTTTTATTTTTATTTTATTTATTAAAATTATCTATCTCTATATAATGAAACTCTTTTTAAAATAAAGATTAATTAAATATTTTTAAAGATGCTTAGAAAATCAATGTACATTTACATAAAGTAAGATAAAGTCATCATCAACTCTCAATTCTTTTCTTTTTCAAATTTTTATTAAATAAACAGTAAACAAGGGACACAGTGCGACCATCCTGGCTTTGTCATTTGTCCATACATATTTTAACATAACTACAGATATAATTCCCACTCACCGTACATTGTTACATTGATATTATAAACATATCCCTTATCCTCATTTGAATATTTGTTCAAGTATTGTTCTACGAATCCTTTTTCTCGTTTCCAACCATTGATACATTTTGTTCCGAATTTCATAATACTCTGTCTCACCTTTATTTTTAAGTTTTAGTGTTAGTCTGTCCATTTCTGCACAGGCCATTATTTTCTTTATTATCTCTTCTTCAGAGGGGGTATCCTTATTTTTCCAATTTTGCGCATACACCAGTCTTGCCGCTGTTATAACATTCAGAATTAAATGTATCAATTCTTTACTATATTTCTCTTTTATAATTCCTAATAGGAATAGTTCTGGTTTCAAATCCATGTTTTGGTTTAGCATCTCTTCCAACCATGTCTTTATCTGATGCCAAAATTCCTTGGCTTTCATACATGACCACCAGAGGTGGGTTTCAGCAGATTCTGACTAGTTCTGGAGAACCAGTAGCAGAAATTTTGAGAAGTTTGGAGAACTGGTAGTAAAAATTCTGACTGGCCCTGCTCCCATCTATTCTCTGCCTCCTGAATCCCAGCTGATCACGAGGAAATGGGGATTTTGCAGTAACCTTCCCCTGGAGTGGGGTGGGAATGGAGATTTTACCATATCCTTCCTCTGCCACGCCCACCAAGCCATGCCCACCAAGCCACACCAACAGAACTGGTAGTAAAAAAATTTGAAACCCACTACTGATGACCACCACATATAATAAAATGATCCTAGTGCTGAGTTAAATTTCCAACACTGCAGTGACAGATTCTTGTTTATTTTTGCTAACCTTGTAGGGAGAAGATGCCACCTATAAAACATTTTATATCGGTTTTCTTTGTACATGATGCCTAACGTTAATTTCCTATTTCTCTCCCATAAGTCTTGCCATCCAGTTCAATATCCTGCGCAGACTGCACTGGCTACCTGTGGCCTTCCGGGTGCGCTTCAAGGTTTTGGTGACCACCTTTAAAGCGCTCCATGGCATAGGGCCGGGTTATCTACGGGACCGCCTACTGCTACCGAATACTTCTCACCGACCCGTGCGCTCTCACAGAGAGGGACTCCTCAGGGTGCCGTCAGCGAGGCAATGTCGTCTGGCGACGCCCAGGGGAAGGGCCTTCTCTGTGGGGGCTCCCACCCTCTGGAATGAACTGCCCCCAGGACTTCGTCAGCTTCCGGACCTTCGGACCTTCCGCCGCGAGCTTAAAACATACCTATTTAACTGCGCAGAACTGAGTTAGATTTTAGTTGTGGGTTTTAACTTGGGTTTTAATTTTTTATATTTTTAATTATTAGGCTTTTGAATAAGTTTTTTAATTGTTTTTAGAATTGTATTTATTGCTTTTAAATGCCTGTAAACCGCCCTGAGTCCTTTGGGAGATAGGGCGGTATATAAATATAAACAATAAATAAATAAATAAATAAATAAATATTGTAACCAAAGTTTTTGGTCCACACTACCATAGTTTCCTTCACTTGCTCTTCCCCCATTTCATATTCCAGTAGATATTGATAAGTTTTCTTTATCATCTTTTCATCTGTTCCTAATAAAATTTTATCTAGCATTGTTAATTCTTTCATAATACCCTATTCTTTTCTATCTTTCATATAGCATGATTGTTTTTGTAGGTATATACCTACAAATGTTCCACCATGCCAATTCTATTCTTTCTTCTTGTAGTTCTTTTCTAGATCTTAATTCCCCTCTTTCATTTAATATATCCTTATATCAGTGGTGAAATTCAATTTTTTTTACTACCGCTTCTGTGGTTGTGGCTTAGTGGGCATGGCAGGGAAAGGATACTGCAAAATCACCATTCCCTCTCCACTTCTGGGGGAAGGACATTGCAAAATCTCCATTCCCACCCCACTCTGGGACCAGT